>NC_046665.1:112893755-112907017 GCF_010883055.1 Belonocnema kinseyi | reverse complement strand
TCTGAAAATGTTTAAGCTTTAGTAGAAACAATTGTTCTTTGAATTTGGCGGTTTTTAGCGGGTTTTCGAGCGACCCCTCGCGGGAAACGAAAAAACTGATCTTGCAACACTGCTCATGACCCTTGTATCATTGACTAACTCTCTTAGCCTTTCATCCGCAACAACAAAGTCAATTATACTGCGGAAATTTACTTTAGACCAGGTGTACATCTGAATCATTTTATGCCTAAACCAAGTATTTTTAATAAACAAACCCCTTTCTAAGCATAGACCAACTAATTTCTTTTTGTTATAGTTTGTCCTTGGATCCTCAAAGCTACCTACTACTCTTTCTGTATTCTGATTTTGGATGCCCACCCATCCGTCCATGTCTCCTAGTAGAACTATTCTTTCCCCATGTTCACAAATATTTATTGTGTCATTGAGAGTATCCCAGAAGGCGTTTTTTACTTCTTTGGGATCACTATCAACTGGCGCGTAGCATGCTATGATAAATAGTTTCCTGATTCCTACTTTCATTCTAGCCCACAGCAGTAAGGGAGACACGAAGCCATGGTCTCCGAGATGCTGCTTTGCTCTTTCATTCAAAATGAAACCTACTCCTTGTTTACCATGTGATTCACAGTCTAGTCCTGACCATATTTCAAATCCGCCTTTCAACACGCCGTTTTTCATGTCTTTGGTTTCGCATCCCCTTTTCTTTGTTTCAGATACACATCAAATATCTAGTTTCCTCATTTCCATAGTTTCACACAATTCTCTTACCTAAAGATCATTACTCCCCTAGCATTCCAGACAACCAGTGTCCATTCGTCGCCTGAAACATGATCATTAGATTTGCCGTGTGCATGCCTTTTGTCAATTAAAGTTACAGTCATTTCCTAGGCTATTTTGTATTTTGTATTATTCATTGTTCAGATTATACGCCTAACTATCACCTTTATGCAATAAGTTTATTTTCTGAGTCGAAATCATGTCAAAGTTAAGTAGCAAATCGTTATATGGTGGAGATTTTAGTTATAATGTCAATCCCACCAAAACTTAAGTCAATAAGGGAGGGTTGGGAGAGGGAAGGAGGCAGAACTGGAACCTAGAGAGTCGTCTTGGGCTTGTGCTTTTGTTTTCATGCTGAGAAGGTCACCTTGTAAAACTATCGAAACCTTGTAAATACACTGTCTAAGGAGTTTAATTTGATAAAATTTTCCGCATTTTTCAATACACAGCCAAACTTTTCACCAATAAAACAGTTCCATTTTTGAGTTTTCAACTAAGTGCACAGATAAGTAATTTAATTTGTAAAATAATTAAATAAATCAATATATATATATATCTTGTTTTTTTGCGTGTTTATTTTAGGACTAAATCTTTGAATTTATAATAAAAAGAGTCGGTTTACGACTGCGTCGTAAATGCGAAGTAAATCATCTTCTTTAAAGTCATTTTAAAACTATCGAAACTTTCTTTAGATAAAATTTTTTGTGAGATTTTGTGGAAGATGCATACTTTATATCAGATAGAATTAGTTAAAACAGAATCTAGATTTTAAAAATTGCATCATAAAAATTGCATGATGTATCGAAAATTTCATCATTTTTAAAAAATTTTGAAAGATAGTATAGCGTTCAAGATGTACGGAATTTTTTTCGATTTTTGTCTTTAGAAGATTTAAAAGGATTTAAAAGGGCTTAATGAAATCATTAAAATGAAATAAAATTTCAAATTACTTCTAGGGATTTCTAAACATTTCAGGTATTTCAGGGATTTCAGAGATTTAAAAAAATTCCAACATATTTCAAAAGAACTGGAAAACTTTTAAGAGAGTTTTGCAAATTTTAAGAGATACGAAAAGATTGACGAGACATCCAGGAATTTTCAGAGGATCGAGACAAAAGATTTGACAAATTTTTCAATGAATTTTAACAAATTTCAAAGCTGTTTGGGTTAGATAGAATTTTTTTTCATGAGATTTTGTGGAAGATGCATACTTTATATCAGATAAAAATAGTTAAAGCAGAACCTAATATTTTGAAAATTGCATGGTACTATTTTCCTACTACTTTGTCAAACTCTTTATTTGCACCGGGGAAAAAAAGGCTAGTTACGGCTCTGTAATTGCCCAATAATTTAGAATGAAAAATGAGATAACGACAAGTGAATATATGCGAACAATTTTTTATAAATATTCACTAGTTACTCATCTTTGCTATTTCCCAAAACTATTTGTAAGTATAATAATATATGTAAATAAAATATAAAGCACATTTTTAATTGTGATAGGGATAACCAGTAAGAGGCGAATAAAGAAACTTTTGTAGTCATAAAATCTATAAATGATAAACAGTTTGCCCGTAGTGCCACGTACGCATGAAGGTACCGATATTAGCCACTTATCCTGTATTTTATACTTTTTTTAAATTTGTAATATTGTCCAGATGTTACTCGTCTTGTAGGGAATGAATATTCACACTTAAGGCCTTTCTGATTAGTTTTCGAAAGATATAGTTTATGAATTTATGAAACATGATTTCATTACTGCTATGCGAAATATTTTTTTTATTTATATAGTCATTATTCTTTAATATATAATAAAAAATAGTACGAGGTCCAATTTATGTCGCATTAAACATACATCCTCACATTTATTACATCAAAGGTCTGGATAATTTTTGTGGCTTAATATCTGAACTATTAAGTTGGGAGGAGATCACGCAAGAAGAATTTAAAGCTTACACTTGAATTTGTTGAATGCCTCGAGTTCTCTGAATCCCTTGAAATTTCTCAATTTTTGGAATTCTTTGAATTCCTTAAATTTTCTGAATTTTTAAAATTCCCCGAAGTCGTTAAATTTCTTGAATTCAATGAATATCTAGACTTTTTCTGATGCCTTACAATTCCTTGAATTTCTTCAACTTTGACTTTCTTGAATTCCTCGACTTCGCGGAATTACTTGAATTTGCTCAATTTCTTAAATTCACGGAATGCCTTAAATGTACTAAATACTTAGAATTTCCGGAACTCCTTAAATTCTCTGGATTCCTTAAATTATTTGAATTTTTTTAATTCTCCAAATTCTCGGAATTTGTTCAATTTTTTAAATTCGATGAATTCCTTGAATTCTCTGAGTTCTTTCAATTTTCTCAATTCTTTGAATTTATCAAATTCTCTGAATTTCTCGTGTCCTTTAAATTACTTGAATTCTCTGAATTCCCTGGATTCATTAAATTCTTTAACTTCGATGAATATCATAAATTCGGCGAATTCCTTGAATTTTTTAATTACTTGAATTCTCTGAATTTCTTAGGTTCTCTTAATTGCTTCAATTCTCTTAATTTGTTAAATTATCTTAAATTTTTGAGATCTTTTCATTCCTTGAATTGTCCTAATTCCTTGAATTCCTTGATATCGATGAGTGTCTTGAATTATCTGAATTCGTTGAATTTGCTTAATGCCTCGAATTCTCTAAATCCCTTGAATTTTATCAATTCCATGCATTCTATGAATTCCTTGAATTGTCTGAACTCTCGGAATTCGTTTAATTTCTTAAGTTCGATAAAACAATTAATTCTCTGAATTTCTTGAATCCTCTGAATTACTTGAATTATTGAATTCTCTGAATACCTGGACATCTTCTTATTCCTTGAATTGTCTCAATTCCTTGAATTCCTTGATATCGATGAGTGTCTTGAATTATCTGAATTCATTGAATTTGCCTAATGCCTCGAATTCTCCAAATCCCTTAAATTCTATCAATTCCTTGCATTCTCTGAATTCTTTGAATTTTCTGAATTCCTTGAATTTTCTGAATTCCCTGGATTCGTTAAATTCTTTAACATAGATGAATATCATGAATTCGGTGAATGTCTGGAATTCTCTTAATTACTTGAATTCTTTTAATTCCTTAAGTTCTTTTAATTGCTTGAATTCTCTTAATTTCTTGAATTTTCTGAATTCCTTTACATATTTTTGTTCCTAGAATTCTCTCAATCCTTTGAATTCTATCAATTCCTTGCATTCTCTGAATTCCTTGAATTCTTCGAATTTCTCAAATTCAGTAAATTCTCTGATTCCTACGAATACCATGAATTCAGTGAATTCCTTGAATTCTCTTAGTTCTTTAAATTCTTTTGAATTTATTAAATTCTCTAAATTGCATAAATTCTCTTACTTCATCGAATTCTCTGAATTCCTTGACATATTTTTATTTCTTGAATTATTTGAAATCAATGACCACCTTGAATTCTTCTAATTTCCAGAAATCTCTAAATTCTTTAAATTTTCGGAATTCCTGTAATTCACTAAATTCTTTGAATTTGTTGAATACCTTAAATTCTCTTAATTCCTTGAATTTAGTGAATACTTTGAATATCATACTTACAGGCAAGTTTTTATGCTAAATACGATGGATTATTCATTTACAATTTCAGAAGTTTGTTCAGGCAAATATTCTTTGTTTGTTTATATACTTACTCAAAAGTGTCTATTTTCTGTCTGCAGTTTGTTAATATAGCTGATCATTTTCTAAGAGTGTATGTTTTCAATAGAAGTTGTAGGCAAGTGCGTTATTTTTAATAATTTCCTCGAATTCTTTGCATTTCGCTTACATTCTTCTAAATGCACGCCAACTTTATTTAAATCAATTTCTGTGGGAGAAGATCCCTTTTAAGGGGATTTGGTTGCTTTATCAGTTTTCTTTCCCCCTTAAAAACGAAAAAGAATTCCGCGCTTTTCTAGGAAAATTTTGGCTTATTTCAGGTTGCCATGGGAACATTTTGTGCTGGTTGTCCAAATTTGGTAATTAAATTCTTGGTTTTATTTTCAGGAATTCTGCACATTAACTTGATTATTGGACGTTAAACAGAATTTTTAATTTAATTTTAACCCCATTTAAATATCTTAAATTTTAGTTTACTATAAATTATTTAAAATTCAATTTTAAATATTTCTATAAATTTCCGGAAATTTATAGACATTTTTTGTCATTTATAATAATTTTACAGGTTAATATGGTAACTTAAAATAGGTTACCCAAAATTCAATTTAAAATATTTATAAATGACCGGAAATGTATGGACATTTTCGGTTATTTATGGTGACCTTAGAGGTATATATGGTAGTTTACCATAAATTACCAAACATTTTTATCATTATTACAAATTTTCGGGAATTTCTGGAAACTTCTGGTCATTCATGCTAATTTTACAAGTTAATATGTTAATTTAACATAAATTACTCAAAATTCAATTTTAAACATTTCTTTTAATTTCCGGAATTTTATGGAAGTTTTCGACCAATTATTTTAATTTTACAGGTTAATATGGTACTTTACCATGAATGACCAAAAATTCAATTTTAAATATTACCATAAATATTACCATAAATTACACAAAATTGAAATTTAAGCATTTTGACAAATTCCACGAAATATATGCATTTTTTTTGGTAATTTATGATAATATTGCAGGTAATTCATGAAAACTGAAGATAAGTTACTAAAAATGCGATTTAGAAATTTCTATAAATTTACGGAAATTTTGAGTAATCTACGGTAATATAACCAATTATATACGGTAACTTTCCATAAATTACCGCAAAATCATATTGTCTGCAACTAAAATTTTTTAACAGTTTTTATGGTGAGTGGGCTGATTATCGTACAATGCGAGAACATAGATGTATAATTACTTTATTATGGTTATGTGCTTATTTGTTAAAGCGACTATTGGTTCTTGCGCTTCGCACTCGATGATATATTAATATCGCGCTTAGCGTTCGATAATGTATTTACCTCTCGCTATGCGTTCGATCTTTGTGCATAGACTTTTGAAAACTAAAGGTGAAAGCATCGACAACAGTAATTTGGTAATTGTGAATTCTCTTTTGTTTAAGCTCCTTTGACCTTAATGAACACATTCCCATCACGTATCTCGTGCTTCATACTCGACTTTATCCCTGAAATTTTATATAATTCCCATAAATGTATATTATCATAATTCGTAACATACGTTGGTATTACAACAGACGAAGTCTGTCTTCCCTTCAAAACCTAAAAAAATATCTATTAGGAACCGTCCGACGTGGAATTTCAAAAGCTTTCCAATTATTTAAAAAAAGATGTCCTACCTATTTTCTCCACCGAGTTATCGTGGTTCAAAGTCAGCAGTGATTTTTAATAGTGCTCACGCCAATCGTGCTGACAATTTCCGACAGTAGTGTATACAATTTGCTTTTTGCTCTATGATTTTTACCAGTATCCGTACAGTAATTGAACTGCAATTCCCCCAGTACTGCTCCAGTACTCGTTCGCCAAGTCTTGGCTAAACGTTAGCATGGTTAATTCGCCAGTACTGCGCCAGCACTGGTCCGCCAAGATTTGACTGGACGTTGGCAAGACCACTGGCTCAGTACTGCGCCAGATGTAAGTACCCATTGTGGTATGGAAAAATTGCTTTCGCAGATGTTCACACATGCCAGAGGTAAATTTGGGCGTCACGTAGGAAAAAAATAATAAACCACTTTAAAATGTATGTTTAAGAATCCTAACGTTAGACTCAAAAAGTGCAATATTTACCAATAATATTTAAATATAAATTCAATATGCACAACGTATGCAGGCAAATATGAGTGTCTTTGAAAATATTGTTGAGTTTACGTCGATACATAAACAGCCGCCGTTTGACAATTAGGATAACCTAATTTTTTATTTTTGCTTGGGCTCTCAGTTTTGAGTGTAAGCATGAGGAAGTTTCATCGTAAATAAAAAATCAGCTAACAAAAC
Source organism: Belonocnema kinseyi (assembly GCF_010883055.1). Classification (NCBI taxonomy): domain Eukaryota; kingdom Metazoa; phylum Arthropoda; class Insecta; order Hymenoptera; family Cynipidae; genus Belonocnema; species Belonocnema kinseyi. The sequence goes on along the minus strand of NC_046665.1, from coordinate 112,900,242 downwards.
TTCGCGTTTTTTTTTTTAGTATCTGTCGATGTAACTAGCAATAACTTTTATATTTCACAACAGAAGTGACTGGCTAAAAGATCAAAATTTGGTATAGAGCGGGAAAAAAGGATTTTTCAAAGGATTTTTCAATCCATTTTACTTTAAAACTTTAGGGATACTTTTTGTGTTGTTTTCCATAGATGTAAAATCAATTAACGTGAAACGCTAAGGGCCAAACAATAATACCAATTGCATGAGAAGAGACATAATTTTTTCATAATATAGAAAAAATGTATTTTCTCGCCATAAAGTGTTATCTCGTGCAATTGGTATCATTGTTATGCCCTCAGCGTGCAGACATCTTGGAGTCTTGAATTTCGCCTACCCAGCCTAAAGTACCTGATTAAAATCCTGAATTTCGTTTAACAGGTTTAGGTTTGGTTTATGCCAGTGCGTTTACACGACATTATTATTTTTTCAAAATCCTGTTTATTTATCCATTTTTAACTTTTTTACTGTAGTTCTATTTTTAAAAGAAAAATCACGAAATGGCCAAAAGTAAAATCCAAAAATCGAATTCAGCCTCAAAATTTTTAACAGAATAGTAAAGGTTTAAAAAAGAAAAAAGAGTTAAGGCGGCAAAAGTAAGACGCAAAAAAATTAATGAAAATCTTATTGAAAGCACTAACGCTCAAATAAAGCAACACCTCACGTACAACTTTTGAGTACCTGGTACCAAAAGACATAACCTCTAAAAAGCATACATAATTTATTATTTTATTGGTCAGTAAACAATATTTTTTGATTTATTTCACTTAAAAAATTTATGCGAATCCGTAAATTTAGTGGATTTCAAAGAATTTATTCATCGAAGTGAGATATTTCGTAGGGTTTCTAGGATTTAAAGAGATTTTAACTGACTTTTTGGAATTGGCCCTAAATTCTTATTATTTTATCATGCATTGATTTAATTTTTGGAAATTCTTTTAAATTTTTTAAGTTCACTTAAATTATTCTAAATTTATTCACTTCTACTTGATACCATGGTTTTTTAAATATTTTTTTAAAGTTTCTTTTTGATTCACTCTGAAAGGATCAATTGACAAAATGATGATAATATTTGAAATACTTGAAAGTATTTTTTTAATTCCTTGGAATTTTTAATTCAATTAACCATTAATTTTTTTCAATTAATTCAATTAATTTTTGATTCACTCTGAAAGGATCAATTGACAAACTGATGATAATATTTGAAATACTTGAAAGTATTTTTTTAATTCCTTGGCATTTTTAAGTTCTTTAAAAAATTTCAAAAGATTTAGAAGGATTTTAAACAATGAAGGTTGTTTTAAAATATGATTTAATAGAATTTCGAACGTTTTAAAATAATTGAGGCTATTGTGAAAGACTCATAAGTACTTTATTTATGAAAATTAATTTGCTTTCTGTTACTTCATTCAGGAATAATTCTAGTTATATAAGAAATATGGAAAATGGGTGCATCGTTTAAAAGAAACAACAATCCTTTCAAATAAATTAGCGTGAATATTTGTATAAGTTCTTGTTATAACAATAATGTTAAAAAAAATCTTTAATTGACTTTTTTTGAGAGTGCAATCTGCGTGGAGAATATCCTATACACCCAATTGAAGTTAGATAATTCGTTTTATAGATAGCAATTCTGTCACATGAATTACTTTGGCATCTTCGTGATATAACCACGAAGTAATAATAAGGAGACCCAACTGCCAGTGGGAAGCCATTTGAAACTGGCAATAGAAACATTACCGTAAGTGGTAGGCACAATACAGAATGATCTTAAATTTTCGTGCGCAGGTGTGCAGTTGTCCTCCTCCTTTGCATGGAAAAGTGTGCGAGTGAGAAAGTTTGTGAAATTGACGTAAGTTAGAGGTTGTGTTCTTTTGTTGATCAGCATATTCTCAAGGCTCTGAGAAGCTCTGAGAAATTCTCCGCAGGCATTCAGGTAGATATATTTAAGGGTCCAGGTAGCTCGTTTAAATGTTTTAAAGGCTTTAAAATGTCCTTTTAGAAATAGAAATAAAAATACGATCATAAATAACAAGCAGAGAGACTGAAATTGAAATAAGAATTCAATCATAAATAACAAGCAGATAGGCTATATCAATAGAGTAGCCAACACTCAAGAGTTTTTTGTTAAGCTTTCGGATTACAATTTAGAAATATACTTTTTTAAATTTCATAGTTCACAGTGAGGGCTTTAAAAAAGCGAAATGTATGCGCCTTCTTTGGTGTGTAACTTGCATCAAAACAAACGAACAGAAACTTTTGAATTTACGTCAATTTGACCAACTTTCTCACTCGCACACTTTTCCATGGATACGAAGAGGACAACTGCGCACCTGCGCACTAAAATTTAAGATCTTCCCGTAATGTCCATACACTTACGGTAATGTTTCTGTTGCCAAGTGGGGAAACGGAGTTAGGTCTCCTTATTATTCCTTCGTGGATATAACTTTCCAATCTGTGGTTAGCAGTCTTAACCGACATTAGCGACTTACCCTTCTTTTTTTTAACACGTCGAAATAGTATCCATTTGGTACTCTTCTTTCCATTTAAGGCTTTTCCCATTCGTTCTTGAGGGACGTACTGTATGTATATATGAAACAGTCTTCTGTAACTGATATTCAAAAACGTTTTTTTATTTACATATATATTAATTATTCTTCAATATATATTAAAAATGTTAAAAGGTCCAAACTGTGGTGTATTAAATATGCAATTATGTCATTCATGTCATCCAAGGTCGGGATATCTTTTGTGGCTTAAAGTCTGGACTATAAAGTTGAGAGATCATAAAAGAAGGGTTTAAACTTTAAAGGATGGCGTGATGGCTGACTGAAATAGGATTGCTGAAATAAAGTTTTTTTTCTCCAGTCCCCTTAATAAAAGGATGTAAAAACCAGTATAATACTTTACAATGAATAACTTTCCAATTTATTACCCACTCACTTATGTATTACAAATTTATTATTCGACCTACTTATCACTTATTTATTGTATGTGTATCGTTGTTTATTGTAAACTTAAGTAAACATATACCCATCATTTTTTCTGATGACGAAAATACTACCTTTAAAATCTAGGGTAACGATACTTGTTGTTTTACTGACATTGGCACTAATAAATAATGCAATGGCACTCAATCTCTCGCCACCTCCTTGGCTCCATCCCAAGCCACCAAAAGGCTCATCACAGATCCCGAACCTCCCGGAGAAATATTAAACTTCGTTGATTTGGACCATGCTTGTGACTTTTATGGTGAAAAAAATGGTGATAGAGGCAATTGTTCTAGAGGCTACCATTGTTATTATGATGGCGAACTAACCTCCTGGAAAACATGGTGTGTAATACTCAAAGATAAAAATATATAAATCCAAAAATGAAACCAAATGAAAGCTTAAAATGTTCTGCAAAATGAATTAATAAACTAAAAAGCTAACTTTTGGATTTTTTCTTATCCCTTTATCTATAAGAGAAACTCTTGAAATCTGTCGTACACCCCTCATCGAAATCCTGTGATATCTTAAAATTTTTTATATACGTATATTTAAAGTACATTTTTCTTCACACCATCTTTTTCGAATACTGAGTGAAAAAATTTATTTTTAAATTCAATTTTGAAAATTAAGGCCTCTTGATCCAATAACCGTGTGGAAATTTCAATGGGGAACTAGTCTGGTTCCCGACCATTCGACCCCACTTAAAGTTGGGTGCTAGTTGGGTGATCTGAATAGTCTCCGACCAGTAGCGTCACGGTAGATTAGTCGGGGGCTAGTCAGATGACCCTAGTTATCCTAGTCGGGACCTGATCGGGTACTAGTAGGGGTCACATGATAATACATCCGCATGGAATATTAACCAAACTCCCCAAAATTTGTGGGACATCCCCAAAAAGTTTGAAAAAATACTTATTATTCACGGAAATCTCCATAAACTTTCTTGAAATATTTAAAAGTGCTCAATTTTACCCAAGATTTAAGGGGAAACATATCCTACGCCTAAAAATACATAAATTTATGTTACTAAAATTATCCAAAATTTGTGGAATATTAATTTAAAAAAAAGACTTCAGCTGGAACGCAGCAATGGAAGAGCTTCGCTCTGAAGGAACCATTGTGCTGGTCACGGTAGTCTCTGCTCCAGGTAATTATGCTTCGTTACATGTGGACTGCTTTCTTAAACACTGGATGCGTCATTTTTGTTGTTCGAGAGGCGGCACGTCGCGCCCTTGCGGATTTTGTTTAAAGCTACCAGTCCAGAACCGCAAGAATCAAATGAAGGTCGTAGCGAAATCTGAACTGTACCGTGCTTAATAGTTTACTACTAGGACACTGCTCTTCACTCATTGATCAAAAACTTTTTCTCTTTCCAATTTCAACTACATAATGGATTATACTTTATTTACATATGGCAAACCTTTAAGATCAATTTAAAAATAAGCATCTGTACAACTTTAGAGTCCTATGACTTTCGGCAGACTTTTCACCTACATCTATATGTATTTTTTCCAATATTGATTTTCTTAAAATTCCATACAAAGGTATTATAAATATTCCTAGAAATTCGCAATTTTATCAAAAAAACTAAAAAAATAAGATTACGTCTTTTTGAAGACTTTGATAGTTGTATTTATTTAAAGTTGATTTTCGTACAAAATTATTAACTTAATAATTATTTATTAAGTATATTTGAGATGAATTTAAAATTAATAAATTTTTTCTCCAAAAAACGGTGTAAAATTATTGTGAAATATATTCTTATAGTGTTTTAGAATTAAAAAATCATTACGCTTTTTTAGATATTACCTCATTTGACAAAACCTCGCCGAAAACTCAAACATATGAATAACCCGACCAGAGCCCCGCTAGCTCCCGACCAGATCCTGAAGATTACACACACGGAAATTAGTGAACAAAAAGGCACGACTAGCCCTTGACGAACCACCGACCAGGCCCCGACTGAAATTTTGACAACAAAAAGCCCAACTAGTCCTTAATTAGTCTCCGACTGGGTACTTTGTCAAAATTAATAATCCGACTAGCCCCCGATTAGTGCCCGACTTGTAATAGGGCCAAATGGGATTATTTCCACACGGGTACTTCTTTCGTTATGTGTAATGATGTCGTAAAGACGTCGACAAATTTTGTGCCAACTGGGGGAATTTTCAGAGTACTGCGCTAGCAGTGGCAGCGTTGGCGCAATACTGACCGCCAGTACTGACGCAGTACTAGACATGAAGGTTAGACAGAGTTAAGCAGATGCTTGTTTAAATTTATAACAAGAAGAGGCCTACATAAGATTTGTGAACTATAATATCGCTTAAGGGATAGATTTGCTTTATTTTGCATAATAATTTATATTTACTTATTACGAATCTAGCAAAAATGAGGCTGGCTGATCATTAAATAAAACTCAATTCATATCCGATTGAATATTTCAAATCGTATCTCGGAAACCAATGAAGCTTTTTTTACGTTTTTTCGGCTTGAATTAAAAATAGTATTTTAGGCTCTATGTCATATTTTTTTTTTTAGATTTTTGCAACAGTTTTTCTAGGACATGCTCTTCTCTTAAAAACGTCAAAAATATACAGGCATCGTTCGACGTGGAATTTCATAAGTTTTCCAACTGTTTAAAAAAAATTTCGTACCTCTTTTCTTCACCGATTTATCGTGGTTCAAATTAAGCAGTGACTTTTAATAGTGCTTGCGCCAATCGTTCTGAGAAATTCCGAGGATAGTGTACATATATATATATATATATATATATATATATCTATTAAAATTATTTCTTGAAAAAAAATTCTATTCCTTTTTCACTCCATTGGGAATCGAACCACAAAACTTCTGATTTCAGACCAAGTGCTTTTCCAATAATAAATAAATAAAAATAATAAAAATAATTAAAATTTTTAATTTTTATTCAAAGTTTAAAAATGTATATAATTATTTTTCGTGTAACTGTTTCTGAATATCGATACGATAAATAATTAATATTTATTTGAAAAAGATTTTACCGAAGTTTTTAAATTTAGTATTTTATAGTTAATTAGTTTATAATTACTCATATTTCATTGAGTAAAAAATAGTTATATTTAATCATGCAATAAACTAAAAAGTTCAAAGACTCCACGTATGCTTAAAATGAAAACATTATAATAAATTTGAATTTCTAATAGCTTGAAACTTGACACTAGAGAATTTTATATATTATTTTTGTTTCTTTTAATTGTTCCGTACAGTGAATTTAAATTTGAAATTATTTAAAGATTAAAATTGTAATTCATTTTTATTCTTTAATGATTCTTATTACACACACACACACATATATATATAGTCCGGAGACGGATGGGCACTGGTCAGGTTAAGGGCATGTGACACAGCTAAATACCTATATTACCGACCACAGTTTTTCAGTTGACTGAATGTTTTTTTGAACCTAAGAACTTTTTTTGTAAATAAAA
>NC_046665.1:112883381-112893655 GCF_010883055.1 Belonocnema kinseyi | reverse complement strand
GCCTCGTCTAGTATCCGCCAGGTTTCGTATTTTCGTGTACAACGTTACCGGCTGATGCCGTTGGAATTGATTGTTGAAATCTATTTTCAGAAAAAAGATAAAATAATTTTCAGTGAAGTTCCTACCAAAATGCAGTACCTAAACGTACTTTCTTGTACTCTAATACATTTTCCAAAGTTTCAGCTCGATATTTTATTTATAAAAAAAGTTCTTAGGTTTCAAAAAACATTCAGTGAACTGAAAAAGTGAGGTCGGTAATATAGGTATTTAGCTGTGTCACATGCCCTTAATGTTTTTGTAGAAATTACACATTTTTTCATAAGAGCCGTGATATTATCAAGGATGTAATTATGGATGCTAGATGAATTATTATTTGAAAATTATAATTTAAATATTCATGAGATTATTGAAACAGAAATGAGCTGTCTTAAATTCTTTAAAAAAAAAACATTAAATTTTTTCGAATGATTTAACTTTTTAAGTTAAACTGTTATCAATTCTGGTATGCGCAACAACATAAATATTACAATTTCTATAAACTTCTATATTTTCAGACAATGTTTGGCCTGTAAATTTTCAAATTTACCGCCATACATAGCGTCTACGGCGTCTAGCGTCAACATAGACACTCAGTAATTTTCAGTTGCGTACCTGGAACTAGGATGTTCCTTGCATTCACGTCGAGTCGTCTCCTTGTAGTTCGAAAATGAAATCGAGACTCGCGATTAAAATCAACCTTATATCAGTAATTGCTTTGAAAATCCCACTTAGTGTGCGAAACTGCTACAAGATTCTATAATCAGGAATTAAAATTCGACTTCAATTTTCTTGCCAGAATAAGTTAATTTTATTTCACTTTTAAAGTTCACCGCAATCTTTACGATGAGACTTAAAAGACAAAACAAGTTACCAATTTCTCGACTGAAGGAACATTTTTGAACCGCTTTGTGGCCAGATTACCCGCCCGGATTCCGGCCGGTAATAAAGCTGGGATCCGACCAGTTTATCGTGACGTTTTTAGACGGATATTACCCTTTAAGGGGGTTGAAACATCCCTTACGAAAAATAATTATGTACTTTAATCCATAAAACGTCCTAGAAAGTTTGCATGTATTGAAAAAAACAGATCCAATATGGTGGACAAAAATAATTTTAAAAAAAAAACAAAATATTTATGACATAACTCCATATAATTATTATTTCCATACAGATTGATATTTGGATGTTATTAAAATTCTTTCATTACAAATTTGACTTATAATGTACTTTTGTTAATAATAGTTAATTGTAATAATCTTTTAGTTGTTGTGATACCATTTAATAAATTTTACAGTTTCTAAATACTACAAAAATTATAAAAAGATTTAAATATAATAATCAATATTTTTCTATTGTTACATTTAGCATTATCATTGTTATTATCAGTATTACATTTGTTATGGCTCTTGTGATTATTTTTATTATTATTTTCTATAATGCTACTGTTATCATTATTATCATAACTATTGTTTTCTGTCATTGTTATTTTTGTTGTCGCTCTTGTATATATTATTGTTATTGATGAAATTAGATTAAAGAATTATAAGTTGATCTTTCTTGAAATTAGAAAACAAGTTATTATTGAAAGTGAATTTTATACGCGTTCATTAGCGTAACGAATGTTATCATGAATTCAGTGATAATTCTATAGATAAAGGCTTTTGACTTTTATTTTTAAGAATATGTGCGACTCACAATCAGCAGTTTACTTTTACGAGTATATTAAATTTATCGTGCGTTTGTATTCGTTGCATGTGTTATTTTTATTGCAGTAAGTGTTGTGGATACGGTAGTTACCATATCGTGAAGTCTAAATAGTAGGTCTGTATCAGTTGTATCGTATAGTCATAAATAACTTTCATTAATTTCATTATTGAATAATTCATTGTTTAATTTTCATTATTACTTTCATTATTGATTCAATTTCAAAGTGGATAAAAGTTTTCTTAAACTTGTAAAGTCGCCTAAAAATAATTTGTTTTCAGCAGAGTTTTTTTAATACGTGAGAATTTTATGCACTTAAATACGAAAGTTGTAGATCTCAACAAAATAAAAGTTTTTATACGGAACATTTTTTAAAAATATTTCATAAGCATTTTAACGTATACAAAACGTTTTGAAATAATGAAATAAAGGAATTCAACCTTGAATTTAATTTAGTGCATAAATTGATGATTTCATTTAATTAACACTCACATGGTTTTCACTGGTAGAAATCTAGTAGTCGTACTTTTTAAACAAAAACACGCCGTCTTGCATAATTTTACTTATAGTTTTTATTTCAGATTCACAGATGAAAATTCATCCGTTAAATGTTTAAAATTTATTATTAGCATATTGTCAAGCGATGAATATACCAAATAGTGTGACGGATTATCTTGAAACATAGTTGGCGGAAAAATAAAATAAATTTTAATAGATGCAGTAAATGATTTCAGCGATGTAGAAATGATTGTTGATGACTCTTTGGATAATGCGTATAAAGATCATGATGCAAATTTTGGAAAAGTGGCAAAAGAAAGGAAAATTTAAGTTTCACAACATTGCAAAATATATTTAACAAATATCATCTATTAGTCAATTACGTCGTTGGACTCATACAATTAAGAGAGCTGACACTTATAGAGAAAAAATAGCACAATTTCGTCAGTATAGCCTGGATAATTTGAAAGTGGCCCTCGACAAAGTTTTAATTATTTATGATCAAGATATAATTCGATGGGCTTTACAAGCTAAAAAAGAATTTGGTTTTGATAATACTCGTGCAGAAATCGCTCGATTTCAAACTTAATACCGATCTGGCCCCGATCGGATTTCCCGATCTGGCCCTGATCGGTAGAACTCTGGGGCCCATACCTCGGCCCGAGCAAACCAGCCAGTATACATCGAAACCTGCGCGAGGAAGATGAGAGTAAGTAATTACACTCTGCGGGCTCATTGAAACCTAACCTTAATACATTAATAATTAATTAGATTGTTTTAGGTAAAATTAGTATATTTACCATTAGATGAGTCAAATATTTTTATATGATGAAATTTATCAAGTTATTTTGTTGTCAATTATTATTTAAGAACTCAAGGTTTTTCGATTTCATGTAGTGTTAGAATTGTCAAATCTATTAACAAGAAATGGATTGCAGAATGCACAAAATTGTAATGTTTTTAGAATATGAGAATAAAATATGTGATACAATCGATTCTGTTATTGAAACTTTGATTCTGTAATAATAATACATTCATTACAGACATACATTAAGGACAAATGTTCATAACATGAATTTTAGAATCAAGTAGTACAATCAAAATGCAAAATGCCAATTGTGTAGGGATTCCAACAAGAGCTAGTTACTACACTGCGCATGCGTCGCAATCGGCATCTAAAAGATTTCGCGCGAAATTTAAAATGGTAAACAAAGTTATTTTTCTTTTTTATCATAAACAATGACATTTCAACTCACAAAAATGTCCGTTAGGTCGAAATGAATAATTATTAATAAAAATTAATTAAATGCATATTCTGTAAATAATATTTAAAATAACGAGAAATGTTTAATTAAAAACTTTATTTTTGTTTAAAAGTTGTTCGGTATTTATTGCTTCTTAACAGACTTGAAAAAATAAAACGATAGAATAAATGATAGCTCAAATTTTCGACGAAAATATTATCGTAAATCATAGGTTATTTTCCGCTGATTTTCTTTGGAAGTTTACTTATATTAATTCTCCATTCGTGAAATTTACGAATGGATTATATTGAGACTGATCGTGTACCGATCGGGCACCGATGGGGCACCGATTTGGTTACCCGATCGGGTGTCACGACCTGGCCCCGATCTGGTCGTTTGTTTCATCCGCGATCTAACCCCGACCAGGATTCCCGACCGGGACTCGACGTGGACTGGTCTGGCCCCGATCGGGGCCAGATCAAAATTTCTGCACGGGTATTAAATTCAAAGCTTCTGAATATTAGTTAATAATATTCAAGAAAGCCCACAGAATAGTGTCTAAAAAAATAAATAAGTTCATAACAAGAAAAACTATATAAAGTAGTGCAGAACTTACAGATAAAGCAGACGGATTTCTATATTGTAATACCATAGATCAGTTATTTAATAAATCGTTTCATTGCACATCACTTCAAAATTTGGTTCGGAAAAATATGTTATCCACATGTAAGCCATCACTCCATACTATCTCTTGATTCTTGGAGTGGTCATTGCGACAGGGTTGTAGAAGAAACAATGCCAGAAAATAAAATTACTAACGCGAAAAAAAATCGAAACGGAACCACGGGAAAAATTTACCCCTTTGATGTATATCGATTTCGTATTTGGAAAAACTTTGTCCGAAAATTTTCTAAAAATGTAATGTTAATGGATCATGACATGAATTTACATTTGACAAATAATATAATTAAACTTCAATTATTAGTTCACAACCAACTTGCAGATTATTATTAAATTAAATTATTATTTTTAAAATATGGTATTATTTCCATCAATAATAAAGTAATTTCAATAACATTTTGATATTATTTTTTACAAAATTTATAAAACTACAAAAGCTACAATTTTCAAATAACTTATACATTTATTTTACTGTTATTTATATTTCATAAAATATTTTCGTGAAATTATGTATGATTATATATAATTATGCATGATCATATATAATTATATATACATAATTTATATATAATTATATAAAGATTATTTTTTCTCTAGCAACTTTTGTAATCAGCGAGCTTATAGACCTCTGCATACAAAATGTCATAAAAATCTTGCTTCTTTTCAACATTTTTGTCCGCCATATCCCACAATTAGGAATTTTTGTAACAAAAAGGACGACAGTTAAAAAAAAACAGTTGAATTTTCGACAACAAAAAATTGAATTTTTAATAGAACAGTACATTTCTACCAAAGAAAGGTGGATTATGGACCAAAAAGATGCTTGTTACAAAAATAGGTGACTTTTAAAGAAAATAAATTTAGTTTTTAACTAAATATTAGATTTTATAACTAAAAAGATTAAATTTGTACTAAAATATAAATTTTCAAACGAAAAAGATGAAGTTTTAACAAAAGTATTGAACTGTTAATTAATTAAGATTTCTCAAAAAAGAGACAAAAAAATTGCCATATTTTTGAATATTTAAGCCAAAATGTCTAATTTTTTATAAAAAGTTTAGTTTTAAACCAAAAAATATCATTTTCCAATGAAAAAGTAAATTTTTGGACCAATAGTTCTAGTGTTAACTAAATAGTTGAATATTCAATCAAATAGTTTTTTTTTTAAACAACAAATACGATTTTTCATAATATTGTACAGTTAAATTATGAACCCGAAAAGTTAAATTTTTAACGAAAGATGGCTTTTCTACAGAAAAAAGGAAATAACTGAAGTTATATATATATACACACACACATATATATATATATATATATATATAACAAAAAATATATTTATATAACTTATTCCCTCTATCATTCAAGATTTATTTCGTCACCAAATAAAATTTTTTTAAATTTGGATTGTGGACTTGCCACGGTTATGGCATTTGCAGAAAATTATGAACTTGAATTTCATAAAACTAATTAGCTAATGATATAATTTATCAGAAATTATTGAATAAGCATTATTTCCACCTTCTTATATGTCTAATTTTGAGAAAAATGCTACTCTATAGATGAAATCATTGAAGGACACAAAACTGCGTGTTCATGTAGAATCACCCAAATAAGAAATGAGTATTGAAAGAATAATTTCAAAATCACTTTCTTCAGTCACTACTATGAACATATTTTTGAAGGAAGAATGATTTTCAATGAGCAGTAGAAATCAATCTTAAATATATTTCATTTAATTCGAATATACCTGCAGACACAATTTGAAAATAACAAATAATATCAGGGGATCCCGTGCAGAAATTGCCAAATGTTTGCCTTATTTCCGATTTGGGCCAGATCGGGCACGCAATTTTTTGGTTGTTAAATTTGGCCCCCTCTAGACCCCGGCTCAACAGTCAAGCTTACCAGTAGATGTCGCTCCATTAATTTCGGGGACTAAAGTGGGTTGACTCCAAATCGCCTAAGTTTCAATGTAAAGTGTCAAGCGTCAAAAATATTTCTATTATTATTTGTAAAAGTGACAAAATAAGTGGAAAAAATTCCAAAAGTGAGCACAAGACGAGTGCGTAGGTATAGTATACTTCAAAATATTCCTGAATTACGTGTTGAAGACTATAATAAGTAAATTTATTAAAAATGTTAAGATGAAACCTAACCTCGAATTGAGGTTATTTGTTTATAATAAAAGTAGCAAAAGTAATATTTCATTTGTTGAATGTGAAAACGAATTAGATCAACAATGACGTCATTAACATATTTATTTTCATGTATTTTTAGGTGATTTGATACAATCGGAATGTAAATACAACCTTCTTATTTATATTCGCTTTTGTAAAAATAACTTAAAGAGTCAGTGCAATATTATAATCCACTTATTTCAAAATAACTTTCCACAATTAAGTTTAATATAGAAATTGAAAGCAACTTCAATTTATAAATTAAAACCAAAAATATATTGCAAAGTACTTAAATAGTTTATCATACACAAATGCTAGCTGTTATACTGAGTCGTTAAGGAGACGATATATTCGATTTGAATATTATTTTATTTAAAAATCCCTTTTAATTAAGAATAAGAAAAACAAATTAATATGGCCCCGATCTGGGCCAGGCATGGTTATCTCTGGGCGCAGCGCTTGAGCCCCGATCGGGCATCGCGTTTCATTTCGAGTCTGGCCCCATCTAGATAACCTGATTTGGGCCAAATTCTGCCCGATCTGGCCCCGATCAGATCCAAATTGGAATTTCAATAAATCAAAAACCAAAAGTTAGTTCCATTATTTATTAATTCATTATGTAGAACATTTTCTTGATTTATTAAGTTTTATACGTTTCACTTATATTTAGTCATTTCTTTGGCAAGCACCATGTAGGCCAATTGCCAGGGATGCGGTCATACATATAATGACAACGAAACTGTTCGCAACAAGAGCCTCTGTCACCACTTTGTTCTCCACGAAGTTCACAACTTTCGCGCAGACCATCGCAGTGAATAAGCCAATATGGAGGTTTGGGGTCTTTCGTGGCGATTGCATTATAAACTTGTGTCAATACCAGTAATACAGCAAGTACTGTTACTCCAAATTTTGAAGAAAACATTTTCGTTATCTGCAAGAAGTAGTGAATATATAATTATTTCAGTTGACAATTAATAACACTATGCATAGAATAAATAAATAAAGTGACTCGCTATCATGTTGTATATCATCACAACTATGTTATAGATATCATATCATTGCACTGAAACAGCCTTTTAAAAAATGTTTCGTTATTTTCAAAAAAATTTTCACCCCTGCCATTCTTTGTCACTGAGCATCAGATTGTTGTAAAATTATATTATTTCTTTTAAATTATTTTTAAAAACCTGCCCGCTACGCGCTCGACTTTTCTGCACAGACTTTTTAAAACTAAAGGTAAACGTATCGACAACAGTAATTTAATGATTGTGAATTCTCTTTTGTTAAAGCTTCTTCGGCTTTAACGAACACATTCTCATCACGTATCTCGTCGCACTCGAGTTTATCACTGAAATTTTATATCATTCCCGTCAATGTATATTATTATAATTCAAAACTTGCATTGGTATTAAAACAGACCAAATTTCATTGTCCCGTTTGAAAAAAAATTGAAAATATTTTTTGCAATTTATTTTAAATTCACCCACATTTATTATTAGTTTATTCTCATTTTTTTTACATTCTTCGAAATTTACTCAACTCTATTCATTCGAAAAAGTTTTAAAAATTTTTATTACATTCATCTTGAAGTATTTAAAACTCACCCTAAATTTGGAGGCAGTTGATCAAATTCTTTTGAAGTTTCTTTAATTTTTCCCTAATTAATTTTAAACTATTTTTTGAATTTATTGAATTATGATTGTACAAAATGTAGAACTGATTTATTTTGAAAGTGCTTAGTTTAAATAAGTTTGTATTGAAAATGTTATATTAAAATTTTTTTGAACTAATTGAAAATTGTACATTTCAGTATTTTTCAAATATTATGTTTATTTTATAAGATATTATCTTAAAGCTATTCAGCTTCTACGTTTTTAATTTTTTAAAGAATGGTTGCTTATCAAATTCCTTGATTCAGAAAGTGCGCTTTGAATACTTTGAATCATAATTTTTTTATTTTTTATGTTTTGAATTTGAAAATATAAATGAGAAAAAAGCCTTTTTGAAGACTAAAAAAAAACTTGTAAATTTTGGTATGCTAAAAGTTTTAAAAAACTGCCTGTCGTATGCAAAAAATAGGTGAAGGGAATTTTGTAGCTACGTTTTGGAACATACGCCCTTCTAAATATTTTAATTTATCTTATGCCGTTTCTCCAAACAGTCAATTTCATTATTTTTAATGCTATTTTTTACGATTAAAACGAAAACGACGCATTTTATCAAGAAATTATTTTTAAAACATTTTTAGATTTTTTTGGGTCAAACAATCTTTCTCTTATATCTTGTGACATTTTACCAAAAATGTATTTTTTCATTTTTAATGTTGTTATTCACGATTAAAATAGTAACTACCAATCATATAAAACAAAACAATTAATTAAAATTGTTGTTCTCTACTTTCGCTAAAAAAAATGTTATCTATTTATTTTTTCTTAGCTTGTGTCATGTGTCGAAAAATTTAAGTTTTATATTTTTCACTGGTTTCTTAATAAATAAAACAAAACCTACGTGTCCTATAAAAAAGTGTTGAATAACAAATTTGTAGATATTTTATGGGTGTATAATGTTTGTCTCATAATTTTTTCCTACCTTGCATAGTTTACCAACAAAATACAATTTTGTACTACTTTTTGTTTGATCAAAATTTGAATGATCAATTTTTCGAAAAAATTCAAATAGTTGTTATGATAATCTTGTAGGGCTTTAGAAAATTAACATTTTACTCTTCAAGTACTATGAACAAGTGTACAGAGAATTTTTGAATAATAAAAAAATTTAGTCTCATAAACTTTCAAAATACGCTCACTTTTAGAATTTTATCCAAAATGGCTGACCAACGAACTTGGCATTTATCTTAGGACACTAAAAGAGTGTTCAAAGGCCAATCTAATATATTATTTTGCGCGAAAGTTATCATGCTCATAGACAGACAGACATAAAGACAGATAGACAAATTCGTAAAAACCTGTTTTTCGAATTCAAGGGGTCTCAAAACGTGAATTTTTTACAAAAACTGGGAGGAGGGTCAAATTTCACACAAATCTAATACCTTCTCTGATGAGAATGTATCAACATGAAAAAATAACAAATTATTGATTAAATTTTTGGAAACCCCACACACGAGACGAGAAAGAAACTAAATGACACAAGTTGCGATTAGAATGTGCCCAAGAGGCGGGTAAATTTTTTTGTTTTTTACTGTTAATCATGTTTTTCATGATTAGCGCCAAAACTATACATCCTATCAAAAAGTAGTTAATAACAAACTTGGAGATCTTTTTCAAATGCACAATTTTTGTTTTTTCATCTTTCACCGTATTTCGCATAGTTTGGCCGAAAAATGTAATTTTTGGATTTTTCATAATTTTGTATGCTGTCAAAATATGAAATTTTGATTTTTCAAAAAAAATTTAAAAATTGTTATGGTAATCTTGTAGGGCATTGAAAAAGAAATTTTTTTCTTTTTCCGACTTTTTTTCATATCGTGCATTATTTGGCCTAAAATGTTAATTTTCGTGTGTTTTTTGGAATTTTGTAAATGCTATAACTCTGGTTATATTTAATAATATGAAAAAAGTCATTACGATAAATTGTTTGACTTTTTGAATACTATGAATAACCGTACAGAGAATTTTTGAATTTTTGAAAAAGTGATCTTGAAAATTTTCAAAATGTGCCCACTTTTTTAATTTTGATCCAAAATGGCTGGCTAACGAACTTGACCTTTAGTTTAGGACACTAAACGAGTGTACCAAAGGCCAATCTAATAGATTAATTTTTTTCAAAAGTTATCGTGATCACAGACAGGCAGACATACAGACAGACAGCCATGCAGACAGACAGGCAGACAGACATACAGGCACACAGACACATTCGTCAAAATCTGTTTTTCGGATTCAGGGGGTCTCAAAACGTGGACATTCGACAAAAA
>NC_046665.1:112822086-112883371 GCF_010883055.1 Belonocnema kinseyi | reverse complement strand
CTGA
Organism: Belonocnema kinseyi; assembly: GCF_010883055.1. NCBI lineage: Eukaryota > Metazoa > Arthropoda > Insecta > Hymenoptera > Cynipidae > Belonocnema > Belonocnema kinseyi. Next base: position 112,883,367 of record NC_046665.1, on the reverse strand, counting down.
TCAGAATGTAAAAAAAATTTGAACTATTTTATTTTTTGACAAAAATGTACATTTTTAACTTTAAAAATTCAATAATACTTGGATTGACTGTGACTTAAAATTCAATCAGGCATATTTCAAAACCGAGTGTGAGAATCACTTTTTTATTTTAATTGTTGATTTATTATCAAAGTTTATTATTCACCAGCCGACCACGTAGACAATGTAAGCATATTGGCTATTGGACACGCTATAAACACAAAAATCTAAATATACATAAAATCGCGTTTTCCCGAAAGGATTTGGGATTTTTTTTTGGCCACTGATGTGGATTTTTTTGATCTTTTAGTTTTATAAAAAACCCGACTCATGGATGGCGGTGCTGGCCGCCAGCAGCTTTACACGGAAAATTGAACGAATTACAAAAATTAATCGCGCCAGAATTTTGAGCTTTTTTGGCTCTTTTGGTTTTTCTTTTGGACAGCGATGTCGATTTTTGCGGTTTTTAGTTTTCTCAAAAACCGGGCTCATAGGTGGAGGTGCTGGCCACCAACACCTACACTACGAAAAATTGAACGAATTTAAAAAATTTACCGCGTTAGCATTTTTTTTGTGGCTCTTCTTCATTCAAACAATTATTTATTATTCATATTTAAAATTTCTGGAAATTCAGACACAGATGTCCACTTTTTTCAAGTTGGTATCCTATGCTACTTTTTGTTAGATAATTACATAATTTTGTTGCATTTCTCCTAATGTTTAACAACTTTTTATTCGCAAAAAAATATTTATTTGCTTGAGCTGTTATTTTTTGATAACTATAAAAATCAAATCAAATAGAACACATACAATTAATCACGATTTTTAAAGTATTTTTAGAAAATTAATTATTTAAGCAGTAAATATATGAACTAGAGTGTTGAAATGTTGTCTGTGGTTATTCTTTTTAATATTCAATTTCTTTGACGTTTTTAGTTGAAGATAGCTGTTAGGGGTAGGTGTTAGTCTTATGCTTTTTTTTGGACCATATAATTTGTTATTTTTAATAAAGTCAAAACTAGCTTAGACCGCCTTTATATTGTTTCTCATACTTATTTCATATCATTTTCTTCGGGATTTTTAAAGGATTAGGGTTAATTTTTTAAAATAATTTGTGAGTATTTTTGGGAGCACAAAAATAGCACAATATTCGGGTAGGATTAAATTGGTAGACTGAGAGCGGAAGATATTTTACAGGTAATTTTTAGGAGACAGGGGTTGTTTCTTGAAAATTAATTTTTTCAGTTTCAGAGTCCAAAAAAGCCAAAAATTCTGGCGGTATTGATTAATTTTTTTTTGCTTTTTCTATAGTGAAGTTGCTAGAGGGCAGCAACTCCACCCCGAAAACTTCGTTTTTTAAAAATAAAAGACTCCAAAAATCAGTATTCGTGCCCAAGAAGAGTCCAAGAAAAGCCCAAAATTCTGATACGCTTACGTTTAGTTTAAGTGCGCATTTTATTTTAAGGGTAGTTTTTCGGGCATAGGAGTTGTTTTTTGAAAATTAATGTTTGCATTTTTGAAGAGCCCAAAAAAAAGCCCAAAATTCTCGCGCTGTTGATTTTTTCTAATTTTTCAAAGTTTATGTAGTGGAGGTACTGGCGGTCAGCACCTCCACCAAAATGGCCCATTTTTTTTAGAAAAATAAGAGAGCCAGAAAATTGAGGTTGGTGTCAAAAAAGAAACCAAAAAAGCCTGACATTCTGGCGCGGTTGAGATGTTTAAATTCTTTTAATTTTGTTTAGTGGAGGCGGCCAGCACCTCCACGTAAAATTCGGTTTTTTGTTAAAACTGAAAGAGACCAAAAATTGGCGTCGATACCCAAAAAAGCCCAAAATGATGGCATGAAGAAAGTATGCAAATTCCATTGTGGGGGTGCTAGCAGAACGCACCTCCATCATTTGGCGTTTGAAGTTAATATTCTTCTTTCATGATCATTTCTTAGCGTTTTGACCTGTATAAAAATAGTAAAAGTTATTTGAAAATTCCTTTTACAAGAATCAGTTGAATTTCTTGAGTTATAAAATATTTAAGCTGGACCAATCAGGAGCGCGTTTTAAAGAAACGTGCGTACGTGAGCGGCAGTCCAACGCAGTGTTGTTGAGGAGAGATCCGTGGTGGGGTTAAGGCCATGTGATGAGTGTAACAGCTGATCAAGTCAGCTCTAAGATCAATATTTTTTCACCCATATTGAAAAATAAAAGTTTAAATAACGCGCAAATTTTTTTCGGGAAATGTTAATAAATAATAAAGGATCGTTTGTGGCCCTGCAAAGAGTTGGAGGAAGAAAAAAGTTAATTTATGCAAATAATTATTATCGACGGACACATTTAGGTTTTACAGCAGAAGTTTGGATTTTAACTTTCTCTGGCGTTAATCATGCAATCTGTTTTACCCACAGACCCCAAGAAGTTCGTAGTTGTCTACTCGCTGCGCTAGTGCTACTTTGAGACAGCTGAAACCAGACTGATACGTATGTCAGACCAAATCTGTTTACTTGCATTTCAAGTGCAAATATTAGTTTTTGGATTATTTGTGCATAATTTTCGTGAGCGATTTTTGTTTTTTTGTCCCACTTTGATCAGTATAAACCTCATAACTAGCCCATTGACAACATTGCAAATTGCTTGCAGGGTTTGATGACAGCACGTTCGCTATTTCTCCAAAATAGAAATTTAAAAAAAAACTTTTTTCACGTTTCTAATTATTTAGGACCAGAAACAAATTCTTGCCTGCCTTCTATTTATCGTGTCAAATTTTTAACACGACATCTCATTCCGTGCGGACGTAAGTTGGGAAAGAAAGCTTCCAATGGTATTTTCTTCAAAAAAATTTTTTCTTAAAATTTCCACCGGAACAAAGCAAAGATAAGGACTTTATTACCTCCTCTTTCATTTCCTAACAATTCAGAGCGATACCTCATTTTGTTTAGACGTAAGTTGGGAAAGAAAAATCGAAAACCAGGTTTGGTCACGTGACCCTCTCGTCGCATGGCCTTAAAGAAAGGAAAACAGCGGTCACCAAACAACATTGGAATCCCTCTCACAGATGTACGACTATACCGTGATCCTGATTGGTCAAACTTAAATATTTTATATCTCAAAAAAAAACTTTAATTGATTTCTGGGAAAAGAATTTTCGATTTATTTATTTTTATATAGCCATATAAGTCTGGACACTTGAACCGAGGTCACACTGTATATTATAGAAATATCACTCTATAAATACAAAATGCTTTTGAGTAAGAGTTTTGGAATGTATTTTGGGCTTTTTTTGGGCTCTTAAAAGCACCAACAACCCATTTCCAAAAACCACCCCGAACAAAAATAAAACTACCCCCAATGTAAAAACTCTAATTCGGTAAAAAAACAACACCAGAACTTTGGGTTTATTTTCGACTCCTGAATGCACGAAAAAAATATGCAAAAACTACTTCTATTTTTAAAAAACCACCCCCTTGCGAAAAATAAAATTTTTAAAACACAAAAAGCACCAGATTTTGGGCTTATTTTGGGGTCTTGATGCATACGTGGCACTACTGACTAGCACAAAACGCAAGGCTAACATAATTCATGTAATTGTATTGCTATCTTTAAAATAAATTGTCCACCTTTTCTTGTATAATAATTTGTCCACTTTTTCATCATTAATTGATTTTATGCCTTAAAGTCTTTCCCTCCCCATCAGGTGAAGGTTTCCCCTATTTTAATCAAAAATTCGCTTTGTAATATAGAAATATTATTATACTTACAAATGGCTTTGAGAAAACTTGATAGGATCAGTTTTGACTAATGAACATTCATGGAAATTTTTTCGTGTATATGTACTAGTCGTTATCTTATTGTGCTTTCTAAATTATTAAGAAATTACACAGCCGTAACTACCATTTATTGCGCCCGGTGCGAATAAATAATATTACGAAATAGTAGAAAAACAGTATCGTCCAGTTTTTTAATATTACTAACAGCTTTTAAATCCACTAGAATTCTTTAGGAATCCTGATTCTGGTCTCTTTTACAATCTGCAGAAATCACTTAAAATCTCTGTAATTTCTAAAATTCGTAGTAATCCCTAGGAGGCATTTGAAATTATATTTAATTTAATTTTTTTCATCAATTTCTCTAGAAATCCGTTGGAATCCCTTGAAATCTTTCAAATATCCCTGATATTCTGGATACCTTCTCAAAATCCTTTTAATTTTTCTGTAATCCTGGGAAATTTTTTGAAGGCCTTTACAGAATTTTTTATTTCTGCAATCCCACATAAATCAAAAATTAGATAGAGCCTTCTAAAAGCCTATAAAATCCCTTGAATGTCCGGACATTCTTTTTGCAATTACTTGAAATCTTTGAAAATAACCTAAAAGTTTTGAAATCCCTTGAAATTGCTGAAATGAAAATTTAGGACTTTCAGTGAGAAATTAAAAGTTTTTAAATAGCAACAATTAAAATTGTAATGTCCAAGTTTTAAATTTAGCACTCTGAAATTTGAACGATTTAAGGTTTTCTATTTAAAGAATTCGGTTTAAAATTGTTTAATTGTGAATATTTGATTTATGAGTTTTTATTTTAATCAAATAGTAAAAATAGTTTCTAAGTTTCGATCGGATGATTACGTTTGTTCATCTGCTAAAACTTTCTAGTTAAAATAGTTCAGTTTTCATCGTTAACATCTGCTAATTTTTTTTATTTTGTACAGTTTCAGAATAAAATGGATTATTGGTAAATTTTTAGTACCCGAACTATGATTCCAATTTAGAAATCATTAGTTGATTTATATTTACAGCTAAATATTTGACGATGTTCTTAATCGAAAGTTTTAAATTTCACACGCTTTCCATTGTATTTAGAAATTTTTTTAATTAAGAATGCAGACTTAAAAATGAAGATCTTACATAAAAAATGTGCATTGAATGCTTTTCATATTTTAAAAAGTGACCAATTAAAATTAAAATTCACACAAAAATTGAAACGGACCCTCTTTCTAAATTGTGTTACAACATTTGGCATAAAATTTTTGATATTTCAAAATAATAATAATAATAATAAAATAATAATTATTGTTCTGGTTAAAAATGATACTGTTTGGTTTTAAAAAATCTGTTTCAGTTCAGAATTAACTTTTTGTTAAAAATTTGTATTTTTGGATGAAACATTTAAGTGTTCTGTAAAAAATTCGTAGTTTTGATTTGAAAATTCAACAATGTTTATTAGACGTTCCTGGAAAATTCTTTTGGTCAATTAAAAATCATTTCTCGTAGATAAAAATTTATCTACTCCAATTTAAGTCAAAAATTGATCTTTTTCATTTAAAATTTTTAGAACCGAAAAAAATATACTCTAAAAGAAAAGAAAATTTTACCACGCATACATTGCTCAAACTATTAATTGAAAAATTTATAAAATGGGTTAAAAATTCGTATTTTGTGTTTGAAAATTAATCATCTTAGTTAAAAAATCAAGTATTTTTTGTGAAAAATTCATGTATTTTTTTATTTCTTTACTTGTAGGCACTTTCTTGAATTTTAATATATTTTAAAAACATTTTATGAAAAGTTTGATTAATTTAGGAACAATATTTAGAAGTTTTGAAGAAGTTTCAAATATAATTTTAATTTTTAAAGATTTCAGAAAATGTAAAATAAAATGTAGATATTTGAAGATTTTAAAATGAAGTTTTGAAACTTTTCAAGGAAAATTTTTTCATTATTTTTTATTTTGAAAAAGTATTTTCAATGAACATTTATAAATAATTTCAAACTATTTAAAAAATTGTCAAAAATTAATCTTGAAATAAAAATTATATCTTTTATTTTGCAGCATGTAAAACAAAATTTAATACAAATAATAATATTTTCAAAATGCATTTAGAAGCATTAGTAGTTTTGAAATTATGTGAAAATTACATCAAGAAATAGATTTTTAAATATTTTGATGGTTTTTGAGAATTTTGAAATGTGTCAACCTAATAAAAATCTTTTTTTATTGTTGAGATGCCTTGTGAGCATTTATTGGTTATTAATGTTTCTGGAATAAATTTTTGTAGATTCAGAAGACTTTTCTAAATTTAAGGACTAATTAGAGTTCGTTTAGAAGGTGTTTAAAGTTAACCTCTATTGGTTCAACATGAAGTTTTTTATTGAAAATTCATATTTCTCGATTAGAACATGAAAATTGATCATTTTGGATAAAGATTAGGAGGATTTATTGAAAATTTGTCTTTTTTGGATTATTTAAATTATTTTCTTTTTATTTAAAATTTAAAGCTTGTTAGATAAAAATATCAATGATGCCTTACATTTATCGTCGAAAGTTCATTTTTTTGTTCTTTAAAATTTTGAACTTTAAAGATGAAAATTCACTTTTTCATTTTGCTTTGACGCATGGAATCTTTAAAAATATTTTAGAATTTTTTCAAGAATCTTAGAAAAATTATATTTATGTAATCTTAGATAATAGTAAACTAACAAATTTTCAAAATAATTAATAATTAAACATTTTTATATTGCATTAAAAATGGGTTTTTCCGCCATTTCCAAAAACAACACCCGCGGGAAGCACGATCGATGAAGCAAGTATTTTTCTAAATCATTGGAAAAAATAGCATTAAATTATCTGAAGATCTTTAGAAAGCTTTGAAGTTCCTTAACATATTTGAAAACCCTGCAAGGTTCTTTGACATTCCTTGAAAAAATTTTTATTTCTTGATGCCTTTGGAAAAATTTTTAAATACAATAAAATCTTTTGAATGAAACTTTTAAACAACTCAAATCTTTGTGATAATTAGACGCCCCAAAAAAGTTTTGGAATCTTGTTAAATTCTTTTAGTTGCCTCAAATATTTGGAAATGTTTGAAAATTGGTCGACTTTGCTTAAGTGTTTGAAAAGTCTTCAAATTTTTCAGAATCTTTAAAAACATATTGGCTATTTGAAAATGGATCATTCTCTCATTGCCGAATCTAGAAAATTATTCCTAAAAATTATTATTATTATTCCTAAAAATGATATTCTTTAAATCTGAAACAGAACCCGAATACATATTGAGTGAATGCTAGGATAAACTTTAATAATTTAGACAAATTTTTTCCTCGTTACTGATAATTTTTTGAGGAATTATTAATTAGGTTTAACAATAAAATTTACGCAAGATATTGAAAAGATTATTTTGCTGGAAAACCCGTAAGTTTTGAATATACATATTTTTTAAATTATCTAGTAGAATAACTTCAAAATATGCAAATTTAACGCCATATAAACTTTCAAATTGTTGTTATTGTCACAATATGTTTTTTCAGACAACAGTTTTTAGAAAAAAATACAATTACATTGCGGTTTTAAATTACTGAAATTTTTCACTTTTGAATTTTTTTCTTTTCACCTGTAGAATAATATCCTAACCCGTGCAGAAATCTCGGTCTGGCCCCGATCGGGGCCTGACCAGTCCAGGTCGGGGCTAGGCCGCGCATGAAACACAAGCCCAGATCGGGGCCAGGTCGTGAGACCCGATTGGAAAACCCGATCGGTGCTTGATCGGTAAACGATGACTCTCATTATAATCCATTCATGAATTTCACAAATGGAGTTTTAATATAAGTTAACACGAAACTATCGAATGGTCCTCTCCTTTCGAAGACCACCTTAATATTTTGAATTTCCAATTAAGTTATTCGCAAAAAGATTCCCTACATCTTGACATTTTCGAATGCTTTCAAAGAAAATCATCGGGAAATAAGCTATGATTTACAATCTATTAACATTTAACTGCAAATAAATTCAATTTTTTGTCAATTGCATTACTTCTTGAAAAATTCAAAAAGGTGGTTGTAGATAATTTTTTTGCCACAAAATTGCGCCATCATTTATTAGATCATTTTATATTTTTAAATTGGTTAAGAAGAAATATAGACCAAACAACTTTTAAACAAAAATGAAAATTTTTGAATTAAATATTTCTGGTGGTTTTATATATTATTTCCAAAATATGCATTTAATTAATTTTTATTATTAGTAATTCATTTCGACCTAATGGACATTTTTATAAGTTGAAATTGCATTGTTTATGATAAAAAAGAAAAAAAACTTCGTTTATCACTTTAAACTTCGCGCGAAAGCAATTAGATGCCGAATGCGACGCATGCGCAGTTGAGTAACTAATTCTTGCTGGAATGTTGTGAAAATTTGTCCTTAATGTATTTCTGTATTAAATTTATTATTAATACATAATCAAAGTATCAATAACATAATCGATTGTATCACATATTTTACTCTTATAATTTAAAAACATTACAATTTTGTGCATACTGCAATCCATTTCTTGTCAATAGATTTGATGATTCTAACTCTACATTAAATCGAAAAACCTTGAGTTCTTTAATAATAATTGAAAAGAAAAGAACTTAATCAATTTCATCATATAATAATATTTGACTCATTTGATGATACATATACTAATTGTACGTCAAACAATTTAATTAATTATTAATTTATTTGAGGTTAGGTTACAATGAGCCCGCAGAGTGTAATTACTGACTGGTGTTTGGTGCCTCTGAACACGTGGCTAACTCGCCTTATTCTTTTATACACATTGCTAGAATATTTTAAACGAGTATTATGTATACAAATTTCACTGCACTATCACAAAAAAACAAGCAGCACTAGTTCTTCGAGCGAATGGAGATGGCGTTTCAGTAGGAAATCGGTCTGGCCCGGTCGGGCCCATGTATGGGCCACACAGTTCTACCGATTAGGGCCAGATCGGGACCAGATCGGTATTACGTTTGAAATCGGGCGATTTATTCACGAGAACACAATAGATATTCATTCAATAAAATAACTATCATTGTTTCTGAAAAATCTAACAATTAATAATTCACATTATAAACTTATTTTACTTATAAACTTCTCTTCGACAAAAACAATCTTTATTTTAGAAATTATATTGCGCCCAGAAAAATAACATTGGAAGTTAAAAAAGGCCAACAGCAGTAATTTTATTCGTAAGATTGAGAAACATAATTAAATTATAATCACATATTGTCAAATATAAATCTTTTGGTGGATATATATATATATTATTTTTCAGATAAAGATAAGTGACTGCAGAAAAGAAAAAGTTTTATAATAAAAAATGTGCATTTTTAATAGTAATTTTGGTAGTAAACACAAGTGTTGTTCAAGACAATTTCTTGGGTCAAGATGTTATTTTTTTCTATGCATTTGTTTACAAAAATCAAATATAAATAAAGTAAATTTATTATATAGCGAAAATTCTTATTCATCGAGAGCAAATTTACTGAATATATTTTTTTTAGAAAACAATAAATAAAGCAAAGACAAATGTACTTCATGTACTTCATTTCCAGCTCAATTATCTTGATCAAATCTTGCATTTAACTTATCCCCAAATCTAGTTGAATGATACAAAAAAGTTTTTAATTCAAAAAATCAAGCGCATTTTCCTTGAATCTGAACCAAGGACACGAATAAATATTGTGTGAGTGCTAAGTAATCATGAAAATTTTTTAATTTGTAATGGAAGTTTAGGCGAAGATAAAAATTCAACATTTTTCGAGTGCTAGCGTTTCATTTCATATCATTAAAATTTGTTTGCTTCTTATCAGTAATGAGAAAGGAATTTGTCTAAATTATCAAATTTTATCCCAACCATCATGAAATATTTATTCAAGTTCTTGGTGCAGAGTTAAAGGGCATAAGATTTGTAATTGATTTTAGGAATTTTACCAATTTGTATGGATAATTTTCTGGATTCAGCGATGAGTGAAGCATGCATTTTAAAATGGCCAATACAACTTTATTTAAACTTTTTAGTCATGAATAAATTTTAATTTCACATAATTTAATTACGACTTCATTATACAGAATGCATGCAAACACCGAAAATGCAGAAAATGCTCGGATATTTTTCACAAAAACATAGATTAGCGTTAATTATTCGATTTCTTCTAAAATTTAATAGTAATTAAAACAAACTAATTATATTTAAAAATAAATATCCTAATTATTCTTCTTATTTGATACCGGTCATGTATTTCTAAGCTTCATCAATTTATAAGTGGGAAGTTTCGTTTCAAGAGTATTCCTGTTTTGTGAGAATGATTTAAGTTGTTCGTGTGTGGAAAAAAATTTAAGACTTCAAAAATATGCAGTATTCAATTTTACTGTTTTTCATATATAATTTTTCCTTTAAAAATATTTTCTGAATATTTAATGGAAAAAGTTATACCAAAATTCAATGTTTATATTTGAATGTTTTTCCTACATACTTATTTCTTATTTATATGTATACGTATTAATTTAGATTTTATTGTACGAAAGATAAAATTTTTCGGTCAGGATTTTAAGTGTATACATAATTTGAGCAAATTAGAATATTTTATTTAAAAAATTAAAAACATGGTAATCATTTGTCTTTTATTTTTCGTCTATGCTCCTTTCTCGAAGACTACTTTTAATAACGGTATGATATACACATTTTTTTCAATTGTAAAAACAAATCCAACATTTTTTTAAAGATTAAAAATTCTCAAAGAATATTGATGCATTTCAATAATTCAAAAGGAATTAAAATAAGTTTTATCAGATTTAAAAAAATTTCCTACATTTTCACCAGATGTATAAAACGAGTATATAGGACCTATAAGGTTATACGATACTTATTTGAAATATTTTTAGGTATTTTAGAAGAACTCCGGAGATTTAAAAATTCTAAGGAATTTTCTTACTTTGAAAAAGCTTTTAGGAATTTCAAACATTTTAAAGGATTTGAAATATTTTAGGGTATTCTAAAAGATTCCAAGGAAACTGGACCATGTTTTTTGCAATTTAATTTTTTCTGACCTTTGCTTCTTATAAACGTTTAAAAAATGATAGAATTTGAATAAATGAAGGCTTCTTTTTCCGGAAAAATATTCTATACACCTGTTCTGTTTCCAATTTAAAAAATAGCTAGATAATCTTAAAATATAATCATTTGTTAAAAAAGTGGTTTCTGAAAAAGGAAATTATGCCAACGATTTAGAGCCATAGAAGAAGCCATAGAAAAATTTAGTTTCAAAATTGGAGACAGCAGGGTTGTAGAGAATGTTTTCCTGGAAAAATAGGCCGTCATTGAATAAAATGCAATCATTTTTATGTTATGTTATTTTTTGTGAATTTTAAACTCTTTCATGAAAAAATAATCTTTTTCATTTTTAATTACAACAGCTACAATATTTTGATTCTTAAAATCATAAAAAAACTATATTTTTCAGATATCTGACAGGATATATGATATGATATTTATACATTATTTATATAATATAATATTGAAATTGATTACCAAGGATTTACACAAATTTTAAAGCATTTATAGTATTTAAAAAATAAATTGAGTAGTTTTTAAGAGCTTCATAAAATTTTAATTTAAGATCGAAAAGAAATTTTATTTTTAAATAAATAATTCCATGCAAAATTAAAATGACAAACATTCACAACTGGAAAAAAAACTTCTAAACTACCTCACTTTTCGGCTCATTAAAGACAAAAAATAAGAATTTAAAAAAGAAAGGAAGAAAAAAGGAAAGGCCTATTAAACATACTTATGGGGGATATCGGTGTATTTAAAAAATAATTATTCATTAGCATTTTATATTTAATTGTAAACAAAAATTTTGAGTTATAACGTAATTTATTTAACATTAACGATTCTGAATAATATTTACAAAAACATTTTTTTTTCTCATGGGAATATGTACGCGATAAACTTTATCGGGTTTGTAAAACTTCAATGCTTGCTACGATATTATCCAAAATGAATTTTCATATGGGTACATTATTTTTATCTTAACTCGTTTAAATTTGTACAACCAACTTTAACCTCTGAAAAATACCCCCTAAATATAAGGCCACATAAGGGGTAGTTTTTAGGGTTTGAAGTTAGTTAAACAAAATTTAAAAATTGAGAAGAATATAATGTGCCCGTATACAGTTAATTTTGGATAATGTCGGGGCCAGCGAATAATGCATCAATTTAAAATTGATTGTGTATAATGGCGGGGCCAGCGAAACGTTTAGCTGGCCCCGCCAGTGTTTTTGCGACAAATCAGGTACTTCCGATGTTGAAAAATTCTAATTTTGGTTAAACTTATTTGAACAAATTCTCCACTAAATATTTGGCCCAAAAAATTTTGAATATTCGAATTTGTAGCCTCTGTGATCATTTATCGAAGGACGCAGTATATAAATTCTTGAAACAGTATTCCAAAATTTTTATTCAAAAGTACTTTGTGATTTATACCGTGATTATTTTTCAGTAAATAATGAAAATCTTACGAGGTTAAACTATGCCGTATTTAATATCCAATCATGACACTCATGTCATGCTAGGTCGGGGTAATGTTCGCGGCGTAATGTCTGGACAATAAAGTTGAGAACAAATCATGAAAGAAGAATGTAAACTTTAAACTTTAAATGACGGCATGATAATAAACTGTAGATTGTAAAGGATTATTAAAATGAAATTTATTTTCTTCAATATCTTTAATAAAAGGATGAAAACAAGCTTGTGAGACTCTACAATGAGTGCCCTTCTAATTTATAATACATTCACGAATTTCAACCTTCAGTTGTTGTTCTGGATTGGGCACGAAGCAATCCTTATGATCGAATCTTAGGGGTGCTAAAATCTTATTTTATTGGGTTCGCCTTTGAGTTAACTTCATTTTACATGTGGATATCTACAGTTAGTTGCCTTTTTTTCGCAAGTGACAAAAAATAGATCTCAGTTTATTGTTTTTATATAATCTTTCTTTCTAATTAGCACTTATGGCATATGACAGAGCTATCAAAACATGGACACAAAGCCGTTGTAAACAAAATAAAGTTTTCCGGTGTATAACATATGCACCCAGAAAAATATTTGGTTGAATTAACAAAATTTTTATTGGCTCATTATGGAATTTTGGCATCTTGTGTTAATTATTTACCAGTTTATTAAACCAGCAAACATCGGTCTCTTTCTTTTAATCGAAAACCTAATCATGCAATCGTAGGCACACAAAGATTCACTTAATCTATTTTCACTTAATCTATTTTTTCACTTAATCTATTTTTCACATAATCACTTAATCCTAATGAACTCTGTTTCCAGATCACTCATTTTCAAAAAGTTTACCGAAATGCAAACATTTTCATGTTTTTTTTACTAAAATGAACAAAATGATTCCACCAAAAACGTTGATTGATTGAACCAAACGAATTTGGTCAACTGAACGAAAATTTTGTTCATTTAACCAAAATATTTTCTGAAATTAATCTAATGCGTCCGACAAAACGATTTTGTTGAATGCAAAAAATGATTTTTCTGGGTGTGTGTGAGAGTGCGATTGATTGGGATTGTACTAAAGTAACAATGAATTTTTGTAAGCTACTCCTAGATATGAATGAAGATCACTTTAGAATTATTAAAGTAAAATTGTATGCTATCTTTCCAGTGAACTTTCATTATTTTATCAAAATATTTTTGAAAATTAAGAAATATCTGCTTGTAGGGAATTTAATATATTTAATATAACCATTTTTTTAAATACTTACATTAACTATGTGTAAAAAATCATTTTCTACATCTGGACCATCAATTTTTCAGTTTATGGTGCGAAAGAAGATTCGGCTGATTCAATTAAAGGCTCGAAACGACGATGGATCAAGAGATCAAAATACGATTTTATCAACTGAACAAGAAGATCAGATGCACATAATAAAGTAATAATAAAACTGGTTGCAGGTAATTTTTTAGAGGGATAATGTTTTATTCTGACAACTTTGCGTTTTTCAAAACACATGTGTTGTCATGGACAAACAAAAGAAAGTTTAACCGATATTTGGTTAAAGTTTATCTTGTAAACTTTTGCAGCAAATATTTTATCGGAAATCGATGTAAAGTTTATCTTCTGATTTTTCTGTGTGGGCAAGACAGAGTACGTCCAGTGTTCAGTGTATGATTCCCTACGTAACATCTGGTAGACCGTTTCCAAAAAGGGTTCAAAAGTTTGTCCAAGAACTGAGGAGCTACCATCACACACTGAACAATTCAAAGCTACTTACAATCAAGCTGCACATTGTTGACAAAGTACGGTTGCTATCTGATGCAAGGCGAAAAAAGCACTTAGGGGCACGAAGACCTTTTCCGCTGAAGTACCAGATGGTATAAAAAACTTCTGGTAAAAGAAGCTTACACACAAACATCTGGCAGGCATATTCTCCTCATAGAAAGTCGGAAACACCCATTCTGCAATAGCTGGTGTTAGTACACGCTTCATTCCTACTAAAAAAATGTGACTTGTCCAACCTAGAGTGAAGAAGGCAGTGGTTACAAAATTTCGTCAACAGCCAGTTGATAGAAAAATGCACGGAAACTTTCACAGAAATCTAGACATAATGCGGCCCTAAGCGTGCTTTATCAGGTAAAAAGAATAGTTGAGGAGGTAAAATGCAAACGTGCACAATTCACATTATGGAGAATATTGAGTTAGGATTATGTTCTGCATCTTTCCCATCAATTATATCGCTTTGAATAGTCAAAATCGAGCTAAAAATCATTGAACATCATGTCCGTGATGCTTAGCTCGATTTTGACTATTCCAAGCGATCTAATTGATGGGAAAGATCCAAAACGTAATCCTAACTCAATATTTTCCATAATGGGACTTTTGCGCTTTTGCATTTCACCTGCTCAGTTTCAACCTTAAAGTAATATTCAGAAAATTGCGTGATACTGTTTTCCTGATATTTTGTTTAATGTGTGCTACTATTGGCATTACTTTGGAATTCAAAATGAGTCTAAGACCTGTTACTTCAAACTTAAAACTGATAATTATTTTAAATATTTGCCTGTGCAAAAGAGGCTAGTTATGTCTCTGTAATTGCCTACTAATTTATAAGGCTCAATGAAATAACGATTAGTATCATATAAACGAAAGCATTTGTGAAAACGCATTTTGGGATAAGTTAAATAATACTATAGATACTAGCGATAATTGTAAAAGAATCATTTCACGAGAATATATAAATGGATGCGTGAACATCCAAAATCAGGAAACAGAAAGGGTACTAGGTAATTTTTGGGATCCAAGAGAAAATGATGACGAGATAAGATGATTTAGTATGCTTAGAAAAGGGCTTATTTATTATAAAAACTTGGTTTAGGCATAAAATTATCCACATGTATACATGGTTCAGAGGAAGAATGCAATACTGACCATTACCTTGTTATCTCCAAAATATAATAAATGAAAGATATGCATGAGGTAATTCGGAAAGCGCTAATAAACAATTAAGATAGAGAAGACGCATGGAATATTACCCGACATGTTATTGTTGAGATTGCGACTAAAGTGTGTGGTACTGCGGTTGTAGGAAGAATGTGTGGTGATGCGTGGTAGAATGATAAAATGCAAGCAACCGGCCGAGAAAAGAAAGAAGCGCATAAAAGAAAATTAAAAACCACCTTTCTTAGCGATGAGGGGAAAATTAGACTTAAAAATTATTACAGGTGCAAAAAAGGAAAGCAATAAGTCAAGAAAAGTAAAAATAATATCCAAACAGAAGAAGTGAAGAAAATGCAAAACGACTTTGAAGGAAGCAAGAAACTGTTTTATAAATGGATGTTACTGATTTGATATCATGCGAGGTGTTAGACAAGGATTCGTCACGTCCTCCTAGCTATTTTTATTTAATTCATAGACAAGCGTCTGAGTATGGCCCCCTTCAACGAAGAAATTGTGGATCTCGGGGCAGTGAAGGTACGTGGGTTAGCGTTCGCAGGTCATAGTTTTGTTATGATAGAGTCAATTGAAGACTTGCAAAGAACGTTGAACAAACTGAATACAAGCATGAAGTACTCGAATCTCAAAATTGACTTAAATAAAACAAAAATTATTGGTATTTGAATAAGAGGGTGAAGAACCAATATACAAAATTGCCGTAAGGGATGAAAGAATAAAACAAGTTGATAAGTACGTATATCTTGGTAACCTAGTTATAAGTATAAAAGAATCAGGAGTTAGATAGGCGCATAAACGACGGTAAGAAGATTATTAGTAAAGCAGAATTTATTATCAAAAGTAAAAATATATTAGCTAAAGCTGAAATAAAAATGTAAAATGTTATATTTACAGGTACTTTGCTATACGATAGCGAGACCTGGGTGTACCAATTAAAGGTTATGCGTAAAATTAACATGATTGGCTTGAACTTTCTACGGAATATTTGCGGTGAAACGCTAATGAACAAAGTCAGTAATGAGAGAGGTATTTCAAATCCTTTAAAATCTTTCGTAATCCCCTGAAATTTATAGACTTTACAGAAAATTTGGTATAATTAGGTAAATTTGGAACAATCTGGTTAAAAATTAATTTTTTTTGGTTGATGATTCTTCATTTTAGTTGAAAAAATGTTAATGTTCTAAATTTAACTATTTCTCTATTTAATTATAAAAATTATAAAATTATAAAAAATAATTTAACTATAACTCTCTCTTTTTTGGTAGAATCTTCTTTATGACTACATCATTTTCTTGGTCGAAAATTCCACTATTAGGTTACAAATTAAAATATTTAGTCGAACATTCATGTATTTTTATGAAAATTCTTCTTCTTTGGTAGTAAATTATTTTATTTTTTGCATAAATTCATTTCTTTGGTTGAAAATCATTTTTTTTTTTATTAAAAATGAATTTTTTCATTAAAATTTGATATTTTTTAACAGACATTTAATCTTTTTTAGTTAAAAATGCATTTATTTTCTATAAACATTTGTATTTTTTATTAGTAGAAAATTCACCTTTTTGGTGGAAAATGCTATTTAAAATTAAAATATTTAGCTGCAAACCCATGTACTTTTTTTTTAATTATTCTTTTAGTAAAAACTTATCCTTTTTGCTTATGATTTTATTTCTATGGTTTGAAAATTAGTTATTTTTATGAAAAGAATAATTTCATAAACTAATCATTAACTATTCTATTCTTTAACGAAATTTATTTTCAATGCACATTTAATCTTTTTGGTTGAAAATTCTTCTGTTTGATTGAAAATCTAAGAATTTCGTTGAAAATTCATTTCATTTGGTTAGAAACTTAGTCCTGTAACTTAAAATGAAATTATACTATTTTTGTGGATAATTCGTCTTTTTCTGATGAAAAATGAAGCTTCCTAGTTATAATTCAACAATTAGGTGAAAAACTCAATTAAAGGTGGAAATATTTAGTTTAAAATTTATGCATTTTGTTAAAAAATATTTTTTTGCCGTACAATCATTCCTTTTGGATGAAATTGTATGTCTTTAATTGTAAATTAGTTCTTTATATTGAACATTTCTTTTTTAACTAAAAATTTAACAATTCCATTTTTCTTCAAAAATTTTTTTATTGATATTTAATCTTCTAGCTGGAAAATTTATCTGTTTACTTGAAAATTCAACTATTTCTTCGAAAATTAATTTTATTTGGTTAAAAACTAATTTCTCTAGCTCAAAGTTAAACTATTTTTTGTTATTGTTACAATTTTATCTTTTTAGTTAATAATTTATCTATTTTGTTGAAAAATGGTATTTTTGGAAGAAAATTCATCTTTTTGAGCAGTATATCGATCTTATTTTTTAAACAATTATCATTTCGGTCAAGGATTCATCAGTTTAGTTAAAAAATCGTTTTCAAGTTAAAAATTAATCTAAAAACTGTAATTAATTTTTACAGGTTTAAAATTCAAATATTCTATTAAGTCATCTCTTGTGTAGTCTAAAACTCAATTATTCTGTTGAAAATTAGTCCATTTGAATGAAAAAATCATATATTCATACACGAAACAAAATAGTAAATGTTTCGTTGAGAATTTATTTTTGTTTTTTTGAGAACTAAACTATACTGGGGTAGCGGGGGGGGGGGGGACTACGGTTGTCAATGGGGAAGCACGAGGAATCAAAATATTTCAAAATTGGCAACGTAACTTACACATGATGACTAAGTAATTAAATCGTATTTAAAAAAGAAAATTGGAAGGAATATGTTACAGACTAAGTCCCACGTAGTAACAATTTGGGATGTTGCCTCGTACTCGCCTTGTTACGAAATCGGTACCCTCGAAACGCAAACCGTCCGGGCCCCCTGAACAGGTTCTAGTTGGAATGTATAATATTGCGCAATAGACTCGATTGAGTACTCGCGCACTGCGCCCTTGCCGAGGCGAAGTCACAACCGTATCTCGCCCTGGACCGGCTTCTATAGGACCTATAGTGTATGTGATTTAGTGATGGTCCCTAATTCAGAAGAGATTTTTTTCTTAGTGTGGTCTTGAATAAATCGCGTTTTTTTGAATCAAGTTTATTAAAGCAGAAAAGAATAATAAAAATTTGTTGTCAGTTTAATAATCAATGAGCAAATGACAAAGATAAATCAATCAGAAGCTCGCGTTATATTTTTATATTACACAATTAATTATTTTGAATTTCTCCAAGTCTTTGGCATTCTTTGAATTCTTTTCAATTTTCTAAAATATTTTAATTCCCCGAATTCTTTTGAATACTCTGAATTATTTTAAAATTCTCTTCATTTTTTTGTCAAATTTTCTGAATCCTTTCAAGATTCTATTTATTCTTTTGAATCCCTTTTTTTAAGTCTATGAATTCTCCTGAATTTCTCTGAAATTTTAAAACTATTATGATTTTTCCGGATCCACACGAGAAGAGTAAATTCATATAATTTGTTTTAATTTACTAAAACGTTTATTTTCTTTTGAAATCTTTACAACTGATCATTAATTATTTAGAATCTCTTGAAGTCATTTGAATTCTCTGAATTCTGTTGAATTATCTCAAATCGTTTGAGTTCTTATAATTCTTTTGAATTATTTTTATTTTTTTTTGTGTCGTAAAAATAAAATCATCAGGTATTGAGAAAAGCTAACAAGTTTCACGAATTTAAGGTTGTTATTGAGTTTCTTCAATAAAAATTAATCATATTTTAAAAGAAAAATAACAAAATGGATCGTAAATACATTGAATGCGAAATCTTGGTAAAAACGAAAAAATTTTATCAACGTTTATAAATTTTGCAGAAGATTTTCCTGCTTTTGAAGCAACTTTCCTCTTTTTCCGTTTATTCGGTTAAATTCAAATTGAATTAAAAAAATCCAGAATAAAAAAATTTAATGTTTGGTTAACAATTCATTTTTTTTTTTTTTTGACAATTGAACTACTTTTTCAAAAATCAAATTTTTTGGTCCGGATTCTTCGCTTCATTGAAAAATTCATATTTTTCTTAAAATTTTAAATATTTAGTTGAATATTCGTTTTCTCATTGAGACTTAATTCTCTTAACTCAGAATGTAACTATTCCATTTTTTGTTTCAAAATTTTTAATTAAATTAAAAAAATTAAATTACTAAAATTAAATTTTTTATGAAAAAAGATCTTCTCCTTCGATCCACTGGGAAACGAACCACAGACATTTTTATTGTCGGCCGGGTTCTTTTCCCTTATGCTACTTTCAACTTTGGTTTAATTCTTTTCTTAAAATTTAATTTAATTGTACTTGCAGATTCATAATTTTAGTTGAAAATTCACCGTTTTTGGTTAAGCTATATTCACTTTATTATTTTATTTTATAGATTTTCAATTATAAATACAACGCTTTTACTAAAAATGTATTTGTTTTCGTTTAAAAATGCAACTTTTTTGTTAAAAAGTAGTATTTTTAGTTGAATATAGCTGCTTCAGTTGAAAATTTTAATTTTTCGTTCTAAATGAACTTTTTTTATTAAAAATTCAAATTTTCATGTTAAAAATGTATCAGTTTGTTAGAAAATACATGCATTTTGTTGGAAGTTCGTCTTCTTTGTTAAAAAAAATATTTTATTGTGTAGAAAATTCATCTTCTGATCTGAAAAATGCACTATTTTATTTCAATTTTCTCTTTTTTGTTCAAAAACTAAACTATTTAGTAAAAAATTGAACTAATTTATTAAACATTCATTTTATTTGTAAGATTTACTTCTTCGGCTAAACATTTAACTAATTTAATAGACCTTATTCTTTTTATTCTGAAAATTAATTTTTCATCTGCTAACCTAACTATTTCATTTTTTATTTAAAAAATTTTTTTTATAAGTCAAAAATTCAACTATTTAGTGAAAAATTTAACTTTTTAAGTAAAAATTCGTCTTTTTAGTGAACAAATTATTTTTATTTTTTGAGGGTGAATAAAAATAAATTATTTCCTATTCTCAAAAGGTCTAGATTTTTTGAAATCTGATTAGGACTTCAAAGACATACTTATTGTATTTAATAAGTTGGATAATTAATTTATAGCCTATTGTACTACTCTAATTTTATAAGATTACTATTAAACAATTCTATTTGTCACAGTTTTGTTTTTATAACATTATTTAAATTACAATTTACAGTCGTAAATGCATTTATTAATTTTTATCAAACAATTTGCTGATATCTATTATTGAGTTGGGAAATATCACGAATAATCGCATTCAAGGCAAATAATTTTTACTAAGTTTGCTAAGAATTTGCAACTTTATATAGAAAAGAAAGAAAATATAAAACCGAAAAAATTTTATAAATCAAAAACAGAAATCTGTTGAAAAGTAGCGCATTTTGAACCCTGAATCAAATTTGTTTGAACAAAGTCCAAACAATTAGAAGGCAATGCTTTAAAATTGAGGCAGGCCATGTCAAGTCATTATTTTATTAAACTTTACTAATTTTTGTGAAAAATAAGGAGAATGCACAAACGAAAAAAATATTTAAATCGAAAACAGAAATTTTATATATTATTCTGTTTGGATCCCATATTGATACCCTATATTTTTAAGATTGTAAAAAATTCTTATTTTTTTTAACTTCGTTCAAACAATCAGAAGGCAATATTTTGAAAATGAAAACAGACTAAGAGTTTGAATTTTTTAATTTGTATGCTCGTGAAAAATTTTAGCGAACATAGAAATGACAGAAAATTTTCTTCCTTGACTAAAATGGCCACCTTAATTATGGAAAACTTAAAGAGATTCAAAATTTTCTAAAATATTTTAAATAATTTCATAAGATTTCAGCAATTTAAAATATTTCCAAGATTTCAAGGAATTTGACAATATTATTTTGAAGGATTCAAAGGATGACTTTTGTCACATACAACTATTATTAATATAAAAATATGATTTTAAAATATTAATTTAGAAATATGAATCCTTATTCAATTAAAACGCAAAATCCGTTAGAAAGTTGAAAAACAATTATTGAATTGTTTTTGCCTAGCAGTTCATTACTACTCATTGTGTGAAACGAATATAAAACGAATCAACATTTTATTAAAATTAATTCATATAATATAAAAAATACTTTGTTGAAAAATCCTTTTTTTTTGTTGATGATTCTTCATTCTGTTGAATTTTTTTTTGTTAAAAATTTAAATATTGTTTTCATATTTTTATTGATTTTGTTTAACTGTAAATTAAACCATTCAATATTTATTTACTTTGTTGAAAATTCAACTTTTAGGTTAAAAATTAATATATTTGTTCGAAAATTAATTTCTTTGGTTGACAATTAGTATTTATTATAAATTTTTTTTCTAACTTGAAATTATTTCTCTAACTGAAAATTAAACTATGCTTATTTTTTTTGATAATTTATTTATCTCATTCGAAAATTCATTTCTTTCATATTTGTCATTTTTTTGGTAGAAAATTAACCTTTTGGGCTGAAAATTCCACTAAAATTTAAATAGTTCGTTAAAAATTAATGCATTTTGTCAAAAAGTATTTATTTTTGTAGAAAATTATTAACTTTGGTTAAAACTTCCTTAGTTTCTTGGAAATTTAGTTTTTTAAAATAAGAAATTTATTTTTTCAACTAAAAATTTAACTATTTAATTTTTAGTCTAATTTTTTCTGAAGGGATATCTTATCTTTTTGTTTGAGAATTCATCTGTTTGGTTGAAAATTTAACTATTTTGTTGATAATTTACTTTCTTTGGTTCAAAACTTATTTCTCTAACTCGAAATTAAACAATTCTATTTTAGAAAATTTATCTTTTTTAGTTTAAAATTATTATTTTTGCAGAAAAATGGTCGTTTTTGGTAAAAAATTCATCCCTACTTTGAGTGCAAAATTATTATGTTTTGATTCTATCTTTACTTTCCTGGACTAGTAGATTAACTTCAATATTTTTGTGTCTACAACATTTTTAAGTATATTTCTCTCCTCATCGCTAAGATCTGTAATGTTAAACTTTTTGTGATATGCTCGCTTCTTTTCGTGGGGGGCTACGATGATTTCATCATTCCATTACACATCACCGGACATTCTTCGTACAACCGCAGTACCACACACTTCAGTCGCACGCTTAAAAATGACATCCCAACTCATAGTCGAGGCGTCCTCTATATTTTTATTGTTGATTAGCACTTCCCATGTTTCTTTCTCGTATGCGTTTGCTTATCTTATTCTCAAAATATATTTGCACTTCCGGTTTCTATATATTCTTAATCTTGATTCGCAGTCAGTTCTTTTCTTTCTCCATCCATGACCTAATTTTTCTCCGTTACCATTTGTTCTTGGAACCCCAAAATTACCTATTATAATGATTCTTTTATCAACAATTTATGAGATACAAATTCTTTATCACTGAAATGCCGGTCAGAGTTTTATGATCATCAGTCGTGACCTATATGAGGTAAAAGATTGTATTTTTTCATTCTACGCAGAATTTGGTTCTTTATGATTTATTTGACGTTCTTTTATAGGATATGTATAAAGCGACCAAGAAAAAACTGGCATAGCTATAAATAGCTCAAAATAGCAAAAAAAAATTATGTTTCTTTAAAAGTCATAACTCTCGATGTATGAAAACTTGAAGATTATATTTTTTTTAGATTTACGCAGACTTTCCTGCCCTGCAACTTTTTCTCTTGCACCACTTATGTAGCTTCACCGAGAAGTGAAGTATTTTGAAAAAATTGAACACGAGTAATTTGCCCTAAAAAATAGTTTAAAAGTGGTCAACTTTGTGAGGCTGTAACTTATTACCTATTGGCGCTAGATCATTGATTTTTTTTTAAATTACTCGAAATTGCGTTTACTCTAATTCAACTATTGAACTATTTTTCGCAAAACTACCAGGTTCCAAAGTACAGATACAAACTTCAGAATTGGCTTTTTCGCCTCTTTTCAAAAAATCCGGGTTCTATGAAGGACCATAACTCGGCACCTATTAAAGATAGAATCACTTTTTGCGCTCAAATTTTCCAGAATTTCCTCTGGTCTAATTTTGGTGTTGAAAATTTTGCTCTGAAATACAATGGGCCAGGTCATCTACGCAAACACGATTTTTGGAACTTTTTAGAAAAATGAACGATTCCGAACATTTGACATATTTTAATGAATTTTAAAAGCTTCCAACACATCTTTTTATTAATTTCTATCATCTTGAAGAGATTTTGAAATATTTTAGGGTATTTTTATAAATTCCAAGGAAGTTTAAAGAGTTCTATCAAGTTTTAGGAGATTTTGAGAGATTTCAGAGGATTTTGAATATATTTTAGGGAATTTTAAAAGACTTCAATGTATTTTTTCATTCGTTTCGATTATTTAAAGGCATTTTGAAGAATTTGAAATATTTCAGGGTATTTTGAAAAATTTCAAGGCATTATAAAGAGCTGTTAAAAGTTTCAAGAGATTTCACAAGATTTGGAATACGTATTTTAGAATATTTTAAAAGATTCCAATAAAGTTTTCTGTTGATTTAGATTATTTCAAGCGATTTTCAAGAATGTGCAATATTTTAGGGTATTCTGAAAAAATTCCAGGTTTTTTAAAGAGAAATAATGAGCTTTAAAAATATTCAAAATATTTTAGCGAAGTGCAAAAGATTACAATATATTTTTTATTGATTTTCACCATTTTTAAGGATTTTGAAGGATTTAAAATATATCAGAACGTTTCGAAAGGTTTTAAAGCATTTTTAAGAACGTCGGAAGGCTTCCGAATATTTCAAAATATTTCAAAGGAATTGAAGTATATTAATTAATTTTTTAAGATCCCAGTAAAGTTTTGTATTGATTTCGATCTGTTTAAAGGAATTTTGCTGGGTTTTAAATTTTTAGGGTATTTTAAAAGATTCCAATGCATTTTTGAGAGTTTAAATAAATTGCAACTGATTTCAAAAGATCTTAAAGGTTTTAAAATATTTCATGAAATTTCAAAAGATTCCAATACATTTTTTATTGGCTTCGATCATTTTGAGGGATTTCAAAGGATTTGAAATATTTTATGGTATTTAGAAATATTCAATGGCATTATCAAGAGCTCTTAAAAGTTTTAAGGGATTTTCAAAGATTTCAATGGATTTGAAATATTTAAGGATATTAATTTATTTTTAATTAATTTATTTATTTTTAAATAGTCCAAGGAAGTTTTAATAGTTTCTAAAAATTACCATGGATTTCAAAATATTTAAAGGATTTAGAATATTTTAGTAAATTTTTAAAGACTCTAATACATTTTTTATTGATTAAGATTATTTGAATAGATTTCAAAAGATACCAAGAAATGTTGAAAAGACTTCAAAAGTGTTGAAGGATTTCAAAAGATTTGAAAGGATTTTAAATGTTTTAGGGGATTTTAAAAGATTCCAATTAAGTTTTTTATAATTTCAATCATTTTGAGAGATTTCGAATGATCTTAAATATTTTCAGGCATTTTAAAAGACTCCAGGGCGTTTTCAAGAGCTTCAAAAAGTTTTAGGAGATTTGAAAATATTTCCAAAGATTTTAAAGGATTTCAAATACTTTAAGGGGGGGGGGGGGGGGGGGGGGGTAGAGGCGAAAAACGCATAATTTTAAGCATTTTTTTGGAGATATAAATAATGTTGGGTTATTGATTTGAACTGTATATTTTAGTACTACTTTCTAACAATTTTTAAACTAATTTTCATCAAAAAATATTTAAAAATGACCACGTGACATCGAATCTCACGAGACGCCTCGAAAAAAAATTGTTGCGCTGTGAATATTGTAACTCATCACTGGATCATCTGAAACAAAAAAGCAAAAACGCATTTTAAAGGTGATATGTTTCCGCAGGTATTCAGGAAGAGGTTGTTTAATTTTTTCAATTTTTTACATAATTTTGAAGACAAAAACGCCATTTTCGCTAAAAAAATAGGTGCATTTCTTATTGTAAAATGAACAAAAATGGTTAAAAACAAAAAACTCTTCCTGATTACCTGTGGAATGTGAGGAAATAGTGTACCAAATTTGAAACGAATCGGTCAAATAGATTTTGAGTTCTAATGTTCACGGACTTCAA
The DNA here is from genome assembly GCF_010883055.1 of Belonocnema kinseyi. Classification (NCBI taxonomy): domain Eukaryota; kingdom Metazoa; phylum Arthropoda; class Insecta; order Hymenoptera; family Cynipidae; genus Belonocnema; species Belonocnema kinseyi. The sequence goes on along the minus strand of NC_046665.1, from coordinate 112,857,987 downwards.
AAACGTGGTTCGTGAGAAAAGCGATTTAAAGTTTTTTCTCAGAAATAAAAAATTACGCAACAATAAATATGTATAATTTTTTATACTCACACAGAATCATCAATTCCAGGTCCGTAGAGTAAATCGCTGTCATTCATAACATGCATTCAGAATTTTTTTTTTAATTTGGTAAAAAAAATTGTTCTAAAGCCCTACCCCACCCCCCTTAAAGTCTTTAAAAACTTTTTAAGGCATTTTTAAGAGCTTAGAAAATGCTAAGGGATTTTTTAAGATTTTAATAATTGTAAAGTATTTAAACCAATTTCGTGGGTTTGTCAATAATTTCCTAGAATTTCGGTAGATCACAATTTTACAGGACCACCGAAGTTTTACGATATTTTAGAATGTATTTAGGGATTTAGTAAAATTGAAGAAGGTGTCAATGATATTAAGAAATTTTAAAAGCTTTAAAATTATTTCAATCAATTTTATAGGATTCTAGTAGATATCATAAGATTTTAAAGAATTTTACGGATTTAATCACTTTTTAATGGATTTGCAAGAATTTATTCAAAAGAAATCAAGGAATTTGTAGGTTTCAAATATTTTAAGAGATTTTCAAATATTTTTTGAAATTCATTGAGAATTTTCTAGAAATTTTTAATTTATGTTAAAGTCTTTTCAAGTCAACTTGAATTCTTAAGAATTAAGAATAAGAATATCCTTAAATGTTTCTACAATAATTCCAAATTTACTGAATACGATGAATTTTTCCCTATTATTGAAATTAATTCTTTTCAATTTACTCAAAACATTTTTTTAATTCACCTTGAATTTTTATAAATTTCATCTTCAAAAGAATCGTTGCAAAAAACTACCACCACTTTGTTAATTTTTTAAAAATTTCTGTCTGTATTTGGAAAATTTCGGAAACATGTTGTATAAATAACAATATTTATTGTAGTGAAAATTTTATGAATGGTTATCAGTTTTAAAATTGGTTGAGATAAAAAAAAATGTAAATAAATATTTTAAAAACTTGATACTTCAGAAAAGCAATTGAAGTATTATTTTATTATTAACAAAAATTTTAGGCTATTATTAATTGAATAGAGTTAAAAATTAAAAGAATCACTTCACTTTCTATCATTTATTTCCTGATTTGAAAAATTTACACCAGTCGATATAACTCAAAGTTAAAATTTTTAAAACTGAACCTTTTCATATAAATATTTTTTACATAAATGTAACCAAAAATATTTTTTTTATACTACAGAATAAAAAATTTGACCAACATTATAGAAATATGTGGCCATTAATCACAATGTTTGAAGAATGAGAGAATCGAAAAAAAAAATTTGCTTGAGTGAGGAAAACCAGTTTTTGCGATGAATCCCGCATGATTCAATTTTAAACTATTTCAGCAGCAAATGCCATAATTTTTAATGTTTATATTTAAAAATAGTTAAATCTGCAACATATTTTTATAGTTAAATTTACAAGTTCATTTTTTTAAATTATTATTCAATTTTGAATTTTTTATTTACAAAATGCCTTCTGAATAATCTAATACCTCATACAATTAAAAATTTCAGACCTTTAAAGTTGAAATATATGAAATACTTAAAACTAGAAATTTTCAAGAACTAAAAATCAATTTTATTTTAAAATTCCAAGTTGTTATATTGCAGGAAATTTGAAAGGATTGAGTAAGTTTTTCTACTAAAAATTTAAAAAAATAATGAGTTAACTACAATTTATTTACTCCGGGTTTCGAAATATTAGCGCTATCCTATATAATAAGCAGGATTCCTGAAAGTAAAATCAAAAATCCAACAACAAAATTTGGACCATCAGCATAAAATTTTCCCATTGAAATCTGAAAAAATCTCTTTTTTTCCTTTCTTCTCTAAAAAAAAAGAAAAAAAAAACTTTCCCTTCAAACAAAAACAAAAAAGAGGAAAGAAAAATGAGAAGGTCAAAAACCCAATTCCCTCCCTTCTCGTTATTTTTATTTTATTTTTTTCTTCCATATATAAATAATTTATTTTCTATTTCTTTCGTATTTTTTGTTTTTATTATTAAACCAACAAAAAAAAACAAAAAATTTCAAATTATAATATATTGGTGATTAAGCTTTGAATTTTTTTTTTTGGTTTCATAATAAAATGAAAAAAGACGAAAGAAATAGAAAATAAATTATTTATATCTGGAAAAACAAAAAAACAAACAAAAAAAATAGCGAGAAGGAAGGGGATTTGGTTGGTTGCCTTATCATTTTTCTTTCCTCTTTTTTGTTTTTGTTTGAATGGAATGCTTTTCTTTTATTTTTTTTTTTTTAGGGAAGAAAGGAAAAATGGATATTTTTTTAAATTTCAATGGGGAAATTCTATGCTGATTGTCCAAATTTCTTCGTTAGATTCTTGATTTTACATTCAGGAATTCTGTTCATTAGCTATCCTATATGTCGTACAGCAAATTTTTTTTCAACAAAATTAAAATTTCTGCAAAAATTAAAAAAAAAAAACTTTTCCGGGTCAGAAACGCCATTTTATTTTTTCGATGAAAATATATGTTGAATTCTGCTAGGCTTCTGCTCAATTATGCTGTAAATTTTTTCCTTCGAGTCAAAATTTGAACTGAAATTAACAAAAAACAATTTTTTGTGACATTACAAACCAGAATTTTTAAAATTCAAATTTCAAAATCTGAAAGTTTTATTGGTTTGTGGAATTTTAAGTCCAATTTTCATTTTTTTTTTTGAAAAAAAATGTCCGGCACGATGGAGCACAAGCCTAGCACAATATTCAGCACAACTATTTTTTTTCTAAAAAACAAAGTGGCGTTTCTGGCCTAGAAAAAGTTTTTGTTTGAATTATCACTCAAATTTTGACTTTTTTAAAAATCGTTTTCGGCACAATTCAACACAACTTTTGTTTTTTTTGAAAAAACAAAATGGCGTTGCCAACTTCTAGGACATCTATCAAACTGAGCGAATGGATTTAATCAATCTAATACGATTGGAAACAATTTACACAATTAGCAACAATTTAACCCGATTTAACTTTTGATCACTGTTAATCGTTATAAATCGTGTTCAATCGATTATTTCTAGAAGGGTTCATCATAAAATTTGTGTTTCCAGACGAGAATTAATTAACATAAGATACATTACAATTTTAGTATCTCAAAACTATAAAGGATGACAGATAAATTTTGTATTCCGATCGCCATAATTTTTTTGTTCGAAAAAAACATGCAAAATAAATTAAACTGTCAGCACTGCCAAAATTTTATAGGATGTTTTCGTTCTTCACCATAAAAACCATTCCATAAATTAAATCTGGGAATCAAGGTTTGTTTTACTATTCAGCATTTTATAATCTTGACCCCGGAATAAAGGAATTTCAATTAAAGTGCATTCCATAACGGTATTTTGTTCTAATAAAATTTTGATAATAAAAATTTAGCATTTTATAATGTGCATCATTATCAATATCAAATACCGAATTTGAAACTTGAAAATTTATATCACAGGAACATAAAATACTTAAGACTTCTTAATTTTCTTGACAAATTTTTGAGTCCCCTAATTATCTTATCTTATTTATATTTTTTCTGAAAGTCTTATTTACGTAAATTGTTGAATTTTCTACCAAAGTGTAAAATTTTCAAGTGAAACGGAAGATTTTAACAATGAAGTTCAATTTTGCGTCAATGAACAAATTTTTTTAAATTGTGAATCTTCAATAAAAAAATTAATTTTTAATTAAAAATAAAATAGTTGATATTTATAATTTAAAAAAAGATTTTAATATTAAATAAAAAATCATTCAATTTATTTAAAAATAAGCCAAAATGTAAATTCTACATTTTTGGTTTAGATTAATTTTTTTGTTTGTTAAAAAATTCATTAATCATTTCAAAATTTTAATACAAAATTTGATTTTCCACAAAGAAAAAACTCTTAGCCAAAAATGGAATCGCTAAATTTCCATTAAAAAAAATATTAGTTTAGAAGAGCGAATCTTTTACAAAGTAGTAAAAAATACTTGAATTTTTCACCTAATTATTGAATTTTTAAAGCAAAAAGACGACTTTTCTGCAAGACAGTTGAATTTTCAAGTAAAAAATATCAGTTTTCTAATAAAAAATTAACTTTTAAACAAACAATTAGATTCTCCACGAATTTTATGAATCTTCAGACGAAAAAATGAATTTTTAATTAAGTAGTTCAACTTTCAAATTGAACTATTCGATTTTTTGTTGAAAAGTAATCTTGTTTGGACTAAAAATTCTATTATTTGGATGAAAATTTGTCTTTTTTTATTGAAAATCCATTTTTCTTAAATTATAAATGTAACTTTTCGGTTAAAAATTAATCAGATTTGGTTGAGAATTCAATCACTTTGTTAAAAATGTGTCTTGTTTAGTTGAAAATTGATCTATGTTCTTGAAACTGACTTTTTTACAGTAAAAATTAATTTCTCGAACTCAAAATTTAACTATTTGTTTGAACATTATAATAATTATTATTATTATTATTATTTTTAATTTTAGATTTTCGGGTTAAAAATTTAATTATTTTTTATACAAAAAACCGTATTTTTGTCCTGAAACTTTAATAATTTTGTAGAAAATTCAACTGTTTCATAAAAGATTAATTTCTTTTATTGAAAATTCCTTTTTTTGCACTTGAAAATTCTACATTTCGGCTAAAATTTGTTTCTTTTATTGATATAAAACGCAAAATCTGTACTTCATTATAATATCTTTTATAACATTTTTTTTTACTTCATCAATCTGCACAAGTGAACTATAAGAGCTTCAGCAAGTGGTCGACCGATGCGTCTCAAAGACGCATATAAACAAAATAAGCAATTTTTTTGTATCCTTATAAATTTCTGGAAGTGGATCATAAAAGGTTTAACAAGACGCTTACCAATTATCTCTAGTGGCGCCACCGCGCGACGAAAATAACTAACCGAGAATATGACAGAATTGAGGAGAAATTAAAACAATTTAAGAGAATTTAAAAATTTAATTTTTAAAAATATTTTTATTGTTCAGGTTATATCGGCGGTTGGATATAAATTATTTTCTAGCTTAGACATATTTAGGAAGTTAAAATAAGCAAAGCAGTAGCTTACTATTTTTTGACTAATTTTTCATTTCAAATCATTAATATTCAAATACCAACATTTTAATCTTATGGTATTTTTACCATAGAATATTTTGTCTATACGTTAGCGCCACGCAGTGGAAACCTCAGACAACAACGCTGCGATGCAAGTGAGAGACAATTTTATTTTTAAACTTCGCGCGCAAATACTACTTGAGATATTCTGGATGCGTTTGAAGTCACCTTCAGCAGAAGTTGCGATTAATCCGTGAGTTTCTGCTAGAAAATTTAACGTAGAATCCGAATTTCAACAGTTTAAAAGTTGATCTTGCTGTTTTTTCAGTTTTTTAAAAAGAAACCGAATGGGGTCCAATGGAGTCTTTAGGGGTACTTTGTACCGAGAAATAAATTCTTTGAGAATTTATGAGAATCTCAGAATTTATTTTAATTGATAGAAAATTGCATTTTTTCGTTAAATTTTTGGATGAAAATTCAACTCTTTTTTTGAAAGTTTGTCTTTTATTTTAAAGTTTACCTGCTTTAGCAGAAATTAAATCATTTTTTGATGAAAATGCAACTGTTTTGTTAGAAATTAAGCTGTTATACTTTTTCTTGAAAACCTACCTATTTCGTATAAAATTTATTTTTTATTTAAAATTTATATTTTGGTGTTGACAAATGAACTGAAATATTTTCTGGATAGTTTCACTTATTTTTGATGAAAATTTAACTTTTTTGTAATAAAAAATTATTTTGTTTTACGATAAATTTAATATTTTTTTTATAAAAATGCAACTATTTGCTGAAAGTGAATTTTAAATAAATGGGAATAATTTAAAAAAAAAGATTAATTTTCAACGAAATAGATGAATTTTTAACTAAAAATGAAAAATTTCAACAAAAAACGGAAATTACATTTTGAAATAAAATTTTTTTATCCCAACTGATGAATTTTCAACATAAATTATAAATCTTCAACTGAAATAGTAGTTGAATTTTATGCAAAAAAGATGAGTTTTCAACTAAAACAATGAAAAACAATAAAAATTAATTTTTACTAGAAAAAGATAAATTACCAAGCAAAACTGAAATAATTACGCTTGAGGTTAAAAAAATCAATTTTCAACAAAAAAAAGTGAATTTCTAACTAAAAAATGTCATCATTTTATAATCAAAAATTGAATAAATAAATTTTGAGTTAATAAAGAATGGTTTAACGAAATAGATGAATTTTTAACTAAAATTATGGAATATTCAACTGGAACAATAGTTACATTTTTAGTTGAAAAGAATAATACTTTTCAACTGAAAAAAATTTAACAAAATACTTAAATTTATCGCAAAACACTCCTTTTTATCCTAAGAAAAAAACAAGCTTTCAGTCAAACAGCTTATTTTTCAACAAAACAGTTGAACTTTCAGCCAAGTAATTGTATTTTCAACCTAATAGATGAATTATTAACTAAGATTATTATTATTTAGTTAGATTACTACATTTTTAACTAAAAAGAAGAATTTTTAAACAAGTAGAATAAATTTAAAAAGAGAACTTACTGAGTAAATTGGAATCATTTTTAAAATAAAACTCACGATTTTTGTAATAAAACATTCTTTTGCTCTAAGATGAATTTCATATTTTTTAATAAAAATGCAACTATTTGTTAGAGAATTCAAAGATTTTGTTAAGAAGTCATCGTTTTTGGTTAAAAATTCGTCTTTTTAGATTGAAAATTGAATTTTTTTGTAGAAAATTGTTTCTTGTTCAAAAATTCATAGTTTGATCGTGAAAACTCGAGTAAAATCTTTTTCAACAGAAAATTCAACTATTTGTTTGAAAATTTATTTTTTTGATTTAAAACTTCATCTGCTATAGTTAAATATCATTTTTCATATAAAAATGCAACTTTTTGGTTCAAAATCGTTGTTCATTTCTTTTTGCGTAAAAATGCATCAGTTTCGTGGAAAATTAATTTTTTGTTGAAGCCATATTTTTTGTTTAAAAATTGCATTTTTGTAAAGAATATTTGTCCTTCGGTTTGAAAGTTCAATAATTTAGATAAACTTTTACTTTTTTTTTTGAGTGAAAAATCTTTATTTGTTGGAAATTCGTCTTTTTGGTTTTAAAATTCTTTTCCTTTGTTGCATAAATTTCATTCTTTTTTGATTAAAATATAAACTATGACACTTTTTTGTCGACAATTTGTCTTTTTAGGTTGAATATTCAACAATCATGTTAAAAATTCATTTATCTTGTTGAAAATTGCAGTATTTTGTTAAAGAGTTATCTTTTAAAGTAGAAAAAACTTTCTTTTTTTGGAATAAATTAATAAATTTGAACATTTTAAAGTATATGAAACACTGTAATTTCTGAATATGTCTGAACTAGAAAATAATGTATATTCTATCGCTGAGATAATCTGAACAATAACACTACTGTTAAAAATAATAAATTCTTAAATTCTCTTTAATTTTTTTAAATTCTCCTACATTCTGTCATATTCTCGGTTATATAACCTGAATTTAAATTCTCGGGAATTCAAGAACTCTAGCAGTGGATCTCAAGAAATGCTCTAAAGTGCCACCAGGCGGCGCGAGCGTATCCATTTGCCGGCGCTTGGTTATCGCATAAGACAATCGATGGATCTCGAAGATGCACATAAAAAAATAAAAGTTTTTTTTAAACCTCATGAATCAGTACTGCTGGATCATAAGAGCTTCCGCGATAGGTCAATGGATGCATCTCAATGATGCAAACAAATACACTAGATATAAAATTGTTGTGTTTTGTATGTCGAAAAATTTTGTTATAAACAGAATGAACGAGTTTTTTAAACTTCATAAATCGGTACTGGTGGATCATAAGAGCTTTAACAATTGGTCGACTGATGTATCTCAAAGACGCGAACAAATACACTTTATATAAGATTGCTTTTAATTGAAGTTTTTTCTTGTATAAAGAGAATTAACTACTTTTTTTTAAACTTCATGAATTTTTGCCAGTGGATCATAAAATTAACAATTAAACCATCGATGTATCTCAAAGATGCGAACAAATATAGAATGTTCTAGTTTGAATATTAAAGTTCTGTTTTTTTCTACGCAGAATACGCAATTTTTTTAAACTTCATAAATTGGTACTGGTGGATCATAAGAGCTTTAACAATGGATCGACCGATGCATCTCGATGACGCGAATAAATACAGAACATACAGCATTGTTGTTGTTTGAATATCAAAAAAGGGTTTCCCATATAAAAAAAAAAACGATTTCCTTTAAACTTAATAAGTCGGTACTGGTGGATCATAAGAGCTTTAACAATGGATCGACCGATGAATCTCGAAGACGCGAACAAATACACTGCACTAAATATAGAAAGGTTGCAGTTTGAATATCAAAAATATTATTGTCGTAGAAACAGAAAAATGATTCTTTGAAACTTTATAAATCGGTACTGGTTGATCATAAAAGCTTGAGAGATCATTTTTTTTGAGAACAATTGATTGATGGATGTGCCTCGATGACGTGAACAAATACACTGGACATAGGATTGTTGATAAGGTGAGTTTTTTCTCAGTTAAACAGAATGAAGAAAATTTTTTAACTGCCATAATCGGTACTGGTGGATCATTAGAGATTCAACAACAATAGGTTGATGGAAAGAATTTTCTTCTTCTAAATATCGCAACTAAAAAAATCACTTCTGAATGCCCGAAATGTATCAAAAATTTAGATTTGAAAGTATCGGTAATTACAAACCTCCCTCTATGAGGAAGCAGAATGAAATATTTTGTACTAGAGGGTTAGCTCCAAGAGCATAAATTATGAGCCTTCTTGGTTCACTTCGGGATCCTTATACGGGACCGTTGAGGCGCACGTTGAAATCTTGTGAAATATCTTGAAGATCGAGTGCGTGAGAATATGTGAATCTGAATACAGATCTAAGCTGAGATCTGCAAAGCACGCGAGACGCGATTATCATCGTCATCGTCTTCCCTATTAGGTGTGACCACACCAAGCAAACATACATCATTTCATCTCTGCATAACAGCTTCTCTTAGTTTTAATTGACTAAATATGAATGATTTTAGATTAAATTCTGCTACCCACATAATTAATAGGTGAGGCTTTTTTCAGTGATTTTTGACAATTTGTAATATTTCGGTAAACCCCTCCCCCCACGCGAAATGTATTATGACAATGAAGCTGTCCCTCCTCCAATTTTTAAGTTCAAAATACAAATTTAATTTTATATAACCCTCAATCGAATAATAAATAATTCAGAGTCATATAATGTATAGGATGACTTAGACGGCAGATGATTATCTCAATAGATTATGGGCCTTCCATATCTCTTCTAACCTTTTAAAAAAATCTTCTTTTTAATTTTTAATCTTGTCTTTAAAGAAAATTCCCGTTTTTCTTTTACATTCTTTGCTTAATGCAAAAATAATCAATAGAACCCAGTAAGAAAAATCAACTACGCTTGCTTTAAAAGTTTACTAATATATTTTTGATTTAGAATTCATTTTTTTCCGTTAAAAATTCTAGCACTTGGTTGAAAATTTTATTATTTTGTTAAAAATGCAATTACTTTGTTAAGAATCAATTTTTTGGGTTGTTGATCCATCTTCCTAATTCAAAAATTAACTATTCTATTAAAAAAAATTAATTTTCTCGGCTAAATAAGCATCTTTTGGGTTGCACTCTTTGGTTCAAAATTCATTTTTTAAGATTCTTTACTTTAATTGGAAATTCAAATCTTTTGTTGAAAATGTAGCAAAATTCTTCACAACATAAATGTAATTAACAATGTGTAACAAAGGGTTGAGGAGCTACTCACTGAGAAATCTCAGATAGGTGCGCGGGAAATCCTAGGAGAACCCTTTTAGGAACTCTGAGAAATCTTGGAAATCTTTTGCCAATCGTGAAGCATTCATACGTTCGTGATGCACACGCTGCTTAGGTGAGTTGTACTAGCGGCCGACTCCATTCGAATGCAGCCGAGCTTAGCCGAGTCTGATTTCTCCTCGAGAGTCGCGATCTCGAGAAGTTTTGGTAATCTAGACATTCCCAGCAATCTTAAAGAAATTTTAGCACTCTCTATGCGAATTAGATTTTTAGACTGCTACGTTCATAGTTTTAAGATTTCCAGATTTCTCAGTGAGTAACCCCTCGCAAAGGATTTGATTCAGAAATTAAGGACTCTAAAAAAATAGCAGGGCGTGTAGGTATTAAGGTAAGTTTCCCCGATAAAAGGATTCGTAAAGAAAAGAAAATGGACATCGACGAATCAGAAGATGATAGCGGCCATCTCAATTCACGAAAATAATTTCATTCAAAAATTAATTAAGTTCGGGACACATTGGTACCACAATTAAAGTGGAGTTTTGAAGAAACAAAAGAGATTGTTTACCGTTTTTCTTTTCTTTGTGGTAACACCGTAAAAGAAGAAAGCATATTTTTTTAAATGTGAAATCGAAAGGTTGAAATATCAAGTTTCGAAGCTTCATTCCGAGTTCTCTTCTTGCCCTTCTATAAAGATATTGCAAATACTTTACGATTTTCAATTAATCAAATCGTATCCAAATATCTACATTATACTACGTATATTTTAAACTTTGCTAGATACAGTTGCTTCGAACGAAAGAAGTTTCATAAACTTAAGCTAATAAAAACTTATTTTAAATCTACTATGGGATAAATCGATCCGCCAGGGTATCATTGAAATCTTAATGAAATCTTTTAAATCTATCCAAAATCTTTAAAATATTTGGAAATTAATTGAAATCTTTTTAAAATCTGCTTAAAAATTATAATTTTTGCAATCTTTATGAAATCATTAGTCTATGAAATCTTTGATATCTATCCAAAATCTTTGCAAAACCTTCTAAATCTTCGTCATATCTTTGCGGAATTATTTCAATGTTTTTAAAATCTTTGGAAATCTTTGCAAAATATTTTAAATGTTTTATAAATATTTGATCAGTAAAGTCTTTGTGAATTTTTTTTAAGCTATCCGAATTTTTTACAAAATATTTGAAATCTTTCGAAAATTATTGAAATCTTTGTAAAATATTTAAAATGTTTCAAGAATATTTGATAATATTTGTGAAATTGTTTAAATCTTTGCGCAATATTTAAAATCTTTGGAAATCTTCCAAATATTTCTGAAACATTTGTGAAAGTACTGAAATCTTTGGCAAATCATTTATGCCTTTGTGAATTTTTGTAATCTATCCGAAATCACTGTGAAATCTGTGAAATCTTTTGGAAGTATTTGAAATCTTTAAAATGTTTCCAAAATATTTCTGAGTTAGTTGGTATATTTTGGAAATTGTTTGAATCTTTGCGAAATATTCGAATTCTTTGGGAAATCATTGAGTTCTTTCTGAAATCTGGGAATCTTTGAAATATTTATGAAACATTTGTGAAATTATTGAAATATCTGAAATATTGTTGAAATGATTGGTCATTACAGCCCTTCTTTGGGCAAAATCCTTACAACGCCTTGTGATGTAGAAAGTAGAACTTATCAAAAGGCAGAATGAAACCGAACAGTCAGATTCCGAATCCAAAACCAAATGAACTTTCTCACTGTTTGAAGGGGCCGAGCCCTCAGTCGAAGGCCTTTTACGAATAATGTTATCATGAAATGTGCCATGATGGTGTTTAAAAATAGACGATAAAGAATCCTCTTGAAAATGACCGATGTTGTGCTTTTGAGTTATATGTAGCACAGGATGGATTGACAGATGTAATTAGAAACCGTGAAGTAAGTTTCGTAGTCTGCAGTGCTGGAATTCTCTGTTACAGGAACACTGGAGTTTCAAAAATGTGAGAAAATGGTTGTTTATAGGTGTTATCGAAGTTACCAAGCACAATTTGCTCTCCAAAAAGTGCATAACTTTCGGAATGAGATGTGTCCATGAATCATCATAAAATTCGTAATGTTTGCAGATCTGCAACCAATCTTATTGTTAAAATAGATCCCCAGCAAGGGGTCTCGTCCTGCAAACATCGAAACACAGAAAATGAGAAGGCAAGGATGACAGTAATGAACTCCCATGCAATACGGAGACCCGCACGAAGAAAAACAGATAATAAATAAGATTATCTAGATATTACTACTCAACTTCTTGGCGATTTAACTATGGGCCAGAAATCCGGATAGCATAAACAAGGGCAGCACCTACACCCCAATAAAAATCCCTTAGAAAAAGGATAATATTAATTTGTATTCCTAATGTCTGGTAACGAAGATGAATTCATCTGAAAGGGTAGATTTTTTCCATTTTCATACAGTACCCAGTAATACAACTATTCATTGCAAAACTATTGTTATTTTATTTTAAATCAATTTATTCAAATTCAGTGAACGAAACAATACTCCCAGCAAATGACACCCTAAACCCAATGAACGACACCGATATTGATTTTGAATTTAAAAGAAATTAGAGAGTTATTTGTAAGAAATATGATGCAATTTAGTCGCTTTAGATAATAAAGAACTGTTCACGAATCTGTTCACGAATCTGCTAAACCCACTCTGGGGTGTGGGTAATTGACATATAAGGTGCGGAAATCCAAAACCATTGAAAATATACCGAACATTAAAACTTTTAGAAGGCAATGTCTTAGGAATGAAGAAAGCAAACAGTAATCATAGCAACATAGAAATGAATCAAAAATGCGTATAATTCCCCCAAAACGGCCCTCTGCTCTGTGTCGGTCCCTGAGATACAGTACGTCGTTCACCTGTTCCGAAGATACGATAGGAATACTTCGAACACATTGAACCCACTCAAGTTAGAAACAAATATCCATTCAATTACATTCCAAAACATAATCATCTAACCCCTGACCGTACCACAAAAGAAGAAATACCTTTTCTCCTAACTTTGAGGAGACCTTCAAATTAATGAAATCACCAATCTTTACCCCGACATTTCAATAAAAGCATTCTCACTGCACAGCGTCGCTCGCCAGAAGGGCGCCGGCAATACCCCCGTGCACCCCACTTGAGTGGAGCATCTCTTGATACCAAAAGAGAAATTTCACCTGATAACATCCAAGCTATGAAGGGCAAAATTCAGAAATTTAAAATATTTGTTGATTATGCAAGAATTACCTGTAAATTATGCAAGTATCCATAAAATCCAAAAGAATCCCACTTCGCGGCCCTATGCTTTTGATATCTAAATCTCCGGATAATAGTTTTCGTTTCGCCTGGCTCAACGCTGATCAATGCTAACATAAATTAAGCGTGCCGTGTCTCATTAGTATTCCAGATATGAATGCTCAATATCACAACATTCAAATTTTCAATATAAACAGAACAGCTCCTAAATATATTATGCACTGAATAAAATATGTCACACATGATGCCGAAATATCCATATTAAGGTTAAATATGAAGGCTTTTTAATATCTAACTCCGTACCTCCATTCATCTATGTGCAGAGAAAAAAATACAAATTGAGCCAATTAGACTCCAATCAAGGCTTGAGCATATTTAAATAATAAAAGAAAAACATATGATTTGTCATTTTAAATAAGCCAGTCATGTCTGAGAGCCTGTCTCACGTCGCTTGCAATGTTGAAAGCAATTCACAACCATATGTTTGTCATGCTTGAGTGCCAGTCTCAAAGCGTTTGCAATGTTGCAAACAATCACACGGTCATGTCTGAGAGCCTGTCTCGAGGCGTTCGCAATGTTGCAAACAATCCATTATCAGTATGGTTGTCATACCTGAGAGCCTGTCTCGGGAAGTTTGCAATGTTGAGAACAATCACACAGTCAGTAAGTACGTTTGTCCTGTCTGAGAGCCTGTCTCGAGGGCGTTCACAGTATTGCAAACAATCCATTAACAGTATGGTTGTCATACCTGAGATACTGTCTCCAGACGTTTACAATAGTCAGAACATGCACAGTCAGTAAAATTGTTATATCTGAGAGCCTGTCTCGAGGCATTCACAATGTTGCAAACAGTCCATCAGAAGCATGGTTGTCATACCTCAGAGCCTGTCTCGGGATGCTTGCAATATTGAGAAGAATCACACAGTCAGTAAGTACGTTTGTCCTGCCTGAGAGCCTGTCTCGAGGCGTTCACAATGGTGCAAACAATCCATTAGCAGTATGGTTGTTATACATGAAAGTCTGTCGCGAGACGTCTGCAACATTGAGAATAAGCAGAGTCGATAAAATTGTCATGTCTGAGAGTCTGTCTTGAGGCTTTCGAAAAGTTGTAAACAAATGTTGAGCACAATCACATAGTCAAAGAGCACGTTTGTCATACCTGAGGTCATGTTCCTCCGCTCACCCACTATCCGGCTCGAAGGACCAAAAGATGTTACTTAATTAATCGCGGACTGGCGTGGGGCAGCGAAGGAATCACTGTAAACCAAATAACTTTTCCCACAGTCGATCCGACAGAGCACTTTGTACCAAAAAAAGGTTTTGGTTGTTTTGAAACTTCAGAGCAGATGTAACCTCCGGAAACTACGACCACGATCGTTTATCGAACGATCGATTCCGACGCAACCGGAAGTAATACGTTATCCGACCCATCACTTCCCACAACACCAGAAGACGATCGAGTTGGGAAAGTCATTTAACAAAAACCGAAATTGAAGGAAACACAGATTTAAAGAATGGAATTAAAATACCTGAATGGTTCAAAGAAATAGTGACTTTAAACTAAATACTGATTAAAAGTTCTCGAATAACTCACTAGATTTAAACTGGTTCAAGAATCGAACAGCCCACACTCGTCAGAACCTGAAAGTCCAAACATGGAGAAAATTTCAAGAAGAATAAACATTGGGTGAAAACCATTCTGCCAATAGTGAAACCCAAAGGTCACTCAAAAGAAAGACAAAAACATCAAATTAATTATTAACACCATTAAATAAAGATTTTTAACTCAAAAAATAAATAAAAGATTATCTAAATTATTGAACCTTCAAACCAGGAGACGAATTTTCTCTTAAAAAATTGAATTTTCAAAAAAGAAATATGACTGTTCAACAAAAAATTAATTTTCCGCGAAACTCATGCATTTTTACGCAAAAAAAGTAATTTTATACTAAAAAATTATTTTTTATCACAAAAAACACGAATTTTTAACTAAAAAACATAAATCTTAAAAAAATTGAAACGTTACATTTTCTGTTAATAAACTAATAACAAAACAAAAAAAAAGAATTACCTTCCACTAAACAGTTAAATTTTCAACCAGACTTTAACAAAAAAGTGATTCAACTAAATGAAATAAATTAGTTGAATTATCAAGCAAAGAAGAACGATTTTTAACGAAAAAGTTACATTTTCATAAAAAAAATGAAATTTCTTCCATAAAACAGATGAAGTTTCAAATCAAAAAGATAAGTTTTCAAAAAAATTGTTTAATTTTCTGTTAAAAAAGATTTAAGTCGAGTTTTCACGATTAAACTATAAATTTTTTAAACAAGAAATCATTTTCTACCAAAAAAATTTATTTTTCAATGCAGAAAGACGAATTTTTTTGACCAAAAAGGATGAATTTTTAACAAAATAATTGCATTTTTATCCAAAAAGATCAATTTTGTACTAAAACAGATGAATCTGTAATAAAAAGCAAATTTTTTTTATAAGTTGAACTTTCATCCAAAAAATATTTCAGTCCATTTTTCAACACCAAAAAATAAATTTTAAACAAAAATTAAATTTTCCACAAAATAGTTAAGTTTTCAAGAAAATAGTATAATAGCTTAATTTCTAACCAAACACTTGCATTTTTATCAAAAAACGATTCAATTTCTGCTAAGGCAGATAAACTTTAAAATAACAAAGAGAAACTTAAAAAAAAAGTTGAATTTTCACATGAAAAGTTAACGAAAAAATTCAATTTTCAATTAATTAAAATCAATTCTGAGATTCTCATCAATTTTTAGAGAATTTATTTTTCGGTTATATTCTCGGTAATATTTTCATTCTTGTCACCGTTCTCAAAGTAATATAACGCTCGTGATGAGAAGGGCCGTCCGTGTTTAGCCAACCTTAGACGGTCCGTATTAGGTAACCATTCCTGTGCCTTTAAAATAAGTGAGGCCCTTTTTAGGGCCGTTTATATTTCCTATCAAATTTCTTAAATCATTATTTTTAAATTAAAATGCAGTATATTATGGACTACAGTAGGAAAAGCAAATGAAAATTCAGTTGAGAATTGAATATATTTGATCTGAAATAGGTAAAATTACCGCCCTTTTCCTGCTCACATACATTTTTGTTGCAAACCTAATTTGATTTTGAATGACTTAATCGAACTTGTAAGAAGGAAGACAAAATAATCACGCGCATGTTGGTTTTCTACTACTTAGAAATAATAAATAAAATCAATTTTTATAGAAAAGATTCAATTTTACAGAAAAATGATGGAAAAAGAAGATAAATATAATAATCAATATTTAACCTAACCTAAAAATCAGACATTCGGAAAACTAATACAAAAGAGGTAGTTTTATGGAAATGTATTGTTACCAACACAGATGAATTAAAATAAAATGTAAAATATCTGACATTCTTACCTTTAAGTACTTGTTACACTTCTGTCTATGAATGAAAAGACGTGCACGTGTCGACACTGTTGACATTCACAGATTCAGCGCCGAGAAAACAAAAGAACTCGCGAAAGACGCGCGAATACCAACGGGCGCCAGATGGCGCGTCACGCGATGCCGCGCAAATTTAAATTTGTCTTTACGAAAAATAATTGCTGAAAATAATTATTCACATTATTATTCGGTTTACAATTAATTGTGGAATTAAATAGTTATTCCTAAATTGCAAAATGACCCTTATTCTTTATTCCTATGTCCACGATCTCTATAATGATACATGATACAATATAAATATAAAACCTAAGTACCCACATCTGATAAGGATGCGGCTCATATTCACAAGTTGTCCTAAGTGCTTTATTCCGGGGATGCACAATGAATCCGAGAAAAGACCAGACTCAAGATATTTCAGCGCCTATAAAACGAAGTCGTTAATGCTCGTTAATGTCTGGCGAACTTACCTGTAAGTCGCGGCTGTGCGTAGCTTAGGCAAACTGTAATCATAATAATCGGTTTTATTGCCGACATTAACATAGACTCGGACTCAGATAGGAAGATGTACGCGATATATATAAGATTCGTGTAATAAAACGTGGTCTACGACAAGAAGAGTCATTTTGCGAGCGTCTCATTTCGCATATATGCGAAACTGCGAATTGCGGCTAATATAAACACATCGTACATTTTTCTCTGTCTCTTTTACGGTCCACATAAATTCAAATCAAATTGAGCCAAAAGGCATTTTTTCGAACTCAGAATTTATTATATTTGCTTACATATTCAACAAAAAAAAAATTTAACTGAAAGGAATAATTTTCTATTAGAAAAAACGTATCCTCAACAACATACATACATTTTTAAACAATTAGTTGAATTTTAAACTAACAAGTGGAAATTTAACTATTCCATTTTTGGTTAGGATTTGATTTTTTTTACTCTAGCAAATCAGCTATTTGGTTGAAATTTTCTCTATTTTGTTGAAAATTTTTCTTCTTTAGTCGAAAAATAATCTTCTTGTTTAATGATTTAATTTTTTGTTTAAATATTTATCTATTTTGTTGAAATTTTCTCTTTTAGGTTAAACACTATTTTTCAACTTAAAGTATAACTAGTTGATCGAAATCTAACTTTTAGGTCGGAATTTAAACTCTTTTGTACAGAAAATTATTATTTTTTATTCAAAATTTTATAGTTTAGTAGAAAATTAAATTTCTTTGCAGACGATTCGTATTCTTTAACAATAAAAATAATTTTTGTTTAATTCAATAATTTCATTTGTTGTTAAAATCCGATATTTTTAGTAACAAAAATTAGTAGAAAATTCCACTCCTTGGTCGAAAATTCAACTTTTTTTCTTAAAAATCATATCTTTGGATTAAAAATTTGACTATTATTTAGAAAATGTATCCTTTTGACTTGAAAATTCAGCAGGCTTTTGTGGAAGGTGAGTATTTTAATTCTAAATTTATTTTCTCAGGCGGAAATTTACCTATTCCATTTTTAGTTCAAAATCAATTTTTTTTAGCTTAGAAAATAAATTCTTTTTTTGTAAAAAAAATAATCTTCTGCATTAAAAATTTTAACTTTTGTTTTGCAACGTATTTATTTTCTTGAAAAATTTCTTTTGTAGGTTAAATAATAATTTTTCAACTCGAAATTAAACTATTTGATGAAAAATAAACTTTTTTCTTAAAAGTTCATATTTTTAGGTTAAAAATCGAACTGTTTAATAGAAAAAATTTATATTTTTAATTGATAAAGAAACTGTTTGATTGAAAATGTATGTAATTTGTTGAAAACTCTTTCCTTTTGGTAGAAAACTCAACTATTTTCTAAATAAAAGACAAATTTTTAACCAAACACATACATTGCTTATAATATAGTTGAATTTTCAAACTAAAAGATTAATTTTCTACAAAAAAAGAAGAGTTTTCAACAAATTACATACATTTTCAATTACATAGTTTTTTTTTTTTTTTTAATTGAAAATATCAATTTCCTTAATCAAACAATTTAATTTTTAACCTAATCATATAAACTTTCAAGAAAAACGTTCATTTTTAATCAAATAGTTATATTTTGAGTTGAAAAATTAGTATTTACCCTGAAAAGGAAATGTTTTAACAAAATAAATACGTTGTTAAACAAACATTAAAATTGTCAATCAAGAAGATTATTTTTCTACCAAAAAGACAAATTTTCTACCTAATACCGAAATTTTGATGCAAATAGTTGATTTTCTAATCTAAAAAAATGAATTTCAAACTAAAAATGAAATAGTTAAATTTCCGCTTGAGAAAATTAATTTATAATTAACATACTAAACTTCTACAAAACAGTTCAAATTTTCCACCACATAGCTAAATAATGTTTAAATTTTCAATTCGAAAATATGAATATTTAACAAAAAAAAGTTAAGTTTTCGACCAAGGAGTGGAATGTTCTACTAATTTTTTTTTACTAACAATATCAAATTTTAGGACGAAATGTAATAATTGAATTTGTGTTAAAAAAAAATTATTTTTATTATCAAATAATAGTAATCATCCACAAAGAAATTTATTCTTCTACTAAACTTTTGATGTTTAAAGAAACAATACGAATTTTCTGTACAAAACAGTTTAAATTTCTACCTAAAAAGATCAATTTTGATCAAATAGTTATATTTTAAACTGAAAAATTAGTGTCTAACCTAAAAAAGAAAATTTCAACAAAATACATACATTTTTAACCAAAAAGTAAAATCTTTGAACAAGAAGATTATTTTCTATTGAAGAAGAAAAATTTTCAACGAAATAGAGAAATTTTCAACCAAAAAGCTGATTTTCTGGGCTAAAACATCAATTTTTAAACAAAAATGGAATAGTTCAATTTCGATTTGAGGAAATTAATAGAAAATTTTTTTTAAACTAACCTGCTACAAAACCGTTTAATTTTGTAACACATATTTGAATTTTCTACATAATTATTGAATTTCTAATAGAAAAAGGCGATTTTTATATTAAAAAAATGAAATTTTGAACCCAAGAATATTAAATTCCAACAAAAAAGTTCATTTATAGGAAAATAGTGGAATTTTAATTTTAAAAATTGATTTATGCTCCCGAAAAATTAAACTTCAACCTAAAAAGATAAATTTTCAATGATTATAATATGATTGTATAATAAATATTTTCTACAAAAAAGAAGGGTTTTCAAGAAATTGCATACATTTTTAATCAAATAGTTGATTTTTCATTAAAAATATCAACATTTAACAAAAAATGGAATGGTCGAATTTTTATTTAAAAAATTTATATATATTATTGAAAATTACGAATCATCTGCATATACATTTAATTTTCTACTAAACTATTGAATTTTCCAGGGAAAAGAGGAATTTCCTTTATAAATCAGTTGAATTTTTTAACTACAAATATGAAATCTTAGAAAAAAAGTTTAGTTTTAATCAAATAGTTATATTTTGAGTGGGAAAATTAGTATTTCACATACAAAAGAAATTTTCCAAGAAAAAAAATACGTTGTAAAACAAAAAATTAAATTTTTGTCAAGAGAATTATTTTTCGACCAAAAAAGACGAATTTTCTACCTAATACAGAAATTTTGAACCAAATAGTTTATTTTATAAATAAAAAAAATCGGCAACAAGAATAAAATAGTTATATTTCCACTTAAGAAAATTAATTTAAAATAAAAATAATAATCTTCTACAAAACCATTACATTTTCGACAACCACAATATACAATAAAATACGAAAAGTACCAAATTCGTCCAAAAAATATAAACAAGTTGTAATTTTAGTTTTAATTTATTGTATTTTTTATAGAATCCTGAGAACATGTTTTGTTGAGAATTTAACTATTTTCTTAAATTTTTATTTCTTTTATGAAAACTCAGATTTTCCGGTTAAAAATTTATTTGCTTAAAAACTGCCTCTTCTTTTGGCTTAAAAAATTATTTCTTTTGTTGCAAATGCAAATTTTTTTTTAATCACTCTATTTTGGTTTGAGATTCAACTATTTTGTTTAAAATTCAAATATTTTTTAAAATCCATATACTCGGTTAAAAATTCATCTCTTTTATAGGAAATCCATTCCTTGACTTGAAAAATAATCTGCTTTGGTTTCGAATTCAACTATTTTCTTGAAGGTTCAAATATTTTGTTGAAGATTTCACTATTTGTTTAATATTCAAATAGTTTAAAAAAACTAAATATTTTCTTTTAAGAAGTTAAGTTTCAGAGAATATTTAAAAATATTTTTAAAAAGTTTTTTTAAACAACACATAACAATTGAGTTATAAATTGAAAAAATTCAAGTAATTATAAGTTACAGTTAGAAGTTTTGAAAAAATAAAAATAATTTCAAACTTAAAAAGCTGTCAACATATTTTTTTTAAAGTTAGACTTTTGAAAATTTCGGAAAAAAATTTAGAAGCTTTTCGAATATTTTAAAAGGTTTGAAAAGAATAAAAAAATCCTATTAAAATTCCTGAAAAAAATTAAAAATGGAATTTTTTTCAGATTTGTGGAAAATTTTTTAATGAATTTTTTAATGAATTTTTTATTCCAATTTTTAAGGCAATATTTAAAAAGATCTTAATACAAATTCTGATCCATAAATTAATATTCCTAGCCTAATGATAGAATTTGGAATATTTTAAATTTTTTATTCATTCTTAATTTCTAGTATTGGAAATGAAAGCGTGGATTTCTATTTCATTTATTCTTTCATTTTATAGACCTAAATTATCAAGCGTTTATAATAAAAAAAGGGACGACTGAAAAATCCCAAAAAATAAAATTCCCGACACTGTAAAATTCCAGAATTAGAAAATTCTCGATTAAACAAATTCGCGAATAATAAAATTGCCAAAAAATAAAAATCCCGATATGGAAAATTCCCAAATAATAAAATACACGAATAATAAATTTACCGAAAAATAAAAATACCGAATTGGAAAATTGCCGAAAAATAAAATTCACCATTAATAAAATTGCCGAAAAATAAAAATACCGAATTGGAAAATTCCCGAATAATAAAATTTTTGAATAGTAAAATTTTAGAATTATAAAATTCCCAAATTGCAAAATTCTCGACAGTTTATAATATTACTGAATTGAAAAATTCCCGAATATTAAAATTCCCGCCAGTTTATAATATTACCGAATTGGATAATTCCCGAATAATAAAATTCGTAACAGAAAATTGCCCATTTATAAAATATCCGAATTGGAAAATTACCGAATTTTAACAATTAGAATTTTTCATAAATATATTTTATTGATTACAAATACGAAAAGAAGACATTAGTTTCAAAAATTATTTTTAACATTTAAAATTTCGAAGCTTATTTCTTGAATTTAAAATAGCAATAATTTTTGTATCGCCTTCCTGATTTTTGAAAACGTACGCTTAGAACAAAATTCTAGTTAAATTTTCTACGTACCTTGTAACGTTTTTCAAACAGACTCGAAATATAAATTTATGTATATATATTAATTTTAAATTTTATTTTTGCGAACGCTTTTTGTATTTTGTCAAATACTATGAACATTAAAAAAACATGCGTTACCTAGAAATATTTTATTTAAAATTATTGCTATTTTTAAATCAAAAAATAAGCTTCGAAAATTTAAATTTTAAAAATAATTTTTGAAACTAATATCTTATTGTTGTATTTGTAATCAATAAAATATATTTATAAAAATTCTAATTGTTAAAATTCGGGAATTTTACAGTTCAGATATTTTATAAATCGGAAATTTTCTGTCGGGAATTTTATTATTCGGGAATTTTCCAATTAGGTAATATTATAAACTGTCGGGAACTTTAATATTCGGCAATTTTCCAATTCGGTATTTTTATTTTTCGGTAATTTTATTAGTCGTGTATTTTATTATTCATTATTTTATTTTTCTGTGTCGGGAATTTTATTTTTCGGGATTTTTCAGTCGTCCCTAAAAAAAATTTTTAGCCTTAATTTAAAAATTTTTTAATTCTCATGTATTTAATTTTGAGAGCTTTAATTTCTAGTTAAGATTATAAAAATATAAAATAATTGACAATGAAGTACAAAAAAAAGTACAAAATTCGTCCGAATAATAGAATAAACGTGTACTTTCCTGTAATTTCTATTTTAATTTATAGTATTTATTTATAGATTTCTCTGATAATATTTTGCTAAGAATTCAACTATTTGGTTAGGCATTACATTTTTTTTTAATTCAGAGTGTTCGATGAGAAATTCATCTCTTGCATAGAAAATTCGTTTTATTTTGATTTGAAAATAAATTTTTTTATTGAAAATGCAACTATTTTTTTTAATCATACTTAAAAAAAAATTATACAAAACTTGAAATTATCTTAGCACATTTAAAAAGGGTAGATCTTTGAAGATTTCGAAAAAAATTTCGAAGCTTTTTAAACATTTGCAAAGGTTTCAAACAAAAATTTTGGTTAAAATTCCTCGAAAAATTAAAAAGGTTTATTTGCATAGTCCTAGAAAAGTTTTAATGATTTTTTTAAACACATCTTTAAGAGATTATTTAAAAAGAAATCGAAACAAATTTTGATATATAAATTAATGTATCTAGCTTGATGATATGTTGAATATTTCTGAATTTTTAAATTTATTTTTCAGTTAGCAGTAAAAATGATATCGTGGTTTTTTATTTTCTTTTTTTTAACCTTCCATTTTTATAGGTTCAAATTATTAAATGTTTGAATTTAAAAAAAAAGTTGAACTTTAATTTGAAAAGTTTAAAATAACAAAGTAATTCACTTTGAGAGTTTCAATTTGTAATTCAGTTTATAATAATAACTCAACTATTTGCTTAAACAATAACTTTTTAGTTGACCATTCAGATATTCCGATTAAAAATTAATTTGTTTCATAAAAAAATTCTTTTCCTTTTGGATTAAAAATGATTAATTTAGAAAAAATTCCAAAAACTTTAAAAACTTGAAAATATGCAAAAACATTTTAAAAAAAGTAGTTATTGAAGATTTCGAAAACAAAATTTAGAAGCTTCTTAAGCATTTTGAGAGATTCAAAAGGAATCAAAATATTTCATAAAAATTCCTAGAAAAGGTAGGAAAAATTTTTCTACATTCCTGGAAAGTTTTTAAATTATTGTTTAACACATTTTTAAGAGAATATTTTAAAATTTTAATATAATCTTGATATATATATATATATATATATATATATTAGAATTTTTTATTGAAAATGAAGCTATTTTTTTAATTATTCTGTTTTATTCTAGGGTTTAATTGTTTTTTTTAATTTAAATATTTTTTAAAAAATTCACATTCTCCGATGAAAAATAAATTTTAAACAAGTATTTAAAATGATTTAAAAACATTTTTTTGATGACACATGACAATTAAGCAATTTTTTAATTCGAGTGAATATTAGATATATTTAGATGTTTTGAAAAAAAAATCATTTAAAACTTGATAAGATGTCAGTGCTTTTGAAAAGGTTGATTTTAGAAGATTTCGAAAACAAAATTTAGAAATAATTTAAACATTTTCATAGGTTTGACAAAAATAAAAAAAAATGTTATCAAAATTTCTAGAAAAACTACAAATGCATTTTTTTCTTCAGATTGCTGGACATTTTAAAATGATTTTCGTATTAACAGATTTCTAAGAGAATATTTCAAAAGATTAGGAAATAAATTTTGATCCATAAATTAATATTTCTAGTTTGATAATTTAAAATATTGAGTTCAGTTTATAACAATGTACAACAATGTATAATAAAGTACAAATAATAGTACAAAATTCGTCCAAATAATAGAAAAAAGTTTTACTTTCTTGCAAGTTCGGTTGTTATTGCATAGAAAATTCGTTTTCTCTTGAATTAAAAATTAATAGTTTTAACTGAAACTTGAAATATTTTATTGAAAATCTACATTCTCGTATGAGAAACATTATTCTCTTTTATAGAAAATTCGTCTTTTTTTTTGGCTTACAAATTAATTTGTTTTGGTTTCAAATTTAACTACTTTCGTGAAAATTGAAATAATTTATCGAAAGTTCAACTATTTTATCAAAAAATAAACTATTCTCTTGAAAATTTAAATAATTTGTAGAAAATTCAAGTATTTTGTTTAAAAAAATAAATTTTAAGCAAATGCTTTAAATGATTAAAAAAAGCTTTTTTTTGATAACATATGACAATTATTCAATTATTTCTGTCTTTTTTATTCAGGTAAGTATACTATATATTTAGAAGTTGAAAAAATATATAATTGAAAACTTGAAAAGATTGACACTTTTTAAAAAAAGGCCGATTTTTCAATATTTCGAAAACAAAATTTAGCAACTATTTAAACATTTTGTAACAGATTTAGTCGATTTCTATTTTTTTTAACTCTTCCATTTTTAAGAACTTAAAATTCCAAAGTATTTCACTTTGAGAGTTTTAATTTGTAGTTCAGTTTTTTAACAATATACAACAATAAAGTTTGCATTATAGTACAAAAAAGTACAAACTTTCTTTCGATTATTAGAAAAAAGTAATACTTTCCTGTAATTTCGGTTTTAATTTATCGTAATAATTTTTCGGCTGCTGTGAAAAGACTATGTTGAGAATTTAACTATTTGATTGAGCATGAACTTTTTTATTATAATTTCAGATTTTTCGGTTAAAAATTCATCTGTTTCATAAAAAATTCGTTTTCTTTTGATTGAAAATTATTATTTTTCATTGAAAAGGCAACTGTTTTTTAACAAATACTTTATGTTGATCAAGGATTCAATTATTTTGTTGAAAATTCAACTATTTTGTTAAAAATTCAATTAGTTTAAAGAAAATTCAAGTATTCTGTTTTAAAATATTAATTTTGAGAAAAATTTTTTTTTAAATGTTACAAAAGTTTGTTTTTTTATAACACATAACAATTAAACAATTATTAATTTGTAAGAAATTCGAGTATATAAAAGATATATTTGGAAGTTAAAAAAAATAATTCAAAATTTGAAAAGATGTCAAAACGTTTAAAAAAGGTAGATTTTGAACATTTATAAAAGAAAATTTAGAAGCTTATTAAACATTTTGAAAGATTTTAACAGAATAAAAAAATGTTATCAAAATTCCTAGAAAAACTAAAAATCATTTTTTCAAATTTCTGTTAAATTTTTATATAATTTTTTAAACAAATTTTTAATAAAATGTTTAAAACGATTTGCAAACAAATTTTGATGTAAAAGTTAATTTTTCTAGTTTATTGATATAATTTTGAATATTTCAAATTTTTTCATTGAATCTTCAATTTCTAGCATTGAAAATGATAGAGGGGGTACCTCGAGAGATTTTTTTAAATCTTACATTCTAGCTTAAATTGTAAATTGTTCGAAATGAACAAATGTTCAACTTTAATTTGAAAATTAAAAATTTTTTAAGTATTCACTTAAGGAGTTTTAATTTTGAATTCAGTTTATAACAATAAATTCAACTATTTGGTTAAGCATGAACTTTTTTGTAGAAAATTCAGGTTTTTTTGTTAAAAATTAATTGGTTGCATAGAAAAATAATTTTCTTTTGGTTTAAAAGTTAATCATTTTTATTAAAAATGCAACTGTTTTTTTCTTGAAATTATTCTGTTTTGGTCTAGCATTCAACTATTTTGCTGAAAATTCAAAAAATTAAAAATTCATATTCCTGGGTGAAAAATGTATCTCTTCTATAGAAAATTTGTTCTTTGGCTTCAAAATTAATATGTTTTGGTTTAGAATTTAACCCTTTTCTAAACAATACGTAAAAATTAAAAATTATAAATACGGAAATTTTTTTTCTAAATTTAAGATATATTTATAAGTTTCGAAAAAATAACAAAATAATTAAAAACTTGAAAACATGTCAACACATTAAAAAAAAGTTGATTTCGGAAGATTTAGTTAAGAAAATTTATAAGCCATTCGAACATTTTTAAAGGTCCAAAAGATTAAAAAAAAATGTTATGAATTTTCCTAGAGAAACTAAAAATGATATTTTTCAGATTCCTAGAAACTTTTTAAATGTTTTTTTTTTTGTTAATTTCAACGGAATATTAAAAAATATTTCGAAAAAAAATTGATACATAAATTCTTGTTTCTAGGTCAATGATATAATTTAAAAAAATAAAGCCTTAAATTATTAGGCGTTTGTATTAAAAAATTTGGAACTTGAATTTGAAAAGTTTAAAATTCCAAAGTATTTCAGTTAGAGAATTTTAATTTGTAGTTCAGTTTATAAAAATATACAAAAATTTGCAATAGAGTACAAAAAAGTACAAATTTCGGTTGTAATTTATTGTAATTTAAATTCTTTTGTCAGATTCAGTATCAGCTTCCAAAAATCTCTCTAAAATAATAAGAAACATCTCGGAAACAAAATCGTGTAAGGCAAAGTGTAATTATTTGTTTAAAAAAAAAATGATTTGGCAATTCTGGAAAAGTGGTTTAAGGCTTGCGGCACACGACGTGGTCTTCGTGATAAATAGAGCTGCAAATGTAAAAAATAAAAATTGGTTTGTCGCCAGGAGGTAAATTTG
This sequence comes from Belonocnema kinseyi, assembly GCF_010883055.1. Classification (NCBI taxonomy): domain Eukaryota; kingdom Metazoa; phylum Arthropoda; class Insecta; order Hymenoptera; family Cynipidae; genus Belonocnema; species Belonocnema kinseyi. Next base: position 112,830,744 of record NC_046665.1, on the reverse strand, counting down.
AATGACTCCTCTTAAGGTGATAGCAACTGAATCGAATTTTCCAGCATCGATTACTGATGCCGATTAAATGTGCCTTCGATTAGAAGCACGCATGGTGCATAACTACATGGACGTTATGGCTGAACAACTCGCAATACAGGTCGCGAACTGTGGTCATAAATTACTCGAGTTTACACATAATGTTTTCACTTGCAGGTACTTCTCCCCATTAACTGTTACATCAAAATAAAACGGCTTACTTTTAGTATAAACCCAGTCTTAACTGTCTTGCACCTTTACCTGCTGCCATTTTTAAAGGTCTTTTAATGGACGAATTTTAACTCCACTATTAATCAATTAAGCAAAGCTGCTTGCTTCTGGCGTTTATTGTTGCAACATTTTATCTATGCATTTTTGTTGAACCAGTGAAAGGGGGAAGGTTAGGAAATGTATAATTAAGGAGCCATCCATGAATTACGTAACGTGTTTTTACATTCTCATCAGAGAAGGTATTAGATTTGTGTAAAATTTGACCCCCGATGGTTTTTTTTAATTTTTTCACAGAGCAACAATATATAAACAAATATAGCGACAAAATTGACCATTTTAGCTTTCTGGATTTTTATCTCAAGAAAAAATACAGATAGAAACTCACTATCAGCCGGAATTATTGCACATGCATTCATAGAACATAATAAATTTTAATGATATTTAACCTTATTATTATAAACAATTTATATACACAAATTCTTTATAAACGAGTTTTTCTCATAGTGGAAGCTTCTAATGTGTCCCCTAAGGGTTTACATTTTTCTTACACCTTCTCTATTCCTTTACACACCCTCCACACACTTACTTGGTGGTGGAAGGGGGACCTACAGTTTAAAGTGGGTTCCGAACCACCAAGAGCAACAGCCTTAAGTACTTAGAGAAAACCTTTTTCTCTAGAGGTACCAGTCCCACAACCAACCAACCAACGAAATTAAATAAAGAATAATTTATATGATTGTTATGAACAATTTTTTCAACAAAACTGTGATTTATTTTTTTTACATTTCCAAAAAGTTGGTTTTCCACTGAAATTATCCGACAATAAACTAACAGTGATTCCAAAATTGGATATGGGACATTAAATAATAATTTGCGTAATTGTTAATAACAATTTCTGTAGCAAACTCTCCATAGCAATAACTCTGTACTTGCGTTTTTAGAAGACACCTATCTTGTATTTGTTTTATGCAACTTTCGGAAAAATAAATGAGAAACAAGTGAAAATAAGGTGCAATAACGCTGTACTTGCGTATTCAGAAGTCACTTATCTTTCATTTGTTTTGTACGTAACTTCATGAAAAACAAAAATAGAAAAAATAAATTTTTTCTACGACCAACCGCAGATTGTCACGGATTGTTTTAAAATTGTTATTAACAATTAAAAAAATGATTATTTAATGTCCCATATCCAATTTTGGAATCACTGTTAGTTTATTGTCGGATAATTTCAGTGGAAGACCGTGCTGTTTGCATGTAAAAAAAATAAATCATAGTTTTGTTAAAAAAATTGTTTATAACAATCATATAAATTATTTTTTATTTAATTTAGGTGGTTAGTCACCGCAATAAATGTCACTCTAATAATTATTAAAGAAAAAAACATTTTTTTTTTACGAGGAAACGGCCGATTAGGAGACTTGTTTAACTAAATTGTTATAAACAATCCATATTGTTTATGTTTGATAAAGCTTAAAGTACATAAATGGCTTTAAAGACAATTGTGAATCACTTTTGTTGAGAAAAATCAATTCAGCTATGAGAAAAACTCGATTATAAAGAATTTGTTTATAGAAATGTTTATAAAAACAATAGTATTTAACTCATGCTATTTTTTTTGTTACAAATTATGACTCTAATGAAAAATATTGGCAAGTAACGTGAAATAAACGATTTTTTCTATGATAAAAAAACACTAATAAGAATTTGTTTATAAAAATTGTTTATAATAATTGAGTTAAATATTATTAAAATTAATAATTATGTTATATGAATGCATGTGCAATAATTCCGGCTGATAGTGAGTTTCTATCTGTATTTTTTTTGAGATAAAAATTCACAAAGCTAAAATGGTCAATTTTGTCACGATATTTGTTTATATATTGTTGCTCTGTAAAAAAAAATTAAAAAAAAGCAAACCACAATTCTTTTAAAAATTAATCGCTGAGCATTTCTAAAAAAAAAATTTTAAATAGGTTAAGAAATACGACCTGTGGGCGATTATGAACAGTAAATTCCTATTCCAGACCACTGTGTGTCGGTCTGACTGTCTGCATGTATGCCTGTCTGTCTGTGAGCAGGATAACTTTTGAAAAAATCATGCTAATAGATTGGCCTCTGATACACTCTTTAAGTGTCCTTAACAAAAGGTCAAGTTTTTAAGCCGGCCTTTTTGGATATAAAATTCAAAAAATAAACACATTTTGAATATTTTTGAGACGGCTTTTTCCAAAATTTAAAAATTTTCTGTACAGATTCATACAACCCAAAATTACCAAAGTTATAGCCTTTACAAAATTCCAAAAAACACACATTTATGGGAATGATATAAAATTTCAGGAATAAAATCAAGTGCGAAGCACTAGATACGTGATGAGAATGTGTTTGTTAAAGCCAAAGGAGCTTTAACAAAAGAGAATTCACAATCACAAAATTACTGTTGTCGATGCTTTCATCTTCGGTTTTAAAAAGTCTATGCACAAAGATCGAGCGTGAAACGCGAGGTAAATACATTATCGAGCGCGAAACGCGAGATATATATTTTCGAGCGTGTAGCGTAAGATTTAACCGTCGCGCGCCCTAGGCGCGCTCAAACTTGCAAGCATACATGGAAGATCCATGTATCAAAAATTGTAGTATAACGTTAATGTTCAGTAATTCATTAAAATTCCTCAATAAGCCCACTCCCCCCCCCCCGCCCCCACCTCCTATAATGACTTAACAAATAATTTCTACCCCCTCTCTAAAACTAATGTACGTAATTTAGGCTATTTAGAAATAATAAAAGATGGGACGTGAAAATAATAACAAATAATTTGTATTTTAGGTATTTATCGTGCTAAAAGTGAGGTTTCTGAAAAAATAGTTTTTCTGTGACTTTAAGAATTAAAATATTAGAACTGATGCCATTTCAAATAAAAAAGATCATTTTTAATAAAAAATGTTAAAATTTACAACAAAAAATCTGCCCGATAGGCGGGAAGAGTCTCATCACGCGCTACCCGCGCGGCTCTTTTCGCTCGCAAGTTTGAGCGCGCCTTGGGCGCGCGACTGTTGGTTCTCGCACTTCGCGCTCGACGGTGTATTTACCTCGCGCTAAGCACTCGTTATTTATATTTTTGGCATGTTCCTCTGCAAACCTTTTAAAATTAGGATTTAAAAAATCCACGACTGTAATTTTGTGATTGTTAATTCTCTTTTGCTAAAAGAGCTTAGCTCGAGAGCTAAGACTGATGTCTCACACACTTCGCGCTCGGTCTTTGCATTTCTCACACATTCGTGCACAGACCTGTGAAAATCAAAGGTCAACGGATCGACAAGTTTAATGTTGTGATTGTGAACTCTCTTTTGTTAAAGCTCTTTCGGCTCTAACGAACACATTCTCATCACGTGTCTCGTGCTTTACACTCGATTTTGTCCTAACTGTTAACTTTTCTCCATTATACTCCACACTTTTATATCAAATATAATATATTCTTTATGTATCTCTGAAAGTGTATTTATCATAATTATTTTGAAATTTATTTCTTATTTTGCTTTAAATTATATCTAAGCTGCGCTAAAACATTTATAATTTCAATGAATTTATATCATTACAATTTACAATATGCATGGATTAAAATTTTAATGAAAAAATACCAATTTTCAACAAAATAGTTAAACTTTCAACCAGAGAGATGAAGATTCAACTAAAAATATGAATCTTCGAAACAAAAATGATTTCTTAACAAAGTGATGCAAATAAAATGTTCAAACAAAATAGTAGAATCCGGAAAACTAGTGATAGTAGAATACGGCATAAATGAAATTTGTTATAAATTTTTTTTTCGATACGAAATTAAACTTTTTGCTTAAAAATTCACCTTTTTTAGTTGAAAATTCAACTGTTTAAGAGTTCTTGAACTATATTCAAAATTCGTCTTTTTGGTAGGAAATTTTTCGTTTTTTTCAAATTCAACTTTTTTAGTTGAAAATCCAACTTTTGGGTTGAGTATTCTGGAATTTTTTAAAAAATTTGTTGTTTTCTTTTTGTAAAAAATTTAACAAGTTTTTAAAGTTGAAATACTTTCTTAAAAACTAATCACCAATTATTTCTTTCTTAAAAATTTAACGTTTTGGTTGCAAATTCGTCATTTCATCGTATAGTTAATCTTTTGAATTAAAAATGTATCTTTTTAAATTGTTACTTCAACTTTTTGTTTCAAAATTCTTGAAATTTTGTTAAAAATTTTCTTGTTTTTTTTCGGTAGAAAAATTAACTTTTTCTTGAAAAATTCAACTACTTCAGTTAAAAAATCAACTATTTGTTGGAGAATTCTTTAATTATATTGAAAATTCGTCTTTTGGTAGTAAATTAATCTTTTTTTTTAATTCATCTTTTTCAGTTGAAAATTCAACTTTTCTTTTGAGAATTTTCGAATTTTCTTAAAAATTTATTTTTTCGACTACAAATTAAACAACTATTTTATAAAGTTGAACTGCTTTCTTAGAAAACAAACCAAATTTTTATTTCTTGCATAAAAATTTAATGTTTTAGTGGAAAATCTGTCTTTTTTCGTCGTATAACTAATCTTTTGGTTAAAAAATTTATCTTTTTTAGTAGTAAATTCATCTTTTTAGTTTAAAATTCCTAAAATTTGGTTAAAATGTTGGTTTGTTTTATTCGCTAGAAATTTAAACATGTTGTTTAAGTATTCATCTTTTTTAGTTGAAAATCCAACTGTTTGGTTAAGAATTGTTAAATTACATTAAAAATTCTTCTTTTTGCTAATGTTTTTTTTTTAAATTAATCTTTTTTAGTTAAAAATTCAACTTCTTTGTTGAGAGTTCTTGAATTTTGTTAAAAATTCGTTTATTGCGGTTAAAAATTGAACAGCTAGTTTTTAAAGTTGAACTACTTTTTCCCAAACTAAATTTTTTTGAATTTCTTTCATAAAAATTAAAAGTTATGGTTGAATAGTTTGAAATTTTATTGAAAATACGTCTTTTTTCGTTGTATAATTAATCCATTTATTTGAAAAATCATCTTTCTTAGTTGAAACTTTAACTTTTTGGTTCAGAATTCTTGAATTTTGTTGAAAAAAATTTTTTTCGGTAGAAAAATAAACGTTTTCTTTAAAAATTCAACTATTTGTTGGAGAATTCTTGAGTATTGTTGAAAATTCATTTTTTATGTAGAAAAATAAACAAGCTGGTTTTAAACTTCAACTACTTACTTGAAAACTAAAAAAAAAACTTTTTTATTTCTTTTTTAAAAATTCAACTTTTTGATTGAGAATTGTTTAATTTTGACAAAAATTCTTTTTTTAAAAAAGAAAAGAAAACTTGTAACAAAAATAAAAAAGACGAAAGAAAAATAAGAAAGCATCCTACCAAATCCCCTTTCTTCTATCTTTTTTATTTATTTCGTCTTTTTTATTTTTATTATTATTAAAGCACAATAAAAAAAGTTTTTTATTAATATCCACCAACGTTTTAGTACACATGCAGCACCCTTATTAAGATAATACAAATTTGAGCAGGTAGGAACAGCAACGAAACAACGTCTACAAGAGAGAGCATCGTTGTTCCGTTGCTGTCCCTACCTGCACAAATTTTTGTTACCCTGATAACTTTTTTCCTTGTTCTTATTTTAGTCTAAAATTCTTTTCTTTTTTAGGATTTTTTTTATGAAGGTGATCTTTTTGAAAATTAAAATAGGAACATTTTATTGTGGTTGTTTAAATTTGGTCGCTGGATTTTTAGTTTCATTTTCAGGAATTCTATACATAACTTAATTGTTAAACGTTAAATAGAAATTAAAATTTGATTTTAATCTAATTTAAATTTTTAAAATTTTGTTGTTTCTTTTTGTTATAAAGAATGCAATATTGATATAGTTAAATTATATTTCTTATGTTTTGTATCATTCTGTAAAAGAATATCCATAAAAAATAGGCTTTATTTTTATTTACGTAATTTTTGAAAAATAGTAAATGAAACAGTAACTTATATTGATTGTACAGAAATGTATTATGAATTTTACTTTACATGCTAAACAAATCTGTGGAGTGAAAAACTAACCTAGCCAACAACAATTTTAAAAAAGTCAGGGAATTTTATTTTTTAGTTAAAAGTCGGAGATTTAAAAAAATTTTGCGAAAGTTAGGTAACTTCTATAACTTTGAATAACTGTCAAGCAAAATACTTTTTGTAATTTTTCAATTTTAATTTGCAATTGTTTTATTCCGTTTATTATTTTGTTCAAGTATATTTTTGTAGAAAATTAACTTATTTACAATTCATACTTGGATTCTGAAAAATGAAATAAAATCTGGTTTGGATCAGAATTCTACTGTTTTGTTTTTAAATTTGTCTTTTCCCTTTAAAAATTCTGTAATTTCAGTAGAACCTATGTCTTTCATAGATAAAAATACTGTTTGGTTGAAATTCAACAATTTTTTCAAAAAGCCCTCCTTTTTAGTTGAAAGTTCAAATATTTTGTTTAAAATTCAATTTTTTTTCTGAAATTCAAGGATTTTTGTAAAAAATTTATTTCTTATTTAAAACTCATTCTTTGATGTTAACAAGTAAATTAAAAGATTGTTTGGATGTAAATTCAAGTATTTAAAAAAATGATGTACCTTAAAAAGTTGAACTTTATTTTTTTTGTCGCTGAAAATTACAATTTTCTGGTTGAAAATTCAATTTTTTGAACAGAAAATTTATCTTTTGTTTCTAAATATTTAGCAATTTATGGAAACTTCTTTTTTCTTTCATGACTGAAAAATCTTCATTTTTTGAAAATTCGTCTTTTTAATTGTAAAATAAATTTTTTTAAATAAAACTGATATTTTTTGTTGTTTAAATATGAACTATTACACTTTTTTGTTGAGAATTTATGTTCTTAGGTTGAAAATTTAATTATTTGTTTAAAAATTATTTATTTTCTTTGAACCAAAATTATATTTCTTAAACAAAAAATTAATTTATTACCAAACAGGCGGATTTTCAATAAAATTCAAGATTTCTCAAAAACCTTAATTTTTAAGAAAGAAATTTTGTTTCAATTTTTCGAAAAGTAGTTCAACTTGAAAGCATAGTTGATAAATTTTTAACAAAAAATATAAATTTTTTAAGAAAAAGCTTAATTTTCTGGTGAAAAAAACGAAGTTTTCAACAAATACAATAATTTTGATACAAAAAGTTAAAGTTTCAACTAAGAAAAATGAATTTTTAAACAAGAATAGTTTCAATAAAATTTAAGAATTCTCAACTAAAAATTAAAATTTTTCAGAAATAAACAAAAAAAATTTCTTCAGTTTTTAAAATAGTAGCTCAAATTTGAAACCTAGTTGTTTACTTTTTAACCGAAAAAAATAATTTATGACAAAATTCAATAATTCGAACTCAAACAGTTGAATTTTGAACTAGGAAAGATGAATATTTGAACAAAAAATTTTATTTTCTACCGCAAGAAAACGAAATTTTTAAAGGAATTTAAAAATTCGTAACCAAATAGTTGAAGTTTTAACTAAGAAAAATGAATTTTTAAACCAAAAGATTGATTTTTACGAAAAAAAAGTTTCAATAAAATTGAAGAATTCTCAACCAAAAATTTAAATTTTTCAGAAATAAATAAAAAATGTTTCTTCAGTTTTTTAAATAGTAGCTTAACTTTGAAACCTAGTTGTTTATTTTTAAAGGAAATAAAAATTTATAACAAAATTCAATAATTCTAACTCAAGCAGTTGAATTTTCAACTAAGAAAGATGAATTTTTGAACAAAAATTTTTATTTTTTACCGCAAAAAACGAAATTTTTAAAGAAATTCAGTTTTTAAGAAAGTAGTTCAACTGTAAAACCTAGTTGTTGAGTTTTTAACAGAAAAAAAAATTTATAACAAATATCAGAAAATTTTCAACTAAAACAGATGAATTCTTACACAAAAGGTTTCATTTTCACTAAAAATAAAACACATTTTGTAACAAAATTTAGTAATTCTTAATCAAAAAGTTGAAGTTTCAGCAGAAAAAGATACATTCTCAAACTAAAAGATTAATTTACTATAAAAAAGACAAATTTTAAATAAAATTGAAAAATTCTCAACCAAAAAGTTACCCTTTTAAAAAAGAAAAATTATTTTTTGTAATGTTAAAAACAATAGTTCAACTTTGAGACCTACGTGCTTAATAAACAAGAAGAACAACTAACTACAAGATAAGACGAATTTTTAATATAATTCAAGAATTCTCAACCAAGAAGTTGAATTTTTAAAGAAAAAGGATGAATTTTTAAACTAAAAGAATAATTTACAACCAAAAACATTATTTATTGTTTGGAAACGTACGAAAAACGTTTCCATGTGTACTTTCAGAAAAAGAAATTTCTCTAAATTCTAAAAGGTTAATGTATTTATAATATTTTGTAAGA
>NC_046665.1:112821130-112822059 GCF_010883055.1 Belonocnema kinseyi | reverse complement strand
TAACGTACTTAATGGACGACCCCTTATAGGCATTTACACTTTTAACGCCAGCGCGGCACTATTGAGAAAGGGGTTCCAAAATTTTCGATTCGCATGTGACTATTAAGTCCATTGAGAAAGTACGATAGGGATATGTACTCCTATTGGCTGAGAATAAGGCCAAGTTTGGAGCGGCATTCAAACAAGCTGTACAGGATGCTGGAGAATTCCGAAAACTCTCCCCTCAGAGTGAGATGGAGATACGAGATCTTGACATTTCCACTGAACCTGAGAAAACTGAAGAGGCGCTAAAAACATTCCTCAGTGAAAAAAGAGTGGAGAAATTAAAATAAATGTGACGAAGACTGACTGTAGGGGAAGCTTGAAAACTTTTGTCGTTTTAAACGAGACAGCAGCAAATAGGCTAGATAAAGTAGGTCATGTCAAAGTAGGATGGGTAAACTGCCGAGTTCGGATCAAATTACAGGTGCCACGATGTTATCGATGCCATTTATATGGTCACATTGCAGCAATTTGCCATGAGGCCGACAGGAAATTGACAGGAAATTGAGAGGAAAAATCTTTGTTGGAAATGTTAGCATGACTACAACAAAGTTGCGGTCTGCTCCACACGGTGAGCTGGAAGCCACTTTTAGCTGGTCGGCCATGCCGAAAAAAACGGACTAGGTAGATTTGTTTGGAAGGCTTTCAAGAATCGAAAAAACCTTGCCTCAAAATCCTAGCTGATCGGTTTTACAAATTTTAAGGAAAAACTATAAATTTTAACCCCATTATTTGTTTTCATTTGTTAACGTTCTAAATAAGATCTGTAATTTATATTTATGATCGGTAATGCATGTCGAAAAATGTTAAAACGAGCGGATGATTTAATGTACGACAATGATATTTGTAAAGGTATTGAAAAATTAAAATTAGTTCCATATGTTTCA
>NC_046665.1:112790723-112821030 GCF_010883055.1 Belonocnema kinseyi | reverse complement strand
TTCCAGGTCTTTTCAATTCTTGAAAGCCTTCCAAACAAATCTACCTAGTCCGTTTTTTTCGGCATGGCCGACCAGCTAAAAGTGTCTTTCAGCTCACCGTGTCCAAGGCTGCATTAATTAATGTCCAAGGTGCATACTTTGCGAAGGTCGAAAATACAGTCCCACGCTGGATTTCATCCCTGGTTCGGCTGCTTTCATATGCTACAAAGATGCTTAGATACATCAAGGAGGGCTGCCATTTGGGTCGGAGACCCAAAAAAGGTCCCGTTCGACAGTTACGGAAAAGGAAATGGCTATGCATGGATTATAAGCGGAAATGGCGTTATAGTAAACTGCTATCTGTCGCCGAATGAAGGCCTAGCTATTTTTCGCGAAAAACTGGAGGCGCTATAAAACCTCATTCGTTGACAGACGCTTGCGGCAAAGAGCTGGCCGACATGACGGCTAGTTTGAACCTAACAGTGCTGAACTTAGGAATTCTTCAAGGTTTAAAAGACCTAGTGATTGTGAGACGATCCCAGTTGTTACTCTGGAGTCTTCGGGTGCGGCGGAAAAAATACAAAACTGGAGAGTACCACAAGACTACATGGTTAGTGATCATCAGTATATTAGCTACCAAGTCAATCAATTACTAAAAAGGTCACCTGGTAAGGGAAAAAGCGTACAAAATAAGAGCTGGAAGAACGAAACAGGCAGCTGAGAAACATGTCGAAAACACAATGAGTATCATTGTTGAACGCTGTAATAGCTTAATGCCTCAATGTCCACGACAAAACAGCAGGGCTCTTGTGTACTGGTGGTCAGAGGAGATAGCTGACCTGAGGAGGCAATTTCTCAAACTCAGACGTAAAGTCCAAAGAATGAGAAAAAGAATTCCAGAATTGTAAGGTTAAAACAACAAATACAAGCTAGCAAAGAAATAACTTAAACTCGCTATTAAGAAGAGTAAAGCGAGGAAATGGTAAGAAATCTGAGCTGCTGCCGAAACAGATATTTCGGGATGTGGTTACCAGATTGTCACTAGTAAGTTCTACCGAAAATCACCTGCAGGCCCAAAGGACCCAAAAACGATGGAAGTTATAGTGAACGAGCTCTTTCCGAACCACCCGAAAAGAACTATCTTTGACGACAACAACACTGTCGAAGCACCTTGGTTCTCAGACGTAAAAATAACGAGGCACTCCAAAGTATAACAAGTGGAAAAGCCGCTGGTCCTGACGGAATACCCGTTGAAATTGTCTAGATTATTACCAACGATTGACCACATCTGTCGCTGAAAAGGTATAACTTATGCCTTCGAGTAGGGTTGTTCAGCAGCAGATGAAAAATACAAAGACCAGTCATTCTTAAGAAAGGAAGAGGCCCCATTGTAATGTCGGCATCTAACAGGCCTCTGTACATGCTGGATGTTGCAGGAAAGGTTTTTGAAAAAATGATGGAGGTCAGATTAAGAGAGACGATTGAGCAAGCAGGCTGGCCTGGCTCAAAATCAACACAGCCTTCTCGAGGGCAGATCAACCATGGGAGCGATCGTCGAAATCCATCAGGAGGTAGCAAGAGCATATAGCGGAAATCACAGGTTGAAAAAAGTTATTTCTGATTACCTAAGTGAAAGGAAACTACGATGTTGTCTACGAGGACGTTTTCAAAACAAAATTACCATACGACTGCAAGCTTCTTGGCTTTGAGGACGGCCCAGCAACAGCAATCCTGGCAAGGGCCGAGGACGAAACCAAAACAAAATCAAACCTAATTTCAGTGCTAATAGAAAACTGTCTAAACGATCATGGGTTGCAATTGGCGGCGAAAAAAAAACAGAAATGGTGGTTCTCACTACAGAAAGAGCCTTTTCAGATCCCTTACAAACTTTTGATAAGAAGTCCCAGAAAACGTTGTGATCGTAGGTAAAGATTTTATTCCTCTCAAATTCCAATGGAAGTTTGTTGATGTGGTGGTGTCTTAAGACGATTTGTTGAGGCATGGTCTGAAATCATAAATGATCAAAGGTATACTGGGCTTTCTCCCCAATCGTTGCAAGCGCTAATTTATTAGGTTTTGAACTATCCAAACACAGAAATGTCAAAGTCTTGCATGCGGTAATTGCAACCAATCGCTTCGATTGAAATGTAAGACTCATTATTATATATATTTAGTGAGTTTGGATTCCCTTTGCTACAGCTTGTGTGCTTAATAAAATGATCAATTAAATCAAAAAACTTTTCAACCGTCATCCAAGCCACAGAAACGCGTGACCTGGTCCCCTAGTGAAATTATATATTTAAATGTAGAGTACTATGAAATATTATTCCTATCAAAAATGTTATTTAATTTTAAAATACAGTCAACCCTGGATTTAGTGTCAATTTTGGGACTGAGCTTGGCATTAAATCCAGAGTCTCGGAACTGTTTAGTCTCTCTCCTGTTTTTTTCTCTTTCTTGTTTCTCTCTCTGTTTTTTGACGCTTGAGTGATCACTAAATAGCTTCCCGCAGCTCCTCTCATCCATCCCCACTGCGCTGCGTCAATTCTCAGAAGCGTTATGTCCAGAAACACTAAATCCAGATTTGACTGTATTTTCTTAATTATAAAGTTATTTTTGGTAAAATGTAAAAATTATATTAAATACATGGTTCCACTAATATAAAATAAATATTTTTGAAATTGGTCAATCTTAAATATCAGTAATTGAAGATATTTTCACTTTTGATTTGTGTAATTTAGATAGATATAATCACATTCACAGAATTGTTGATTGCTAGACTCAAAAATTGCTTGATTTTTAAATCTAAATTTATTTGTAGGTTTCACAAATAGAAGTTCTACAGTTTTGAAAATTTAAAATGAAAAATTCTTAAATTGTCAAGATTTGCAATTAAGGACTTTAATTTTTAAGATGTATAGATACAATTTCTTAAATTTGTATAATGTTGGAGATCAACAGTTTAGAATTTTCAATTAAAAATCTTCTAAATTAGAGAACGTTCAAACATAAATCATCACATGCACAAAATTTTCAATTTTAAGATTCAAAAGTTGCTTCATTTCCTAATGTGAATTTATGTGTAAGATTAAAAATAAAAGTTCTATAGTTTTGAAAATTTAAAATAAAAAATTCTCAAATTTCCAAGATTTGCAATTCAGGATTCTTTAATTTTTAAGATGTATACATAAAATTTCTTAAATTTGTATGATGTTGGAGATCATAAGTTTAGAGTTTTCAATTAGAAATCTTACAAATTAAAGAAAATTTAAATATAATTCACTGCATTTACAAAATAATAACTATAAAACTAGAAACTTGCATAATTAATACTATTGCATATAAATTTTCAAATGAAAATTTTCCGAATTTAAAGGTTTATTTTTTAAATTTATACAATTTTAAAGAGTTGAAACAGAAAATTAATCAGTTTTTTCAGATTGGCGATTGAAAAGTGTTTACTGTTTTGTGTATATAAATCACAATTTTTAAATTTGGATGATTTTGGAAATCAAATATTGAGTTCAAAATTGTTTGATTTTCAGAATTTTTATTTTAATGGTCTTCAAAACTTACAAAAAAGAACCCTAGATGTAAGTCATCACATTTACAGAATTGTTAATTGTAAACCTTAAAGATTTTCAATTATCAATTAAGGATTCTTTAATTTTGCAGGTGTATAAATCAAAATTGTTAAATATAAAATATTTTGATAATCAAAAGTAGAGGGTTTTCAATTTTATTTTTATATTATTATAATGTATGTATTATTTTAAATGTAGGCAACTCAAAATTTTTAATTCTTCCATTTTTAAGATTCACATATGAATATTTATCAATTTGAAATTTTTATAGTTTAAAATTATGTGAATTTGAAAGTTTTGTTTTTCAAATATGTAGTTCAATCTTGAAGATTTACAATATAAAATTCTTTAATTTACAAGAGTTTTAATTTAAGACTCCTCAAAGTTTTATATCTATAATACAAACTAATGCAATGTTGAATGCCTTTTTAAAAAATCTTTAACTTTGTAGATGTAGAATTAAAATTCATTTAATTCTATACATTTGCAATTGAAAATTCTTTGATTTTGACAAAAAAAGGACGCAAAAGAATTGTTTAGAAGGCCTGACAAGATTAAAAAAATTTTCCTTATATTCATGTGAAAATTTTAAATAATTTTTTATTTTTGAAAATAAACTTTAATAAAAGATTAAAAAATGTTTTTAAGCATATTAAACGATTTCCTAAAATGTCTAAAAAAAATTTTGAAGCAAAACGTTTCATATTTGTAAGTGAACAATATAAAAACAAATAAAAACTGTAGTCAATTCAAGAAATAATAAGCAGAATTGAAGAGATTCAAAATTATTTCAAAATTTAAAAAGATTTAGAAAGTTTTCAAAAGAATAAAAAAATTGTTCGGAAATTGCTGGAAAAATTTATAAGATTACAAGGTTTTTAAAAAAATGTTTAATGATATTTGAAAACTTTTTTAAAAATCGAGTCAGTAAAAAATATGTTCAGGAATGTAAGACGTTTCAAATATATTATAAATATTCAAAAACTGTAAAAAAAATTTAACAAATATTTCTTGATACCTTCCCTACTTCTAAAAGTTCTGAGAATTTTTTTAAAAAGACTTGAATTTTTTATAATATTCGGTGAAATTCTATAGAGTAAAAAAATATCTTTCAATCTTCTAGATTTTCCTCTGTCACGTGGCAAATATTCAAAAATCTTTTTTTAATCTTCTCAAGAATCTTATGAATATTTTAATTATATAAATTTAAAAACAAACTAATAATACTTATTTTCTTGCTCTCAGTTATCATAATTTAATTTCAACATGGATTCATTGAAACACTTTGAAAAATAATTCTCGAATAATTTTAATGTTGCGAAAGATAAAAAATATTCATTAAGGGTCTTTATTTAAGAGTGACCATACAAATGTTAAAAAATATTCGTGAGAATTTAATAATTCGTTCATTTTATAAGTCGCCCTCAAAGTTGTTGAATTTTAGTTTTCAGAAAATATTTTAGGTTTTAGGAAATATATCGGTAATTAGGATTAATTGTAAGTTATTTAACAATTTTCTTTTTTCAGAAATATTTCAAAATTCATAGAATAGGTATTGAAATTGTTATTGTTATAAGCATTTATGCACAGTGTTTCGAAATTTTTAGAAACACTAATAAAGTTCAATTAATTTGCGAAATGAAAAATTGAGAACAAGAATTAAAATGTCAAAATTTGAAAAAGAGAAATGATCTATGGACTTGTTATTTCGGAAATCGTTCCAGCCCACTAGATCTATTTTGCATGTACGCAGACAGCAAAGCTATATGTAACAGTTTTATAATAGTTTTTAATGATTTAATAATAACCCACAACCTATGATTATTTCAGCTTTGATAATTAATAACTCGCAATTAAAGAGAATAAAAAATATCGCTTTCGTAGTAATAATTTGTGGAGGACGTGAGAGTGAAATTTTATATAATAATTTCTTCCATATCAAAGTATCGAGTTTACTTTCTTTTGCAATGATTTTCTGATCATATATTCACATTTACTAGTAGTGAGCTTCCTTCAGCGTGCTTTCATAACCGTATGGATAAGGCAAAATATTATTAGGGAACGTCCATTAATAGGGTCATGCACACGAACTATTTTTGTTTAATGTTAATTTGTTTATAAAATTTGATTTTTAAAGAAATTAAATGTAACATTGAAAATTAATTTTGGTGATTTAATAGTTTGTAATAATTAATTTAAAAGTGAGAAAATATCGACCGTAAATGTTAAGCTCGAAAGAATTTGAAACTATTGTTGTCGGGAAACCCATATTTATCATTGGTTAATAAATACGATATCTTAAGTACTGGAATTTTCAATTAGTTTCAAGTACTCATATCTTATTATTTCTGAAAACCATCAATTACATCTACTGAAAAATATTGTAAATTTCAATAAATACGATTGAAATAAATCATAAAATACAAATTTCACCCAAATTTTTTGAATCTTTAACCCAAAAAGACTTAACAAAAGAAATTTCATCATAACTGTTGAATTTTCATTTTTCCATCAAGAAAGGTTTTCTAATCAAGACAGAAAAAATATCTCATCCAAAATGTTTATTTTCTAAGATCTAAGCCAAAGAGGCGAGTTTTCAATAAAAAAGTTAAATTTATAACCCAAAAATACACTGTCAAAAATATTTGGAATTCCACAACATGTATTACAGCGTTTGTAGGACGAAAATTGTGCGCAAGGAAATCACGGAATTCAAGGAATTCATTGAATTCACAGAATTCAAGGAATTCCCAAAATTCATTAAATTCGGGGAATTCATGACATTCACAAAATTCACAGAATTAATGGAAATGAGGGAATTCACGAAATCTGTGGTATTTGCTGCATTCATTATATTTACAGTTGTCACAGTATTCGCAAAATTTATTGAATTCAAGGATTTCACGAAATTGATTCAATTTACGGAATTTATGGTATTCATGAAATTCAAGAAACTTACGAAATTTATAGCATTCAGGGAATTTATGGAATTTTACGAATTCTCGAAATTTATGGAACTAAGAAAATTTAAGGAATTGATGAAAATCACAAAATTCCTGGAATTCTTGGAATCGAAGGAATTTGCGAAATTCCTGGAATTCATGGCTTTGAAAGAATTTACGAAATTTAAGAAAATAAAGGAATTCGTGATTCATGAAATTCATTGAATTTAGGGAATTCACGGAATAGGCCTAATTTACGGAATTCACGAAATTTGTGAAATTCGTAGAATTTTCGTGATTCATGCAATTCACAGACTTGATGGAATTCACGCAATTCATGAAATTCACGGAGTTCGCAGAATTCGAGGAATTGTTGGAATTCAAGATATTTACGGAATTAATGGGATTCAGGGAATTCGCGGAATTCATAGAATTGAAGGAATTGAAGGAATTTATGGAATTCAAGGAATCCGTGGAAGTCTATGTATGTCATTCATTCCGTGATTCGTTAAAATTTATTAACTTATTAAATTTCATTAATTCCTTGAATTCCGCAAATTCCACGAATTCCACGATTTCCTTCAAGGTCGCGAATTAGTTAAATTCCGTGAACTGCTCTAATTTCGCGAATTTCATGAAATATTTCTTGAAATTCATGGGGTATTTATAATGAATTTTTATTTTGAAAAATTAACTTTTAAACATAATTTTAGAAGGTTTTTGAACATTTTGAAGGATTTCTACAAATGTCAAAAAAAAAAATTGGAAGGGTATTTTTTCTATTTTTCAAACAATTAACATAAATTTAGGCATAATTTGAGTCAATTTAATAGATATTTATTTTTAAAATTTCTGGAACTCTGAAATATCTTTTAAACTGACTTCCATTTTTACTAAAATTTTGCAAGATCCTGTAAAGAAAATTACACTTTTTCAACATACGTATCTGAAATCTTCAAAATTGTTTTTGAATTTTCTCAAGAATCTTACAAAAGTATATTTCAATATCTTTAAAAAGAATGAACGTATTAACCCATCTAAAATGTTCCAAAAGGACAAATAAATTAAACATTTAAACAATTAAAAACTGTCTTAAAATTCCGGGTAAAATTCAAACTGATTTTGCATTTTAAAAAATAAATTAAAAGAAAAAAGTAATAACGATTTCAAAAAAATTTTAATTGCTTCCTAAAATTTCCAAAAAGAATGTTGACAATTTCATTTTAAAAAAAAAACCAAATAGCAAGATAACAAAGTTTTATAAAAAAATTTGATCAAGTTTAAAAGACATTTACAAATATTAAAATGGTTCAAAACAAATGTTCTTAAAATTTCTTGAAAAATTGAAACTGATATTTTATTTTTAAAAATAAAGTTTAAGGGAAAATTTATAATGATTGCAAAACATTTTAAATGATTTCCTAAGATTTTGAAAAAGAATGTAGAGGATTTTAAAGCCAAATTTTTCAATTAGTGTGATTACACAGTTTTCCAAAATATTCGAGTAAGATTAAGAGATATTTAGAAAATTCAAAAATATTCAAGATTATTTTAAAAGATGCACAACTTTTTGAAGAAGTATAAAAAAACCTACATTTTTTAATATAAAAAAATACAATTTTTGACGCTTCCTCAAGATTTTAAAAAGTTTTACGATGATAAAATATCTTAAAATTCTTAGGGAAATTAAAACCGCCTTTTATTTTAAAAACCTAATTTTAAGAGAATCTTTAAAAAGATTTTAAAACATTTCAAAAGATTGGCCAAATTGTGAAAACTAGAATATTCAGGAGCATTTTTTTTATTTTTAAACTTTTAAGAAAATTTTGGAAAAACTCAAATAATCTTAAGAATCTTATGAAAGAATCTAAAGAAAATGATAATTATGGAACTTCACAACAAAATAAAAAGAAATTTGAATTAAAGATTAAACCATTTCGTTCAATATTCGTCTTTCAGGTTTAAAAATTTATGTATTTTGGTTGAGAATGATCACAAAATTTTATAAATAGTTTCAAAAAAGTTATAAGGCTTCGCGAAAATACAAAAAAAATTTCTCATAATTCATGATTCATTTTATTATAATATATTTTTTTAAATTTAAATTTTGGAAAAGAATGAAAAAACGGTCAAAACAGAATCTGCAAGATTTAAAGAAAGTATTTTAATTTTTCAGAATTTTAAGCACCATTTTTGAAGGTTTCGAAATTTTTAAATAATATTTAGAAGTTTTAAAAGTTTCGAAAACGTTAAAAAAATTATTTTAAGTTTGAAAAAATTCCCAAAAATTGAACATTTTTGAAGATTTAAAAAAAAATCGAAGCTTTTTAAGAAGTTTGGAAGGTTTAAAAATAATATAAAAAAACTTTCTTAAGAAACCGAGGAAAAAATTTGAGAAAGTTTCTGAATATTTCGTAATGTAATAATTTCATATTTTTGCAAATTTTTAAAATATTTCGAAGATTGAGGGGAAGTTTTTTGATTTTGCTAGATCTTTCAAAAATTTTCTAAATAGTTTAAGTCAGTCTAAGTAACATTTATTTTCCATACTTTTGAAGGTACCAAATATTTTTAAACTGACTTGAATTTTTCCTAAAATTTTTCAAAATCCTGAAAAATAAAAAGTTACACTTTTAAGACAATTCTGAAAGTTTGAAGCAAAATTTTGAATTTTCGCAATATTTTCAGAAAAACGATATATATATATATATATGTGCGTGTGTGTGTGTGTGTGTGTAATATATATAACAATATATTGTATTTTAAATTATTTATCCCACCAGAATGACAATTGAAGTAAATTGTGTTTCTTTTCTGACTGAAAAATAATTTTCAGATAAAATTTCAACCATTTGGTTGCGATTGGTTGTCTTTTTTAGAAAATTAATCTGTGTTTGTCGAGGATTCAACTACTTTGTTAAAAATAATTTTTTTTCACTAAACATTCATCATTTAAATTAAAAAATTCATTTCTTTCGTTAAAAATGTCCCTATTTCGTTCAAAATATTTTTTTTGTAGAAAAGTCATCTGTTTCGTTAAAACTTCACATTTTCCTGTTACAAAATTTAACTCTTTTGCAGAAAATTCGTCTCTTTTTTGGAAAACTCCACCTTTTTGGTTTAAAACAGAACTGGTAAAAATTAATTTTGTTGCTAATTTTTCAGCTATGTAGTTAAAATTTGGCTTTGTTTGGTATAAATTGAAGTATTTTCTATTTAAAATCAATTTTTTTTTGTTCGAAAAACATTTATGTTATCTGAATAATAAATTCAGCAATTCAATTAAAATAATAATCGGAACAAAGATCATTAAGACTTTGAAACACAAATTATAATATTTTCCGATTATGAAATGTTACATAAAATCCAAGGATTTGTTAATTTCTGAAGTTTTCCTAATATTTTGGTTAAAAATATTTTAAATGCATTCCAATTTTCAACAGTTCAGAAAAATATCTTAAATTTAATTCCAATTTTTTATTATATTTATTTTTTTATTTTTGATCCATATTTTTCAAAATTAAAAATGAATCTTTTTTTAAAGAATTTACAAATCTTTTAGAGAATAAAAAATATTTCTTAAAATTCCGGTAAATATGGAACTGATTCTTGACTTTAAAAAATTAGTTTTTAAAGAAAATTGACATATATTTCAAAATATTTTAATTGCGTCTCAAAATTTTGAAAAAGAATATAAAAGATTTTAAAAGGAAATTTTTCAATCATACCAAGATTACTAAAGTTTATAAAAAAATCCGATCAAGTTTAACAAACATTCAGAAGTTTTTAAAAGTTTCAATAATAATTAAAAACTCAAAAACAGTTGAAAAATTAGAATAAACGTACATTTTTTCAAACTTTAAAATAAATTTTTTTATTATTTCCTAAAATTTTGAATAAAAATTTTGAAATCTTGAAGATGTTGCAAGGTTTGAAAATAATAAAAAATATTTAAAAAGTTCATGCGTTAATCGGGCCACCTAAATATCTCGTTAACGGGTTGTTTTTTTTAACAAAATGAGGCACAGATTTTCTTTAACATTTGTACTTTCATCTCAATTTTTTCAGAAGGTGAAAAAAAAACAATGAGAAACTCGAGATTTTTTTCAATTTGATATTTTTGGTGTTGTTGGAAATAAATAAATTACTAAAATGCTAAATTTCAAAATGGCGGATTCAAAATTGTGGCCGAAAAATAAATTTTTTCATTTGTGTGTAATGTTCGTTTTAATATCGTAATATCGTTTTAATGTTCGTTTGAAAACCCTATTTTCAAAAATCCTTATTATTATTATTATTTTAAAAATATCAATAGCGAGTTCAATATGGCCAATAAAAAAATGTTGTATAATAACAAGGCCAACCCCAACTCAGTCTTTAAAACTCTTCTGTGACCATAAAACTTTTAACCACGAACTATATAAACCAGATATAGTTTTAAGGGTTGGAAACATCGATGATTTATAATTTGCCATTACTTTTGCAAAATTAATTTGTTTAAACAAATTGTTTAAACAAACTAATTTGATAAAAATAATCGCATGTTTGGATTAAGCGTACTCAAAACCTACTTAAATAATTGATGTGGTATTTGTATTTTCTTTGCCTTTTATATGAGCATAAACAGCTTTATTACATTTACAAAACTAATTATTAATTAATTTGATTAATAAAAAGTGTAATTGAAGACATAAAAGAATCATTTCGGATGTAACTTTTTCCATTCAATCTGATTCTCGTTTTTTGGTGCAAAATTAGTTAATAGCGCAATAATTTGTTTAAACAAATTATATAAATTAATTAATTTTGCTCAAGTAATTGCAAATTTGAATTCAGAACTGACTCAAAAAATGTTATCATCACAGAAGAGGTTAAAAGACTGAATTGGACTGGCTATTCATATCTTTAAAATAATAATAAGTATTATTGAAAAAAGGTTTTTAAAACTAACATTAAAACGATATGACGATATTAAAACGAAAATTTTGAAAAAGAAAGTAATTCTGAAAAAACTTGAGATGAAGGTAAACATGTTACAAATAATCTGCGCCAAATTTGGTCCCTAAGAGAACAATTTGGTCAACGTGCCCGTTGAAATTTCTCAAATGTCATTTTTTGGGCCACCCTAATATATATATATATATATATATATATATTTACTATCTTATTCTTTCTATATATACAGTTATTTACAACAATTTACATAAAGTCTTATATCTAGTTCCTTATCTCTATTTCCTGCGATAGCGCAATTTAGGACTTATTAGCAAACGATTGACCAAACGAATGAAAGCAAGAGTGCAAACGAGAGAGAGAGAGAGAGAGCATGAGAACGCAAACGCATCTTAGTCTTCTTAACTTTTACCTTACCATTACTTACAATCTTTACGCTTCTAATATAAGCGACTTCCGTTTCCTTTTTCTTTCACTTTTGTATACTTCTATTTGCCTTTTTTCAGATGCATTCTTTCATTCTCTCTCATTAGCTCCTCTAGCACCCTCCAACTCCTTCATCCATTCTTCCCCTAGAATTTAAACCACATTCTCTTTCCAGATTCCTTTATCTTCCATTCCTCTCCTACATCCTTCCCATAGATGCTCTAATGTTTCCTCCTCCCATTCACATATTCTACACTTTCTGTTCTCTTCTTTTTCCTAATACATCCCCTCCCTTACATCGTTTCCCAACCTAAATCTTGATATTCTGGTCCACCGTTTCTCTTCTCAACCCTGTTCCAAATACTTTAGCACTTCTACCTTTTTTATCTTCTTATCCCATTTATTGTATTTTGATTCCTCAATCATCCCTTATCTTTCTGTTAATTGTCCTTCCCTCTCCCTTTTTTCCTATTCTACACAGTTTACTCCAGTTCCGTGTTCTATTTCTCTATCATTCAAGAACTCCTTCATTTCTTGTTCCTATCTCGTTAATTTAATCGCCCTCCCTCTCCTCTCTTTTACCTCCACTAAACACTTTCTCGCCAACTCCGTTCCCTTTCCCTACCTCAGCTTCGTCCCTTTGCGCTTCTTCTCTCACCATATATCCTGGAGTGCTCCAGTCTGCCCCTAGCGTCCAACTTATATACCTTTCTTGTAAACTCTCAATATCTTTCCTTCCTTTCCATACCCATATCTCTGCTGCATAACCTACTACTGGCCACACCAGCGTATCACATAACCACATTCTCCTTTTCCAATAATAGTTACCCTTCTTTTTCCCATTACCCATATCTGTTTCATTCCCCCTGCTGCTTTTTTTATCCTTTCTTTTATATGAGCTGTATGATCTCCATTCGTTTGCAAGATATATCACAAATATTTATACTCTTTTACTTCTTCTAACTTTATTCCCTTTCATCTCCCGGTCCATTCTTTCTTCCTTCACTCTCATTTTCTAAACCTCATTATCTTTGTCTTTTCTACATTTACATTCACCTTTTTCCTATCTACATATTTCTCTAATTTTGTAATTAATCTCGCTATCCTTTCTTCCTCCTCTGTCATCAACACTGTGACAGTCTGCGTATGCCAGTGTATATATCTTTTCGTTCCCTATCCTAAATCCTCCTCAAACTTTTCTCCTAATTTCTTCTTCCAAATCTGATATAATTAAAAATTCCTAAAAATTCCTGATACTCTCTTTATTAATCCCTCTCTTATGCCCTTTCTTACCATAACTTTTTCTAGTTCGCCTAAGTTTAATGCGTCAAACGCCGCCTTCAAGTCCACAAGCATTGCTATCATTTCACTGGCCCAGAACGTCCCCATTGATGAATGGTACTTCGTCAGACTTTGTCGTGGATTGATTGGATGCTCATGAACGACTGATAGATTCTGGTCTATCAGACGCATTAAATTGATATATAAAAGAAAAATAGAAAAACAAAAACTTTGCTTACTGTAAGGCCATGGAAGTCATGCCTCCTAGTTTAGGAGGAAGTAAACAGCCATCGGACTTAGCAGGAATAGACGCCAAAGAAAGGATGAACGGAGGCTGGACCAGTGTTTCATCAAGAAATCGTAGGAGAACATCAGGATCAGGTTCGATTTCTCACTCTATTTCTAGCCAAAGTAATATCATTAGGACGAGAACCTTGAAGAAAACCAACTATACGGGAGCACAGGGCTCAAAAACTAATGCAGAAAATTTAAATTCACGCGTACCATCAGCATTGGTCAAAATCCCACCCATTAGTGTAATTGTGGATGAAGCTAATCATCCCTACACAATCCTCCATAATATCCTAAACATTTCTGCCCGTTATAACCCTGTCGTGTTTAACATAGGCTCCGATGTCTACTCCGTCTGTGTTTCGTCTGTAGATGGCGATCGTCAAATTATCTCTAGCCTCGAAAAGCAAGGTTTCGAGTACTACTTGTATAAGAACATGGAGTCACCACGTATTAAACTCGTGATGAGAAACATCCCTGTTTCTTTCCCTAAAGATTTAGTACTTACTGAACTTAAGGAAGAAGGGTGCACGATCACATCAATTATTCGCATAAAAACCGGACATAGGTTTGAACCCTACGTTAAACCCAAACAAACCTCCCAATGCTTCACATGCTAGATATTTCATTATATCTCTGACGGGTGCCATACCACTCTATGCTCTGTTAAGTGTAGGGGCGCACATATGAGTTCTAGTTGCAAGAAAGGCCGCGAAACGCCAGCAACGTGTGCTAACTGTGCTGGAGATCACCCAGCCAACTCTAAAAGCTGCCCAGCATTCCAAAAAGCATCTAGAAAGCCTACTAAAAATACTAAAACACACAATTCCACACCTGCTGATGACGCTAAAACCGAAATAATGGGAAATATAAGTAAGAATGAAGCTATCAGACAAACAGCCGAGATTATAACAAGTATATTATCAATTGCTCTTAAAAATAGCAGCCCTCAATAATAACTCTATAAAAATAATTTTTTGGAATGCTCAGTGTATCCTAAAAAAAAGACTTGAATTAGCCACATACCTTTACAACAATAGTATTGCAATTTGTTTGCTAAGCGAAACTTTACAACGTGAATCCCTAGAAGTTAATTTAGTTCGCGGCTACAAATTATACTGAAACACAGCCTTTTTACTAATTGTGAAAAGTCTCCGGTCTTACCTTGCTACAATTTTGCAAAAGCAAACTGGCAAGCATTCAACTCGACCCTAGAATCTTACGCTAATTTCTATCCTTCACTAATAAATGCCACTCAAATTGAAGACACTATATATAATGTTACCTCAAGCATAAAAACTGCCATTCACGTTTCAGTCCCTCAGACTACTATTAACAAATACGATCCACCTCTCAGGCCCGAGATTGAGGACCTTATCCACATGCATAATTAACTCTGCCGCACACATCAAAAAACGAAAAGCTGTATTCTTAAAAACATCATTAACTACCTTCGGGAAACTATAGCAATTCAAGTTCAAGAGCATAGATGCAAAAATTGGAATAAAGAAGTTGGTAAACTTCAAATTAAGGATAACTCTACATATCGTATAACTAAGGCCCTAAAGAAGCCGCGAACTAATATTCCCCCTCCACATGACGAGACATCTGACCATCAGCACATTGCGGAATCTGTACAAATTGTCTCCGATTTTCCTCAAATTCCTAGTACCGATAATATTAACAAAATAACCCATAAGAAACTAACAAAATGAATTTAAAATACTAAAAATAATAAAGCTTCTGGTCCTGATTCAATTTCAAACTTAGCTTTAAAAAACTTTCGATTTCGTGTCTCACTCCCCTCGCCAATATCTCCTATTCCTGTGTTCAACTAAGCTACTTTCCTAACTCATAGAAAAGCTAACATTTTAGTATCCGTATCACCCAACCAGATACAAGCTACAAGCCCATTAGTCTTCTTAATACAATGAAACAAATTTTTCAAAAAATAATACTCGCCTAAACCTTCACCTCGAAGAAAAAAGCATCCTTAAATCGCAACAATGCGGTTCTAGAAAAGGTCACTCTACGCTGCACATGATGCTGCGTGGCTTGGGCTAAACTCTGGAGAATAAAAATAAGAAGACCAGCTAAAATTCATCCACCCAAAATTTTTAACGAACCAATGGAATAGTAAAATTCCGTGAAATACCTAGGGGGTAAACTTCACAAACGTCTTAATTTGAAGCCGCGTATCTATGATAATAAAGGGAAAGCTCTCGGGGTCTTCTCGCGCTTAAATCCTATTGTTAATAGATATTCGAATCTAAAACCCGAATATGGGCTGCTAATCTACAAAATGTTTATCCGACCAATCCTAATTTATGCATGTAGAATATGGGGAGGGGCGTCAGAAAGTGATATCAATCACACTTAAATCATAGAAAATAAATTTCGCAGACGTATCACAAAAACCCCCAGATATACTAAGAACTCAGTCCTTCACAGAGAATTTCAACTACCATACATTTCAGAGTATATCGAAGAAACCGACACTAAATTTTATTTATCTGCAGCAGCAACATCTTTCAAACATATTTCCTCTCTAGGGAATTATAATTTTGATCCTCTTCGCAAACACGCGATTCCAAAAGACCTTCTCATGAAGTAAGTCAACCAGGTCGAGGTTGTCCTGCCACCCCCAACCTACCAACAACTTTCTTTTTCTTCGACCTTCTACCCCATTTCCTCATCTTCTTCTTTAGTTTTCTTCTCTCATCAATAAAATAAATTAACAGACATTTCCGATTTTTCCATCTTACGGGATTTTTTCCACACATGATTAACGTCACTTTAAACTCCAGTCATGTCAGATTTCTCTCAGATTGTTTAACAATGTCCAAATGGGTAACACACAACAACTTCTTCGCCGCGCCAGCCCCCCGCTCCCGTGTATTGGATCTCACAAGTAGGGGCGATGGTTGGGGCCCCTCATTTCCACCCCTTTTTCTTTTTCTTTGAGAACATTACTTGTTTGTGAGCTGCTAAACAACACTCTTACAAAAACCCTTTAGCTTGAAACCAGACTTGCTTCCGACCGCAAGCCATCGCCGTCCCTTTCGCAAAACGAACACGAACCGCTACTACTTCTCTCTCTTTAGAAACCTACAGCTGGTAACCAGCCCCAAAATACGAGGGTGGTTCAAATATGATCGAGACAAATACTCTCACAGGTTTATTTACCATCGAAAAAATTTACAGTTTCTCTAGGTATTTCCCCTCACAAGTTACGCATTTTGCCCATCTTTTAGGAAGTTTTTAATGCCGCTATCGAAGAATTCCTTGGGCAACTCGGACAGCCATGTGCGCACGAACTCCTCTACCTCATCGTTGGTGTTGAATCTTTGACCTCCGAGGGCTTCTTTCAATGGTCCAAACATGCGGTAGTCGCAGGGCGATAAATCTGGACTGTAGGGGGGGGGGGGCGTTCCAGTACCTCCCACCCCAATTCCGATATTGTATCGAGCGTGAGACGCGCGGTATGAGGGCGCGCATTATCCTGGAGAAGAGTCGCACTTCGTGCTGGAATGCTCCTCCGTTTCGAGCGATAAGCGGATTTCACGTGTGTTTTCAGAAGGTTAGAGTAGCATGCAGCCAAAATATCTCGAACATTCATCCTACATTCCTCCAAAATCATTTGTTCTACGCGGCGAATGTTATCTGGTGTCATACTGATTCGCGGTCGACGGTCATGCGGCTCATTCTCGACGGTTTCGCGGCCATCCTTAAATGCTTTGGCCCATTTGAACACAGCAGCCCTACTCAGGCACTCACTACCGAACTTATTTCGCAAACGCAGAAAAATTTCTGTGTTCTTAACGCCTTCCCGCACTAAAAAACGAATGACAATACGTTGCGCAATGGCGGTCGACACTTGACGTTCACTCATGGTCGCAGCACGCGCGTGAAACATGCGCTCCCGACGAAAACTATGCCACACTATTCGTAAGGGACCCAGCTATTACATACTCAATCTACGATCTTGAAAACATACATGCGCGCCATCTACAGCGTTTGTCTCGATCATATTTGAACCACCCTCGTATACGAAGTAGCCTCACAGTTGCTCTCCAAAGAGAACATCTCTAGACTAATCTTAGCCTTTACTTAACTAGCAACATGTTAAAAAGAAATGAGAATAAAATAAACGGATTTTACTTAAAACAAAACTTACGGTTGTTAACTCAATAACATCCCTTCCTTTTTTTTGATCTAGTTAACGGGCTAGCTGGCATACCAGGCCGCCCGTTGTCGCTGAAGCAGCTGGCATACTAGCCCTATCAGCGGACACGCTTACTCTCCCCTTCCCGTCCCTCTTCTACTAACAATTTTAATCTCCGTTAACCCGTTTCTTTCTAGGATAAAAGTCAAAATCGAAAACAACCGCTCAGCTACTACATCATTTTCACCTTTCTCACCATCTTTGCGCTAGATCACTCTTCCTGCTGCTATTTCTTTCCATCTTATGAGATAAGACACATCAATCCCTCCTTCCACCTTCACTAATATCTTCTCTCTCGTAAGTCACCTTCACGTATTCCTGTCCTTCTTCACACCAAAAGATAGTTTCATCTCACTCTGTCTTGGTAGACAGAAATCTACCGTCCCCGAAGATTATTCTCCTTGCTGCTACAGCCAAATACCCCAATAAGTAAGGATCGTATCACCAGTTAGGATAATTTCTCAAAAGTTAACACAATAATTATAAGTTTTTCTTCCGCAAAGTTTTGCAGCTTACACATTGCTATTACTTCTTACATAAAATGTAAAACAAATATTCGGATTGAAAATTCAAAACTTATTTCTACTTTATTTAATACTGCAGGAGAAATATTTAAACAGCCGAAGATTGGAAGGTCGATATTTTGTTAATTAAATTTTGTTAATTATTCATTGATTTCAATGAAATTACGGGTATATTTTCATGTTTTGCAGTCCACTTTGGAGGCGGCTTTGGGAGCCACTTGGACGTCCTTTCACGCTAGCTGCCTTCGCCTCCTGAACGCATTTTGCTATGCATGCCTTAGCATTATTCAGACGTATTTCTCCTTGACGCTGTAATGCCGCAATAATATTATTACAGCACATTTGAGCAAACTGTGAATGAAAAAATAGTTTTTATTATTTATGCTGTAAATTTTGTGCATAAATAAACCGCACTGATTTCTGAAATATCGATTGTATGCTTATAATTGCTGAAAAAAAAAACAAAAAGGTTAGCATTTTTGACTCACGGATTATAATGTCAACATATCAAACAATGATCAAGATGTTGCCGAATTCAAAATATTTCTCATGATATTTTTATCGTCTCTAGGTCAATAAGTTTGAGGTATATTAACGTGAATTTAAAAATTGTATTAGTATTTAGGGATAGCAGGCGCCGAGCCAATTTCTTGTCACACAGAAAGTTTCTCCAATTATAAATCACAAATTTTGGACATTTTTTACCACTTCTCTCCAGTAAGTAGCATGGCCGTTGATGAGAAAGATTTTAAGTTTATGAATTCTTTTAAATAAAATTAATTTAGATGAATCGTCGAATTCAAAGAAAAAAACTTTAAATTCTTAAGATCTCAAGACGAAATATATTGCGTTTTTAACAAAATAGTTTCATTTTTAACAATAAACGATTTTCTAACCATTGATTATTTTCAAACCTAAAAAGACTAATTTGAAAAAAAAAACATTTGCAACCAGACAGTTGCATTGGCAACCAAATTGGTCACCTTTCCAACAAAAAATGCGAGTTTTAAAAAAACAGTTAAAGATTTAACGAAATGGTACAATTTTAATACCAGAAAGTGGATTTTTCAAGAGGGTTGAATTTTTAACAAAAAAATGTACTTTTCAAAAAAAAAAGAAATTAAAATTTTTTACCAAGAAAGGATGACTTTTCTGTCATAAGTGATTTATTTTCAATCAGAAATTATAAATTTTGAACAACAGAGTTGAGTTTTCGACCAAAAATTTTCGACTCTAACGAAATAATTGAATTTTTCAAAAATAATTATATTTTTAACAAAATAGTATAAATCCTACCCAAATTTGATTTTTCGGCCTACAAAAATGCATTTTCAATCAAATAGTTAAAGTTTCAGGTAAAAAAGATAAAGATTCAATCAAAAATTGGGAAAAATTAAATTATTGGGATAATTAAATGAGAAAAGATAAATTTAAAAAAAAAATAATTTTCATTCAAGAAATATGAATTTTTAACAAGAAAGTTGTATCCTAAAATAAAATTTGACCTTTTAACAAACAATAATAATAAACCAAAGAATATAAATTCGAAATGTTTTTGTGAAATTTGTATGAAATATTTTTAAAAGCCTTAGAAATTTTTACGAAATATTAAAAATATTTTATAATATTTGTGAAATTATTGGAATATTTGCGAAATCTTTGGAATAGCTGTGCAATCTTTACAATCTTCGCGAAATAACTAAAGTCTCTGTAAAATCTTTGGAAATCTTTGCGAAATAATTGATTTTTTTTTTTGAAATATTTGACAATACTTGTGAAATTATTAAAATCTTTGTGAAATTCTCCAGAAATTTTTGTTGAATCTTTTTTAAAGTTTCGGACATTTTAACCAAATATTTAAAATATTTTGGTAACTTTCGAAAATCTTACTGAAATTTTTGAGAAATATCTTTAATCTATCTAAAATTATTGTAAAATCTTAGAAATCTTTTGGAAATAATTATAATTTTTTAATTTTATCTGAAATCTTTGAAAGATTTGCTAATATTTGTAGAATGATTGAAATATTCGTTAAATCTTTGAAATATCTGTGCAATCCTCGAAATCTTCGTAGAATAATTAAATTCTTTCTGAAATCTTAAAAAATATTTGTAAAATTTTTGGAATCTATCTGAAATCTTTGTGAAATAATTGAAGTTCTTGTGAAATCTTTGGCAGTTTTGTAGAATTAAATCTTTGTGAAATCTTTATACAATCTTCAAAATCTTTATGAAATGTTTTTAATCTATCTAGAATTATTGTGAAATGTTTAAAATCTTTTGCAAATAATTAGAATATTTTAATTCTATCCGAAATCTTTGAAATATTGGGTAATATTTGTAGAATTAAATATTTGCGAAATCCTTGACATCTTCAAGCTACCTTCGAAATCTTTG
The DNA here is from genome assembly GCF_010883055.1 of Belonocnema kinseyi. Classification (NCBI taxonomy): domain Eukaryota; kingdom Metazoa; phylum Arthropoda; class Insecta; order Hymenoptera; family Cynipidae; genus Belonocnema; species Belonocnema kinseyi. The sequence continues at coordinate 112,800,429 of NC_046665.1, read as the reverse complement.
TGAAATAATTGATGTATTTTTGAAATCTTACTGAAATCTTTTTAAATCTTTTCAAAGTCTTTGATATATTTTTTAAATACTTTTGATAATATTTGTAAAATTTTTTAAATCTCGCGACATCTTTTGGAAATCATTGAAGTCTTTGCGCAATCTTTGAAATCTTTGTGAAATTATTGAAATCTTCTAAATCTTTGTAAAATATTTGGTAATATTTGTGAAATTTTTTAAGTCTTTGTGTAATCTTGAAAATATTTTCTAAATAAATGAAGTCTTTGTGATATCTTTCAGAAATGATTCTAATCTTTGTAAAAATTTTCTAGAATCTTTGGAAATCTTTCTGAAATATTTGAAATATGTTTGTGATATTTAATAATATTTGTAAAACTATTGGAATCTTTGTGCAGTCTTTGAAATATATCTGAAATGTTTTCGGAATATTTTAAATCATTGTGAAATCTTTTAAATCGTTGGGAAATATTAAAAATATTTTTTTTATATTTATTAATATTTGCAAAATTATTGAAATCTTTGAAAATTCTTGGAAAAATCATTAAAATTTTGTAAAACTTTTAGAATCTTTCGGTTTTCATTAAAATCTATTTAAAATATTTTTAATCGTTGTGAAATTTTTAAAATGTTTAGAAAATCATTAAAATCCTTGTGAAATATTTACAAAATCTTCGGAAAATTTTGCAAAACATTTGATAGTATTTGTAAAATTATTAAAATCTTTATAAAGTAATTGAAGTCTTTGTGAAATCTATGAGAAATTTTTGTGCAATCTTTGAAATCTTTATGAAATAATTGAAGTCTTTTTGAAATAATACTGAAATCTTTTAAAATTTTGGAGTTTCTCTGAAATATTTTAAAACTATCCGAAATCTTAGCGAAATATTTGGAAAATAATTCTAATCTTTTTGAAATTTTTCTAAATTCTTTGGAAATCTTTGTATAATGTTTAAAACATTTCTGAAATATTTGGTTATATTTGTAAAATAATTTAAACCTTTGCGCAGTCTTAAGGAAATCATTAAAATGTTTTATGAAGTCTTTGGAAATCTTTAAGAAATTGTCCTAATCTTTGTGAAAATTTTTTTAAATCTTTGAAAATTTTTTTAAATCTTTGAAAATTTTTTTTGAAATATTTGGTAATACTTGCGAAATTATTTAAATCTTTGAAATCTTTTTGAAATCTTTGGCAACATGAATTTTATACCTGTATTTATAATTTAATCATTTTTTAAACATAAATAATAATATTTAATATGAAAATAGTTTCTCAACCTTAATATTACTATGTTGAGCCGCTTGATCGTGATATTGGTTACAGAGGGGTCGTACTTCATCATGATATTTAAAAAGTGCGTAATAATGGTCCCAGCAAACGGTTATGTCTCCAGAAATTGCTCCTTTTTTGTGCACAGCTTCAGCATCTATAGGCTAGTGAAAAAAAGGGTTACAGCAATTGTATAATTTGCTGATTAAAAAAATATTCATGGATTAAATATTGTTAAATTAAATCTTTTCTGAAAAAAAGATCGTCTCCTTCGCTCCGCTGGGAATCGAACCACAGAACTTCCGATTGACGGTCAGGTGCCCTTAAGCTACCTAATCCATGTGTCACAAGTCAAACTTTTAATGGAATTTGTATTAATTGTATTACCAGTATTACCTGTATTATCTGTATTATAAGATCCTCATTCAGAAAAAATTCAATTTAAAAAAAAGTTCAATTCATCACTCCATCTAGTCTGAAAAAACGTTAAGAATTTCTTTTATTCTCTGATGATAATACAGATTCCTTGAAGAATTTAAATACTTAACAACTGGCAAAACAATGCGTGTATTTCTGAAACAAAATACTTTATTCGAACTTTCTAGTAGCTTAAGGGGAACACAACCAAACGGCAATCGGAAGTTCTGTGGTTCAATTCCCATCGAAGCGAAAAAGTAGACATTTTTCAGAAAAAATGTAATTTTATAAGAGGATTATTTTCCTAAAAAAGTCGAATTTTCAAGAAATATATGAATTTCTGAATCAAATAGTTGAAGTGTCAATTAAAAAAGATTCATCTACAACCAAAGATGGAATAATTCGATTTTTAAATAGAACAAAATAATTTGCAAAAAAACGAATGATCAATTAGTTTAACTCAATGGGAAAGACGAATGTTCAATGGAACCCTTAATCTGAAAAGATTAACTTTTAATAAAAAAAGATCAAATTTACAGCAAAGTAGACGAATTTTTAACGAAAAAATATTAAATTCATACTGGAAGAAATTAATTTTTAAACCAAATAAACGAATTTTTAGCAAAAGAGTTGAATTTTCAAACCTTTAACTCCCGACGAAATAGTTGAATTTTCTACTAAAATAATAAAGTTTTTAACAAAAAGGGTAATTTTCAACGAAATAGTTGAATTTTAAACTACATAAGAACAATTTTTAACCAAAAGGGGATTCGTTAAATTTTAATTTGAAAAAATTAATTTTTAACAAAAAAGAATGAATTTTCCAGCATCTAAATTCAACTAAAGAAGACATTTTTTTATTATGATAGTTGAATCCTAAAGCAAAATGATGAATTTCCTGAAAAGTAGTTGAATTTTCAACCAAACACATAAATTTAAAAAAAAAGAGTTTTTTTTCAATTAAATGTTTTAATTTTCTACTAAATTAACAGAGTTTTAAACAAAAAAGGGCGATTTTAAACAAAATAGTTGAATTTTCAACAACAAGAGATCAATTTTCAACTACATGAAATGAATTTTCAATAAAAACTGGACGTTTTAATTTTTGGTTAAAAAGAAAATTTTAACGAAAAAGAATTTTCAACCAGTTGAAGTCAACTAAAATACAAAAATTTGTAAGAAAATAGTTAAATCTTGAGCCAAAGCTATAAATTTTAAACAATTAAGATTATTTTTTCATTTTGAATGAAAATAATTTAATTTTCTGCCAAAGTAGTGACAATTTCAACAAAACATATTTTTAAAAAGCAAAAAAGTTTTTTTAGGCACAAAAAATTGAATTTTCAACTAAAATTATGATTTTGAATAAAAAAAAAATATTTTTCAACAAAGTAGTCCAACTTTAAACCAAGGAGTTGATTTTTTAACAAAGAAAAAATGACTTCTTAACGAAAAATTCAACAGTTATTTCTCCAACAAAACAAAATTTTTTATTACAAATCATGTGTTTAAATCCTCATACAAAACAGATTTATTTTTAACCAAGCAATGGTATTTTTAACGCAGTAAATAAATTTTAGGCCAGAAAAGATTAATATTAAATTTTAAATATCATTTTCAAAAAAAAGAGTAGTTTCATTTTAAGCAAAGAAAGCTAATTCTTAAATAAATATTTAAAGTTATACATATTGCGGGATTAACAATTGTAAATATCCTTAAAATGAATTCATGTTCTTACTCATAAAATATTTCTTTAATTTCAAGAGTTTCAATTTTAAGATTTCAAGCTCCACTTGGAATCGAACTACAAAACTTGTAATGTCGAGTAAGGTGATTTTCCCTTAAGCTACTAGAGAAAAAAAAGGATTCGTCATTTCTGATTCATTAAAAAATGTGAATACGTAACTCTTGGAAAAATAATACGTGTATTTCTGAAAAAAGGGTTCTTCTTGCGATATCTTCAGCAGCTTAAGGGGAAAGCACCCGACCGGCAATCAGAACTTCTGTGGTTCAATTCTCAGCGAATCGAAGGAGAAGATCTTTCTTTAGAAAAAATTTGATTTAAACACATTTTAATTTAACACTCCGTTGTCTGAAAAGTCGTTAGGTATTTTGGTTTTCTTCTGAAGACAATACAAATTCCTTAAAAGTCTTACTTGAAAGACATGGCAAAATAAAGCGTGTATTTCTGAAAAGGATTCTTCTTTCGATCTCTGTAGCTTAAGGGAAAAGCACCTGACGGACAATCGGAAGTTCTGTGGTTCGATTCCCAGCGAATCGAAGAAGATCTTTTTTTAGAAAAAATTTAATTAAAAATATTGTAATAGATAACTCTGTCTAGTCTTAAAAGTCGTTAAGAATTTCTGTTTTCCTATGATGAACATACAGATTTCCTAAAAGTTTGACTTGAAACAGGTGGCAAAATAAAGCGTGTATTTGTGAAAAAGGATTCTTCTTTCGATCTCTCTAGTAGCTTAAAAGAAAAGATCCCGAGAGGCAATCGGAAGTTCTGTGGTTCTATTTCCAGCGAATCGAAGGAGATCTTTTTTTAGAAAAAAATGTCATTAAAAAAATTTTAATTCATAACTCCGTCTTGTCTGAAAAGTCGTTAGTAGCTTAAGGAAAAAGCACCCGACAGGCAATTGGAAGCTCTGTAATTTGATTTCCAACAAATCGAGAAAGAAGATCTTTTCTCAGAAAAAAATTATTTAAAAAAGTTTTGATCTCATAACTCCATTTAGTCTGAAAAGATATAAAGAATTTCTATTATTCTCTGATGATAATAAAGATTCCTTGAAAAGTTTGAATTGTAACACCTGGCAAAAATAATTCGTGTATTTCTAAAAAAGGTTTCTTTTTCTAGAAAAAATTTAATTAAGTAAAAGCTCAATTAATAACTTTATCTAGTCTGAAAAAACGTTAAGAATTTTTGCTATTCTCTGATGATAATACAGATTCCTTTAAATATTATTTCCAGTAACTGACCAAAAGAGTATTGCGACAATAGTCTAAAACGTTATCCATTTTTTCGTTATCTATGAAACGTAACTTTGTCAGTTTCTGCTGCAACTTGTTTGCGGATGCTACCTGTAAAGATAAAAAGTAATAATAAATTGGACTGACAAATAATTTTAAGTTCCTCTATTTCATTTTTTATTTAATTTTTAATTGTTAGATATATTTTTTTAATTTAAGCACAGAAAGAAGTTTGTGCAAAAAATAATTTCTTTACCTTAATTATTTTATTACTTGGCTTGAAAAGGGAATTAAATTCAATATACAAAACTTTGATTTATTATAACTGGCTCTAACCAAAGTATTGTATGATATTTGAAATGTTACCTCCACCTGATGAATGCATCTTGCAATGCATGCCTTAGCACTATCCAGATGTAAGGCTTTCCGCTTTTGCATATCACCAATAATATTATTACAGCACGTTTCGGCAAACTGTAAAAAAAATATTTTTTTTTAATGATACTAGGGTGATTTCGACCCTTTTCGACACCTATTAAGAGGGGCTAAAGATCTGATTTTACTCCCTAGGGAGTAAAAAGTGCTTGTTACGTCCTAGGGAGCGAAAAGTACTTTTTGCTCTCTACAAAGTAAATACTGACGTCAGAGGGAACTAATGAAAATTATAAATCTATGAGCTCGCATTTTACGATAATCTGCCCACTCACCGTCAAAACCAAAAGTTAGAAACAATTTATATATTCCCGGAAATCGTGAAAAAAATTTAATTGCATTTTGGGCAATTTATGGTAAGTTACCATATTTACCTATAAAATTACATTAATGCCCGAAAATTTACATGAATTTCCGCAAATTTATAGAAATTTTAATTTTGGATAATTTATGGTAAGTTACCATACTTACCCGTAAAATTATTATACATCAACGAAAATTTCCAATAAATTTCCGCAAAATTAACAAAAATTTTCTTATAGATTTTGAGTAATTTGTATAAGTAATAATAAATGGCCTGTAATATTACTATAAATTACCACGAAAATTAATAAATATAAGGAAATTTTAAAACAATTTATCGAATTTTGGATAATTTAAAGTAAGTTTCTATATTTACCTGTGAAATCACCATAACTGGCCGAGAATTTCTTTAGATTTTCGCAAATTTATAGAATTTTTAAATTGAACTTTGTGTAATTTTTAAATTTTAATTAATTTAATTGATTAATTTTAATTTAATTTTTTGATTTTAATTTGTGTAACCATGAATTATTTAATATATTCTTAAATTTCTGGTGATGTATCAAAATGTTTAAAATTCAGTTTTAGTAAATTTATGGTTAGTTACCACATTTACCTGTAAAACTACGAAAAATGTCGCAAAACGTTCCAAAATTTTCGCAAATAAATAGAAATTTTAAATGGAATTTTAGGTAAATTCTTCTAAGTTACCATAAATTACCAAAAAATACATAAATGTCCAGAAACTGATAAAAATGTTAAAAATTGAATTTTTGATAATTTATTCTAAGTTACAATATTTATCTGTAAAAACCATAAATGACTGAAAACTTCCATAAATGTCTGCAAATTTATAGAAAATCTCAAATTAAATTTTTGGTAGTTTATCATATGTTATCAGAAATTACCTATAGTATTACCAAAAGTTAAAAAAATTGATATCTTTCCGGAAATTCATAAAAATGTTTCCAATTGAATTTTGGACAATGTATGGTAAGTTACCATATTTACCTGCAAAATTACCATGAATGAGCGAAAATTTTCATGAATATCTGCAAATTAATAGAAATTTTTAAACTGAATTGTAGGTCATTTATCTGATTTACTGTAAATTACCTGTAATATTACTATAAATTACAAATTAATACAAAATTTTATTTTGGAAAATTTATGGTAAGTTACCACATTAACCTGTAAAATCACCATAAATTACCAAAAATCTCCATGAATTAACACAAATGAAAAAAAAAATTGCATTGAATTTTGGGTAATTTATCTTGGTTAAAATAAATTACATGTAATATTGCCATAAATTACCCAAAAAATCCATAAATGCCCGGAAATTTACAAAAATGTTTTAATTTTAATTTTGAGAAATTTATGACAAGTTACCATATTTAACTGTAAAATTACTATAAATAAAGGAAAATCTTCATAAATTTCCGCAAATTTTAAGAAATTTCCAAATTCAATCTTGGGTAATTTATTCTAACTTACCATAAATTAACAAAAAATCCATAAATGTCCGCAAATATACAAAAATGTTGAAAATTTAATTTTAGATAATTTATCGTAAGTTACCACATTTACCTGTAAAATTACCATAAATTACGATAAATGTCCATGAATTTACGCAAATTAACCAAAAAAAGTGCATTGAAGTTCGGGTAATTAATCTTAAGTTGCCATAAATTACCTGTAATATTACCATAAACTAATTTAAAAATGTATAAATTCCCATAAATTTATAAAAATGTTTCAAATTCAATTTTGGGCAATTTGTGGTAAGTTACCGTATTTACCTGTATAATTACCATAAATGACCGACAATTTTGATAAATTTCTGCAAATTTATAGAAATTTTTCAATTAAATTTTGGCTAACTAATCTTAAGTTGCCATGAATTACCTGTATTAATACAATAAATTACAACAAAATTAATAAATTTCCGGAAATTTATATAAAAAAGAGGGACTTTTTCCCCTAGGTGCATAATATAAAATTAAAATAATAATGTTAAATTTTCCTGTAAAAATTAACCGTAGTACTTTTCTTTAGAATATTGACTCCATCCTCTTCATTGCGAAGATGAAAAAAATTAACAATTTTGAATTCGGGCATTAAAATGTCAAAATATTAAACATAGATAAAGAAAAATTAAAAAATTGAAAATCTCCTTTATAATATTATCTTTTCCTCTGATTCAAAAGATTCCAATTGTATGAATCCAAATTAAAAAATTAAACTATTATTATTCAGGGACTAAAATATGCTAAAAAAAATGTGCAATAGCCAATACTCTTTTTTTATTCAAATTTAATTTTAAGCTTTTTTTTAACCTCAAAATTCCCATGTTGAGCCGCTTCATCAAGACACTCGTAGCACTTGGGTCGTACATAATCTAAATAATTATGAAGTGAGTAATAATAGTTCCAACAAGTGGTTACGTCTCCAGCAACTGCACCTTGCCTGTGCACAGCATTCCTATCTATAGGCTAATGAAAAAAAAATCGATTTCAGCAATTTTTAATTTTTTTAACCATACAAAATTTTTAGAGATTACAAATTATTTTCGCCAACTTACCATAAGAGTATTGCGAAATCTGTTCATGACGTCACTCATTTGTTTATCAGATATTTCACGCAAGTTTGCCAGTTTCTGCTGCAACGTATCTGCGTATGCTGTCTGTAGAAAATAAAAGCAATAACAACATTGAACTAATATTTAATTTAAAATGTTTAAGATTTATTATTTTAAATCTAGTAATTTATTAATTGGCTTAGCAAAACGTTAAATTAAATATACACAGTTTTTTTGTGGGTTTAATTTCGGAATTTAAAATTTGTCATAATACATCAGACCCTGACATTTTTTAAATTAATATAATTATTTACTGAGGGGGGAGGGGATTTAAATAATAAAATATCAATATTTTAGCACGTTATTAACGGTATAGTAAAAAATCACGCGTTTATTTTTATAAAGTCCATTATTAACAATCTGCCCGATTAAAAAAAAAATGTCAACCCATCGACAACTGAAATTTGGTGATTGTAAATTCTATATTGTTAAAGCTTCATGGGCTTTAACGAACACATTCTCATCATGTGTCTCGTGCGAAAAAAAGGCTAAAAGCAACTTTTTGGATCTAATTCAAAAGCGAATTTGTTATTAAGAATTTTATTGTAACTGGTGTTTTTTATCAGAAAAATTGATTTAAACATTACTTTTCAAATAGGGCTTTACGAGTTTTTGACCCTGATTATAGTTGTTTGTGGTTCCTTTTACATTCTCATTCATGAGAGTTTAATGTAATCGTCCAAATTTTCGATCTCTGGTTTTTAACGGATCTTTACGTTTCGGCACACACAGAATTCGAAAATCATAAAATTTTGTCGTCTGTATGTCTGTCTCTATGTCTGTATGTATGGTTGTATCCTCGCTAACTTTTGAAGGATTTGTCAAATAGAGTCCGCGTTTAGTACACTTATGAAGGTCCCCAAAATGAAGGTTAAGTTCGTTAATCAGACATTTCCAACCAAAATTAAAAAATTGAGAGCATTTTTTAAATTTTCATAAATTATTTTTTCAAATTATATTAATTTTTGTCAAAGTTTCTCATAGATGGGTAAAAGACCTGCAAATTATTTGAGTAAAATTTTTCATTATGATGAAAATTAGAAAACTTACATACTTTTCAAAAATTTTAAAATAATCAAAAAATTTAAAAAAAAAAACATTTTTTGCATAGATCAAAAAATTTCATTCCAAATTTTCACTAGATACTAAATATATCTTACAACTATTCTAGCCGAATTTTTCGATTAGCCCAAAATTTAAAAAATTCGAGCATTTTCAAAATTTTCAATTTTTTTTTTAATTATAGAAATTTTCGTCAAAGTTTCTTATAGATGGGTAAAAGACTTGCAAATTATCCAAATGAAATTTTTTTCCATAAATTTCTGCAGATTTATCGAAAATCTCAAATTAAATTTTGAGTAATTTATCTTATGTTATCATAAATTACCTGTAATATTACCAAAAGTTAAAAAAATTGATATATTTCCGGAAATTAATAAAAATGTTTTCAATTGAGTTTTGGAAAATTTATGATAAGTTACCACATTAACTTGTAAAATTACCAAAAATGTCCAAAAATTGTCATAAATTTCCGCAAATTAAAAGAAATTTTTAAATTGAATTTTAGATAATTTATTCTTAGTTACCATAAATTACTAAAAAATCCATAAATGTTCAGAAATTGATAAAAATGTTGAAAATTGAGTTTTGGATCATTTATC
>NC_046665.1:112784297-112790623 GCF_010883055.1 Belonocnema kinseyi | reverse complement strand
AAATTACCATAAATGATCGAAAATGTGAATAAATTTCCGCAAATCAAAAACCAAAATTTAATTTGATTTTGGGTAATTTATCTAAGTTTCAATAAATTAACTGTAAAATTACCATAAAAGAGGGAAAATTTCCATAATCGTCCAAAAATTAATTATTAATTAATAATTAAATAATAAATAATAAATTAATAACTTAATTTTGGATAATTTATGGTAAGTTACCATATTTACCTGTAAAATCACCATAAATTACCAAAAATTTCCATGAATTTACACAAAAATAAGAAAAAAAATTGCATTGAATTTTGAGTAATTTATCTTGGTTAAAATAAATTACCTGTAATATTGCCATAAATTACCCAAGAAATCCATAAATGCCCAGAAATTTACAAAAATATTTTAATTTTAATTTTGGGAAATTTATGGCAAGTTACCATATTTAACTGTGAAATTACTATAAATAAAGGAAAATCTTCATAAATTTCCGCAAATTTTAAGAAATTTCCAAATTTCAATCTTGGGTAATTTGTTCAATAAATTTAAAAAAAAACATTTTTCGCATACATCCAAAAATTTCATTCAAAATTTTCACTAGATACTAAATATATCTTACAACTATTCTAACCGAATTTTTCGATTAGCCCAAAATTTAAAAAATTCGAGCATTTTCAAAATTTTCAAATTTTTTTTTTAATTATAGAAATTTTCGTCAAAGTTTCTTATAGATGGGTATAAGACTTGCAAATTATCCAAATGAAATTTTTAATTGTGATAGAAATTAAAAAAGTTATATACTTTTCAAAAATTTTAAGTTTTTCAAAAAATGGAAAAAATTATTTGTTTCATAGATCTAAAAATTTCATTAAAAATTTTCACTAGATACTAAATATATTTCAAAACTATTCTAGTCGAATTTTTGGATTAGCTCACAGCTTGAATCAGCTGTTGAAAAAACTATTATTAGCTTCTCGAATAATAAAATTCCCAAAAAATGCAATTCCTGAATTATAGATTTAGAGACAAATAAAATCCTCTTATTGGAAAATACCTGAATAATTAACTTCCCGACAATTTACAATGTAACCGAATTTGAAAATTCCCAAATTAGAAGACTCCCGAATAAAAAATTCTGGAATCTCGAAATTCTCGACAGTTTATAATGTTACCGAATTGAAAAACTCCCGAATAATAAAATTCCCATATTAGAAAGTTCCCGAAAAGTATAATTTCCGAATTAAAATTTTCCCGAATAATAAAATTCTCGAATTAGAAAATTCCCGAATAATAAATTTCCTAAAAAGTGAAATTACTGAATATTGAAATTGCCGCATTAAAAAATTTCCGAGCAGTTATATCATATTACCGAATTTGAAAATTCATGGATCACACAATTCCCGAATTGAAAAATTCCAGAATTGGAAAATTCCAAACACTTTAAAATTATCAACACTGCAAAATGACTAAATTAAAAAGTACCCGAATAATAAAATTCCCCAATAGTAAAATTCCTGAATATTAAAATACCCGAATTGAAAAATCCACAAGCAGTTATATAAAATTACCAAATTTTAAATTTCGCCAATCATATATTTCCAGATTTAAAAGTTTCTGGATGGGAATATTCCCGATATTGTATAATTCCCATACTGTAGTATTTCCGAATTTGAGAAATTACAAATAATACAATTACGGAATCATGAAATTTCTGACAGTTTATAATATACCGAATTGGAAAATTCTCTCATAATAAAATTTCCAGATAATAGAATTCTTGAATTATAAAATTCTCGAAGAATAAAATTCCCGAATTGGAAAATTTCGGAATAATGAAATCCCCGACAGTTTATAATGTTGCCAAATTAAAAAATTCTCAAATAAAAATATTCTAGAATCATAAAAGTCCCGAACAAAAAATTCTAGAATCATAAAATTCCCTAAAGTTTATAATATTACGGAATTTAATAATTCCCAGGTAATAAGAATTCCTCATTTAGAAAATTCCCGAAAAGTGAAATTTCCGAATGATAAAATTCCAAAATAGAAAGTTCCCGAACATTAAAATTCCCGAATTAGAAAATTTCTGAACAATAAAATTCCTGAATTATAAAATTCTCTATAATATTGACCAATAATAAAATTCCCAAAAGTTTATAATATTACCGAATTTAACAATTCTGGCATCATAATATTTCCTAGTAATAAAATTCCGGAAAAAAAATTCCTGAATTAAAAAATTCTCTAATAATGAAATTCCTGACAGTTTATAATATCACAAAAATTGAAAAATCCCGAATTATGAAATTGTGAAATCATCGAATTTCCCACAGTTTATAATATTACCGAATTTTGAAATTTTCGTATAATTAAATGCCTAAATGGGAAAATTACCTAAAAATGAAATTTTTGATTTAGAAAATTCAGGAATAATACAATTCGGGAATCAAAAAATTCCCGACAGTTTGGAATATAAGAGTATTTTAAAATTTTCGAATAATTTAATTCTCAAATTACCGAAAAATAAAATTTCCGATTTATAAAATTCCCGAATTATAAAATTCACGATCGTAAAATTCCGAGGTCAGAAAATTTCCGACAGTTTATAATATGAACGAATTGGAAGATTCTCGAATAATAAAATTCCAGAATTATAAAATATCCGAACTAGAAAATTTTCAAATGATAAAATTGTCGAATTTAAACAATTCAATTTTTTCATAAATATTATTTATTTATTAAAAATACAATAATAAAAAATTCAGGCCGTTTATTAATCGGGAATTTAGCATTTGAAGAATCTTATTCGAGAATCTTACAATTCAAAAATTTTATTATTCGAAAATTTTATTGCTTTAAAATTGTAATGTTTGTGAATTTCAGAAATTTTATTATTTGTGAATTTTATTAATCGGGATCTTTATAATTCCAAATTTTATTATTCGGGAATTTCATTATTATTTGGAAATTTTATCATTCGAGCATTTTATTGTTGGTGAATTTTCCAATTCGGGATTTTTACGGTGACAAAATTTAAAGGAAAAACTGCTACTTTCTAGCATTATTCAAAGAGAATATTATTTAAAAACTGTTTAAACAATTATGTTTGTTAACTCATATTAACTATCATCTTATTCAATTTAAAAAAAAATTAATTGGAAAATACCTACAGCTATCAGACATTACAATAGAAGAAGATAGTGATAAGAAATAATAAATTGTTTAAATAATTATGTTTGTCAAATCGTTTGTCAAAATTTATTGTGTGGTTTTGAACAAATTTCCGGGTGATATACATGACAATTAAAAAATAAAATTATCAATGTATTCTTGGACTACTCTAGTACACAAGCATTAAAGGGATTGTTTCAAATGTAAATAAAGAAAGGTAACAAATTACTGTTAATTGATAATTCGATGTTTAAATTTAATGTTTAAACAATTTATTATTGTTTATGGCATTTTTTTCTTAGAATATTGTTAGTAAGTCGCGATTTTTTTTGACTTAACCAACTTTTTTTCAACTTTTCAGGTAGAGCGAGACAATAATAAATTCATTTAAACAAAAATAATTCTCTCAATCATTTTTATTATGTATTACAATTTGTTCTTATATAATTGCTTTATGTTTTAGTAGAGTAATTAAAATTTTTTTTTTTTGGTTTTCTGAAATTTTCAGCCTTCATTTGACTTTTGAATTAGGAACTTAATAATAAATATTAATGATAATAATAATTTTAACACAAAGGCTCTCAGTAACTACTTTAATGTAAATTTTTATTTATTATCTGATCCATATGCAAAATCTGAAGAATATTTTAAGTATCTGTTTTATTTTACAAAAGTATATTTACAAGAAAAATATTGTTTACAAAATGATTAATTCTAATATTTATTTATTATTCATTCATAACTAAAAAGACAAAGAAAAGTTAAAAATTTCAGAAAGGAACTCAACCCTCTAGCATTACTCTAAGAGAAGATTGTTATGAAAAATAATAAATTGTTAAAAAGATTATACTAGTTAACTGGCATTAATTGGTACTTCACTAAGTAAAAAGTGGTCAAAAGTTACAAATTTAGGATGACTGAAAAATCCAGAAAAAAATTCCGAAACTGTTAACTTCCCGAATAATAAAATTCCCGAAATAAAAGCATCCCAAGTAATAAAATTCCCGAATTGAAAAATTCCTAAGCAGTTACATAATATTACCAAATTCGAAAATTTACGAATGAAACAATTCCCGAATTAAAAAATTCGCGAATTAAAAAATTCCAGAATGATAAAATTCCTGAAAGCTTATAATATTAACGAATTTGAAAATTTCCGAATAATAAAATTCCTGACTAATAAAATTCCAGAATTATACAATTCCCTGCAGTTTATGAAATTACCGATTTGGAAAAATATCGAAAAATTACCGAACAATGAAATACCCGAAATAAAAAACTCCCAAGAAGTTATATAAAATTACCTAATTTTAAAATTCACCAATTATTAAATTCCCGAATTAAAAATTCCTGGTTGGGAAAAATCCCGAATCTGTAAAATTCCCAACGCTGTAAAGTTTCAAAATTGCAAATTCCTGAATAACAAAATGCCGGAATTATAAAATTATTGAAAAATAAAATTCCCGAATATTGAAATTCTCGATAGTTTTTAATATATCCAAAAATAAAATTCCGGAATTATAAAATTACCGTTAAATAAAATTCCCGAATTGAAAAATACCCCAGAATTATACAATTCCCCACAGTTTATAATATTATCGAATTGGAAACTTACCGAAAAATTCCCGAATAATAAAATACCTAAACTAAAAACCTCCAAGAAGTTATATAAAATTATCTAATTTTAAAATTCACTAATTATTAAATTGCCGAATTAAAAATTCCTGTTTGGGAACAATCCTAATACTATAAAATTCCCAAAGCTGTAAAGTTTCTGAATTGGAAATTCTCGAATAATAAAATGTCGGAATTATAAAATTGTCAAAACATAAAATTCCCGATAGTTAATAATATATTCGAATAATAAAATTCCTGAACAATAAAATTACCGTTAAATAAAATTCCCGAATTGGAAAATACCCGAGAGTTTAATACCATTACCGAATTAGAAAATTCTCGAATAATAAAATTCCCGAATAGTAAAATTTCCGAATAGCGGAATTCCCAAACAGTAAAATTCCGGAATTGAAAAATTCCCGAGAAGTTATATAAAATTGCCGAATTTTAAAATTCACCAATAATAAAATTCCCTAATGAAAAATTCCTAAGACTATAAAATTCCTAACACTGTGAAATTTCCAAATAGGAAAATTCCCGAATAATAAAATTTCGGAATTATAAAATTACCAAACAATGAAATTTCCGAGAGTGTATAGTATTAAATAATAAATAAATTTCAGAATAATGCAAATCCCAAATTAGAAAATTTTCAAAAAATAAAATTTCTGATTGATAAAATTCTCGATTAATAAAATTCCCGAATAATAAAAGTCTTAAATAATAAAATTCCCGAATAATAAGACTCCCGACAGTTTATAATATTACCGAATTCAAAAACTGACCAATCGCAAAATTCCCTAATTAAAAATTCCTGGATTAGAAAATTCCTGAAACTATAAAATTCCCAATACTGTAAGATTCCCGAATAATAAAATTCCTGAATTATAAAATTCCTGAATTATAAAATTACCGAATAAAAAATTTGCTAAATAATGAAATTGCCGAGAGTTTATTATATTCTCTAATCAAAAAATTTCAGAGATTGAAATTCCCAAATCAGAACATTTTCGAAAAATGAGATTTCTGATTTATAAAATTCTCGATTAATAGAATTCCCGAATAATAAGAGTCTTAAATAATAAAATTCCCGAATGATAAGACTCCCGACAGTTTATAAGATTACCGAATCCAAAACTGACCAATCATAAAATTCCCTAATTAAAAATTCCTGGATTAGAAAATTCCTGAAACTATAAAATTCCCAATACTGTAAGATTCCGGAATAATAAATTTCCTGAATTATAAAATTCCTGAATTATAAAATTACCGAATAAAAAATTTGCTAAATAATGAAATTCCCGAGAGTTTATAATATTATCTAATCAAAAAATTTCAGAAGATTGAAATTCCCAAATCAGAAAATTTTCGAAAAATGAAATTTCTGATTTATAAAATTCTCGATTAATAAAATTCCCGAATAATAAAAGTCTTGAATAATAAAATTCCCGAATAATAAAATTCCCGACAGTTTATAATATTACCGAATTTAAAAACTGACCAATCATAAAATTCCCTAATTAAAAATTCCTGGATTAGAAAAT
>NC_046665.1:112777709-112784197 GCF_010883055.1 Belonocnema kinseyi | reverse complement strand
AAAAAATTGGCTAAATAATGAAATTCCCGAGAGTTTATAATATTATCTAATCAAAAAATTTCAGAAGATTGAAATTCCCAAATCAGAAAATTTTCGAAAAATGAAATTTCGGATTTAAAAAATTCTCGAATAACAAAATTCCCGAATAATATATTTTCCGAATAATGAAAGTCTTGAATAATAAAATTTTCGAATAAAAAATTCCCAAAAGTGAATAATATTACCCCTTTTAAAAATTCCCGAATGATAAAATTTAGTAATCATAAAAACTCCGACAGTTTATAATATTACCGAATTGAAAGATTCTTAAATAATAAAATTCCCGAATACCATTATTCGGGAATTTTATAATCCTTGAATTTTCTAATTCGGAAGTCTTATTTTTCAGGAAATATTTGGGAAAATTCGGTAATATTTTTAACTGTCGGGAACTGATTCCGGAATATTATTATTCGGGAATTTCACGGTGTCTGGATTAAAATTTTTTTGGGATTTTTCATTCGCCCAAAAAATTTCAGAAAAAAACTCAACTATCTAGCATTACTATGAGAGAAGATGGGTATTAAAAGATAATTTATTTAAACAATTTTATTATCTACATTGGATTAATTATTACCTCATTGTAAGTTAAAAGTGAACAAAAAGTTGAAAATTTCTGTAAAAACTGCAACTTTCTAGCATTATTCAAAGAGAATATTATTTAAAAATTATTTAAACAGTTATGTTTGTTGAATCGGATTAATTATCACCCTACTGTAATTAAAAAATGAACAAAAATTTAGAAATACCCGCGACTATCTATTATTACTATAGAAGAAAATAGTTATAAACAATAATAAATTGTTTAAATAATTTTTTTTGTCAACTTAAATGAATTATTATCTCACTATAATGGGAAATAGTTGTGATACTTCCTTGGAGTCAAGAAACCTATTGATATTTTTTTTTTTTAAGCACTTATTGTGAAAATTTTCGGTTTATATGCATGACAATTCAAAATTAAAATCTTCAATGTATTTTTGGACTACTCAAAAACACATGCATTAAAGAAACTCTTTTTTATTTAAACAAATGAAGACAGCATGGAGTGTTTAAATAATTTAAATTTTTCCTTTCTAGAACAATATCTTGAAAATAGGTTAACGTTAGTAATATAGTATCATGTGACTTATCAATAACAAATTTCACAACAATAACCTTGTATTGTTTCAATAAAGCTAAAAATGTTGCAGAATCACGTTCTTTTATTCAATTTTTCTATTTGTCAGATTTTTCATTTCTAGAACTTTCTTTAAATTAGTATATACACTTCACTAATGATCAGAAAATAAGTTTCATTTTAAATTATATTAGAAAATAACATTAACTTTTATTTAAACAATTCATTTTCTTGGTTTGAAATAATCAGATTACATTAATAGTATTAAACAAATTATTTCTTAATTTCAAAGAAGAAAAGAAACCGTCATTATTTAAAACCAAATTCTTATTTGTTGATAAGTGATTTCACTTTAAAATAAAAAAAACGAAGTTAAAGAAACAATTTATTAAATTCAAAGATATATTTTTCCCAGGTGTACCTTATAAGGTTTCAAAAAAAGAGTTTTTAATAGTTTTTTGGGTACATTTTTTTACCTTGTAAATGTGACGTGGAAATACTCGATATTAAATCTATAAATTAATTATATTCATTAATTATTAATATTTAAAAAAAAACATTGTAGACTTACGTCGTAGACACAGAAAGCCAATAAGAAGATCGCCTTCATGATTGGATGCACCGCTTAATTTCCGCTTTCTGCCAAAGATGAACCAGAATTTTTTTATCCCAAATCCATGAAAATTTTTTTCACTGAATACTTTTCACGTGAAATACTTTAGATAAAGTAAAAAAAATTTCATAAGAGTTTTGACAGAATGATCAAAAAATCATTATTTGAAGCCACGGCTTAGGTATCGTTATCAACCATAAATATGTTTACCTAGAATTTTTGTTTTCTGTTGTAAATTCTAATTTCAATTTGTATTGTAGATCGAGTGAATTGCAGAAAATCTGACACTTTTCATGATCTCTGAATATTTAAGAACTTCCGCTAATTATGTGAGGATTTTTTTTCATTGTTAAGGCATATTCTCTCTAATTATTAACAAAAAATGTTAATTGCAACCTATTTTGGCTAAAGAAATTTCTTTTTATAATATTTGGGAGTCTTCAAAAATTATTTAAAATTATCTTCGACCTTTTTAACCTCCCCCTCCCCTCATGTAATGGAAAGTAACAGTTTCTTTCGAACCACTCCCCCCCTCACTGTCCTTATGTGACATTTTTTTATAATCTTTAAAAATATAATAGACGTTTGATAAACAAAAAAAAGGTTCTTTACGATTAAGAATTGTCTAGAAATAAATAAAAAAATATTTTGATGTAACACTGGATGCTTTTTCAATATTTTTTTTAGTGATACAAATATTGAAGTTACTTAATGTAATTAAAGTACTACTTAAAATTCAACATTTTAAAACTTTTTTGCAATACCATAAAGAATACAAAATATTATTAATAATATTATAACATGAAAATTTCAAATGATTTATTTGTTTAAAGTTTTTAAACACTTAAATTTGAAACGAAATAAATTCTGAGAAAGGAGAGCAAGAAAATAAACAATATCAGTTTGTTTTCAAATTTATATAAATATGGGTTTTATAAGATCCTTAAGAAAATTAAATAAAAAGATTTGTGAATATTTTAGATGTTAAAAAAATAATTTAGAAGATTTTAAAGAAGTTTGTTTTATTTTTCAGGATTTTACAAAATATTCGGTGAAAAATTCGAGTCTTTTTAAAAGATATTTATAACTTTAGAAGTTTGGAAGAAATTAAGAAATATTTGATAAACTTTTGGATATGTTACCAAGTTTTTAAATATTTCTGATATATTTAAAACGTTTTAAATTCCTAAAAATACTTGTAACTGACTTTAATTTTTCTCAAAAATGTCAAAAATCGTTCAAAATTTAAAAAACTGCTTTATAATTTTGTTTTCAATATATTTCCGAATAAAAAAGTTTCTAAATTGAAAAATTCCTGAATAGTAAAATTCCATTATAATAAAATTCTTAAATAAATAAATTCCCAAATAATGAAATATCGGAATAATCAAATGCCCGAATTGAAAATTTTGGAAATTGCAAAATTCCCGAATTGAAAAATTTCGAATTAAAAAATTCCTGACAACTAAAATTCCCAAATTTTAAGATTCCCAAATTAGAAAATTCCCAACAGTTTATAATATCATCGAATTTGAAAAATCTTGAATAATAAAATTCCCGGCATTTCATAATATAACCGAATTTAAAAACTCACGAAGAATAAAATACCCGAATAGGGAAGTTCCCGTAATATAAATTTCCCGAATTATAAAATTCCCAAATAATTCCCGACAGCTTAGAATTGTAGAAAATATTAGCGAATGTTTAAATTCCCTAATCCAAAAATTCCAGACTAATTAAATTCACAAATAATAAAATATCCGAATAATTAGATCCCCGAATAGAAAAATGTCCGACTATTAAAATTCCCGAACAATTATATATTACCGATTTTGAAAATTCCCGAATTGAAAAATTCCCAACAATTGAAAATTTCCTAATTGAAAATTTTCCGAGTCGGAAAATTCCCGTGAAATAAAACTGCTGACTGTTTATAATATTACCGAATTTGAAAATTCCCAAATAATAAATTCCCAGAATCTTAAGGTACCCGTAAGTTTATAATATTACCGAATTGAAAAATTCCCGAATTAGAAAATTTTCGAAAAATTAAACTATCACTTTATTTTTTAATTTATATAAATATGATTTTTAAAAGATTCTTAAGAAAATTAAATAAAAAGATTTGTGAATATTTTAGATGTTAAAAAAATAATTTAAAAGATTTTAAAGAAATTTATTTTATTTTTCATGATTTTACAAAATATTAGATAAAAAATTCGAGTATTTTTAAAAGATATTTATAACTTTAGAAGTTTGGAACAAATCAAGAAATATTTGATAAACTTTTGGATGTTACCAATTTTTTAAATGTTTTTGATATATTTAAAATTTTTCAATCCCTAAAAATATTTGTAACTGACTCTAATTTTGCTGAAAAATTGGAAAAATTGTTAAAAGTGAAAAAAATGCATTATATATATTTTTTAAAAATATATTCCCGAATAATGAAGTTTCCAAATCGACAAATTACTGAATAATAAAATTCAATAATAATAAAATTCCCAAATAATAAAGTCGCGAATAATTCTCAAGATCTTATGATTTTACAAAATATTAGGAAAAATTAGAATCTATTTAAAAGATGTTCAGGACTTGCAGACGTTTGGATGAAATTAGGAAATTTATGATAAACTTTCGGAAATGTTCTAAAGTTCAAATATTTGTAATCTTATTAAAACGGTTTTAATTCCTGAAAATGTTTTCAACTGACTCGAATTATTTTTTTAAACTTTGAAAAATCGTATAAAATTTTTACGAAAAATGCCTTATAATTTTTTTTCGCAGGAATTTCAATAAAAAT
The DNA here is from genome assembly GCF_010883055.1 of Belonocnema kinseyi. Lineage (NCBI taxonomy): Eukaryota > Metazoa > Arthropoda > Insecta > Hymenoptera > Cynipidae > Belonocnema > Belonocnema kinseyi. Next base: position 112,779,622 of record NC_046665.1, on the reverse strand, counting down.
GTTTCATTTTAGTGAAACCTTAAAAAATTCTAAAAAAAATCTTCACAAGCTTTAATTATTTTTAATCGTTCGAAAACTTCTAAACATCTCTTTGAGGAATTAAAAATTTTCCTAAAATTATATAATATGGAAAAATTACAACATTTTGCATTAAAAATTTTTCAGAAATCATTAAAAATTTCTTATAAACTTTTTTGTATTTTCTCTTAGAGTTCGTCTCAAAATAATCATTTGAAATTTTCCCATGAATCTTAAGAATATTTTTTTGTATTCTTTTGGCACCTTAAAAATTCATTTTTCCTACAAAATGTGTAAATCCTGATTAATTGAAAGACTTGTTTCAAAGTCTGACATATCCATTTTTTCACAAATTTTGAATTCTTTAAAACTTAAAATTATCATTTTTTAAGACCTAAACCACTCAAAATTTTCCTAGAAATCTTGGAAAAAATTCAATCTCCTCAAATTTGTCACAATCATTGAAAGTCTTCTAACTTTCTTTCGAATACTTCAAAATAACTTTTCCCTTAATTTCATTTTTCTCCCTTTAAGAATGTGAAAATTTTTACAAATTGTATTGTGTTATCGAACTTTTAAAAACAGAATTATTTTCATTTATCAAACCATCATTTTCAATTTAAATTTTCGCTTATATCAATAATGTTTAGAAATATTTTTGAATAAATTTTTTGATGAAGTAAAATTATTAAAAGTTTAAACTATTATAATTTGTACCGTTCAAAGATTAAAGTCTATAAATCCACGCTATAAATTAAAAAAATTATATCTTGTTAGGAAAATTTATGTTAAAAACATTGAAAATTAAAAGATTACAAATCTTTTTCAAACTAAATACTTTTTCAATTAAAAGTTAAGTTATTTGATTACTCAGTCGTAATAAATTAATATTTTTTCAACTGTTATTTATACCGTAAAATTTGTTTTTAAATATTTTTCCGTATTCTCCTCAAATTTGATTATAAATAATGACTTTTTAATATTCCTAGAAATCATTAGAAAAATTTTTTATTACCTTAAAACTTTTTTTAATTCATAAATAGCTTCAAAATCTTATTTTTAAATCTTCAAAAATCTACATTTTATTTGAAACAATTTAAAATCTTGGCCAGTTTGAAATTTAGTCAAATTCAGAAACTTTCTTTAAAATCTTTATAAAGCTTTTAAATTTGTTATTCGAGATCTTCAAAACTTTGCATTTTGTTTTACATGTTTTGAAATTTTTTTGTAATTTGCAATTATATATAAAATTTTCTAAATATTTCTCAAAGCTAACTTTAATTTTGCCTAGAGTGATAATTGTTCAATCATTAATTATCCGTTAAATTTTGTATTTGTTTTCAAAATTTTATAAAAAATATTCTGTGAAAATAATTTTTTAAATTAAATATTCATTTAAAATTTTCACAGGAATGTTGAGAACACTTTTTGATGAAATTTAAACCTTCCAACATTTTTAAAATCTTGCAAATTGTTATTAGAAATTTTCAAAAATCTATATTTTTTTACGTTTTAAAACATGGTTAGTCACATAAAATTTTTTTAAGTTCTTAAATATCTTCTGATTGTCTCACATCACATCTAAAATTGTCTTGAAATCTCTTGGATTTGTTTTTGATCATTTTTGAAGTCTTTCGTTATGTTTTGAAATCTTTTTAAATATTGTCTTACAATTAATATTTCAAAATAGTCACTTTTAATATATATTTTCCAATTTTTAATTATTTGAGAAATTTTGAAAACACTTCAAAATATTTTTAAAAGGTTTTTTAAATATTTTGTCAACAATAATCCCTGAGAATAAAAAGTAATTTTCAATTTCCCTTAGAATCTTCAAAAAAATTAAAATTTTAATTTCTAGTACTTAAAGAAGCTGCATTTTGTTAAAAATATCT
>NC_046665.1:112761081-112777609 GCF_010883055.1 Belonocnema kinseyi | reverse complement strand
CTCAAACTTTGAGATAATTAAAAGTTTTTCTTTATTTTTGTAAATCCTGAAAAATTTTAAAATTTGGTTTTAAATCTTTCCCATCTTTTTCTATATACTTTGAAATCCATAAAGCTTGTTGTTAATGTTCTAAAATAAAAACAAGAATAAAGTTTTATAGCCAATTTTCTTCTTCTTAGCTTGGAAATGTAACAATTCAGTGGAAATTTTTTTCTTTCTTCTTACAAAATTTGGTTGAAAAATCAATTTTAACAGAATTTTACGTTGAGAATTCATCTATGCTGGTTATTTTTTTTATATATACAATTATTATTTTATTTGAATAAAAAGTAATTTTGTGTTTAAAAATTTATATTTTTGGTTTAAAAATGCAACAATTTTGAAAAAATTCGGCTTTTTTGTTGAAAAACTTATTTATTTCGGTAAAAAAAAGTTTCTGAAGAGGGTTCAATTATATTTTTAAAAAAATTGTCTTACCTGATTGAAGATTTAACTAATTGATTTAAATTCGTTCTCATTTTTAAAAAACTAGTTTTTTGTTAAAGATTCAGGATTTCAGCTGAAAATTAATCTCTTTCTGAACATTCGTCTTTTTGCATTGAAAATCAGAGAAAATTAAACTATTTTATAGAAAATTACTTTTTTCTTTAAAATAAATATTTTTATTGAAAATTAATATTTTCAGTATGAAAATTCATGTATTTTGTTGCAAATTTAACTATTTGAGTAAAAAGTATGAACTTGGTTGAGCAAGAATTTTTTGTTGGAAAATTAACTCTTTTTTTGAAAATTCATCTTGTTAGTGTGAGAATGTTAAAAATTCAACTATTTTGTTAAAAATAACCTTTTGTGTTAAAAGATTAATATTTTCGGTATGGGAGTTCAATGATTTAGTTATATATTTTATTAAAAAATTATTTATTTTGGTAGAAAGTTAAATTTGGTTGAATAGCAACATTTTTTAAAAGTCATCCTTTTGGCTAGAAAATTTATTTCCTCAGTTAAAAAAATTGCATTAAAAAATGTAACTGAAAAATTTTACTTCATGATGCCTATTTCTTTTCAAATTGAATTTTTATAAATTATCGTCTTAGTTATTTTTATTTTTGAAATTAAAAAGTTAAGCAAGTGAAAAAGTAAATTTTCAGGTAAGTTAAAGTTACTTTACTATTTGTTAAACTAGTTACTGAAAAAAAATCTTGATTCACACCACTATGCAAGCAATCAGGTATTTAATAACAAGGTCTGTATTTTCAGATAGGAAAATAAAAATAAAAAAATCTTGTCTTCATTAGTTATTTATATTTATTACAAGAAGGAAAACACCATACGACAATATCATTTTCTTATAAAGATGTGAATGACAATCTTTCTTAATTAACCCATGTCATATAAAGTAATATCAGGTTTTTTCCTCTTGTTAATTAGCCGCCAGGTGTTGCTGATATACCACAACTCTTGAGCTTACTTTCTTTTACTTTCAAAATAGGTAGAATTCTTCAATACGTTTAAAATAAATTTCCTTCGCTTGATTATGTCACTGATTTATAAAAACTGGTCGGTTCGCAGCTTCAAAGTTTCCAACTGATTATATTTCCGAGTTCAACTTCTGCCCTCGCCAGATGCTCAGAAAAAATATCAGTAAAATTGCAGAAAGTTCGGTACAAACATAGACAACATAAATTTTGAGTAGGTTTAATATTTTGGAAAAAAGAAAAAAAACTGCTTCAGTCCGGATTTGAACCTCGAACGTCACTGTATCTGTATAGCATTACTAGTTGCACTAGCAAATATAATTAATTATTATGGATAGTGGCGTTTTTGGTTCAAATCCGGGCCGAGGAATATTTTTTTCTCGTCTATGTAAAATATTAGATCAGTAATCCACTTGAAAAAGTCATCGAATTTTTGAAAAATTCTGGAAAACCTGTCAAAGTGATTGATTTTTATCTTTGGTTTTTTAAACAAAAGTTTTGTGACCATGCTTATATAAAATTCTCGTCAGTAATTTATTTGCCTTTTTTGTATTTGCTTACTATTTGCGATTATATTTTTAGATACAAATTTTATTATTTGGTTGAAAATTCATCCTTTATTTGAAAGATTTGTAATATTAGGTTGAAAATTCAACTATTTTTATAGAAAAAAAAACTTTTCATTGAAAATTCATATTTTGGTACTAAAAATTCAACTGAGATTGTTTCTCGGTTGAAAATTCAATTCTTTTGGAAATTCGTCATTTTTATTCAAACATTCATCTATTTTAGTACAACTTTGATCGTTTTTGTTGAAAATTATTATAGTTTATTCAAGCATTCAACTATTTTCTTAAAAATTCTCCTTTCTTTGTTGAATTCAATTGTTTTCGAACTAAATTAAAACTTAAATCTTAAGTGGTTCTAATATTTACTATTTACATTATTTGTTGAAAATTCGTATTGATTGGTTGAAAATTAAAGCACTACATACATCAAATTTAAGCAATTTTGTGGTAATTTTTTTTCTGTTTAAAAATGCAACAGTTTTGTTGAAAATTGATTTTTTTTTTTTAATTTAATTATATTGTTGAAAATTTTTGTTTTTGGGCTGAAAATTTAAATATTTCGGGACAAAGTTAACTTTTTATTAAAAATTGATATTTTGGTACTAAAAATTCAACTGAATTCTTTCTTGGTCGAAAATTCGACTATTTTTTTTTAAATTCGTCATTCTGGTTTAATAATTCATATACGTTTCAGTAGAAATTTTATCTTTTTTATTTGAAAATTAAATTGCTTCATTGAAAAATAAGCGGTTTTTGTTGAGGATTGAACTAGTTTAATTTTTTTTTTAAATTCAATTTTTCTGTTGCAAATTTGTCTTTTTGAGATAGAAATTCAACCATTTTAATATAAAATTAACTTTTCAAACAAAATTCATATTTTTGTACTTTAACTGAATTCTTTCTTGGTTGAAAATTCAAATATTTTTTGAAAATTTGTCAATTTGGTTTAAAACTGTTTCTGTTTTAGTAAAACTTTTATCTCTTTTGGTTCAAAATCCAACTGCTTGACTGAAAATTAATCTCTTTTTGTTGAGGATTGTACTTTTGTTTTGAAAATTTTTTCTTTTTTTTTGTAGAATTTGAGTATTTTTTATTTAAAATGAAAATCTCTTTTGACTCATATATCTAATATTACATTATTTGTTAAGAAAATTAATCTTTGGTTGGAAATTGAAGTCCTACTTGTATAAAAGTTTAACTTTTTTTGTTATTAATTTTTTTTCATTTAAAATGCAAGAATATGGCTAAAAATGACCTTTTATTTTTGTTAATTCAACTGTTTTGTTTAAAAATGCTTTTTATCGGTTTGAAATTTAACTCTTTTGGTATAGATTTAACTTTTTTTCAAAAATTAATAATTTAGTCCTGAAAACTCAAACCAATTTTTTCTTGGTTGAAAATTCAACTATTTTTTTGACAATTCGTAATTTTGGTTTAAAAAAACATCTGTTTTAATATAACTTTTATCTTTTTTTTGTTGAAAGTTCAACTATTTGGTTAAAAGTTAATCCATTTTAGTTAGCATTAAATTATTTTGTTAAAAATTCTTCTTTTTGTTTAATATCAATTTTTTTTGTTTTAAAACTTACATTTAAATCTTTGTTAGTTTCAAATATCTACTATTTAATAATTTGTTAAAAAATAAATTTTTTGTTATTGAAAACTGAAGTACTAGTTTTATAAAAGTTTAACTCCTTTATAAAACAAATATATTGTTTACTGTTTATTACTTTGGTTCGAAATTTGACTTTTTTTAATTCGAAAATAATTTTCTATGCAGAAATTGTAAATTTCCAAATTTTTTGTTTAACATTCATTTTTCGTAATTCAAAATTTTTCTCTTTTAAAGAAAAATAATCATTTTGGTTTGAAATGTCCTGTCTTTTTGGTTGATAACGCAAGGATTTGGTTAAAAATAAGGTTTTTTGATGAAAATTCCACTGTTTTGTCAAAAAATTTTATTTTTTTGTTTAAACATTCATCTGTTTTAGTAGATGTTCTTTTTTAAGTTAAATATTAAACTTTTTGTTCAAAGTTCATCTAATACACAGAAAATCCTTTTTTCTAGCATTAAGGTTTCCACAATTTGGAGACAATTTTGTTTTCTTCTTGACTAAAAAATCTCTAATTATTGAAAATTTATTGTTTTGGATGAAAACTTTATAATTTTGACTAGTTAGTTGAAATTTTTTTGTCTAAAATTAATTCTTTAATAAAAATTTAACTTTGCCATTTTTTATTACAAAAGCTTTTTCAGTTTAAAATTCAACTGTTTTCTGTTTGAAAATGTATTTATTTTAATATAAATTCCACTTCTTGGTTTTAAAACACTCTTTACTTCGGAAACATTTCATCAATTTTTGTTGATTTTTTAAAATATATTGTATATATAATTAAACCTTATATCACCTTATATCAATAATGTTTAGAAACATTTTTGAATAAATTTTTTGATGAAGTAAAATTATTAAAAGTTTAAACTATTATAATTTGTACCGTTCAAAGATTAAAAAGTCTATAAATCCACGCTATAAATTTAAAAAATTATATATTGTTAGGAAAATTTATGTTAAAAACATTGAAAATTAAAAGATTACAAATGTTTTTCAATCTAAATACTTTTTCAATTAAAAGTTGAGTTATTTGAATAATCAGTCGTAATAAATTAATATTTTTTAAACTGTTATTTACCGTAAAATTTGTTTTTAAATATTTTTCCGTATTCTCCTCAAATTTGTTTATAAATAAAGAATCACTTTTTAATATTCCCAGAAATCGTTAGAAAAATTTTTTATTACCTTAAAACTATTTTAAATTCATAAATAGCTTCAAAAATCTACATTTTATTTGAAACAATTTAAAATCTTGGCCAGTTTGAAATTTAGTCAAATTTTTGAAAAAATTTTCAAAAATTTTCAAATATTTTGAAATATTTCAAAAAAATATTTCAAAAATTTTCAAAAAAATCAAAAAATAATGAATATAAAAATAAATTTAAAAATTACTTTTTTGTTGAAGAATTATTTCTGTAAGTAAAAAGTTTAACTATTTAGTTAAAAATCCAAATATTGCGTTGAAAATTTAATCATTTTGTTCAAAAATAAACTATTTGTTTGAAAATTCGACCATTAGATTAAGAATTAACAGTTTGGTTAAAAATTTCAACTATTTTGTTTAAAACTTAATTATTGTGTTAAAAACTAAACTAATTTTTTTTATAAATACATCTGTTTTAGTCAAAATTTCAAGAAGAATAAAATGCTGTTCTTTAAATATTCGTGGTCAGGGAAAATCAAAAATAGTCAGGGAATAATGGGGAAAAAGTCAGGGGATTCTGAAAATGAACTGCTTCAGAAAATATAGTAAATTTCCTATCTTGTTCCCGCAAAAATTATATAAACTTTTTTATTAAAAATTAAAATATTCCAGACAAATACTGATATACTTTGTAGTTTTCCATGTCAAATTATTACAAAATCAATCATTTCCTAAGATGATCTGAAAAAATGTTTTAATAGACCTTGGTAGTTTGTTTAAAAAATGTATTTCACGAGGTCTAGAATTAAATAATAATTGTATCAGTGTACCGCACGACCATCACACCATCGTCGTTTACCGCACGGCCACCACACCACTTTCAAAGAAACTTGTCAAGTCTGATTTTTAATTTATTTAAAAAATTTTTTTATAAATAAATAAATATGACGAAAAAAACGACAATTTTTTCTATTGGACGTTTCCGGTGCTCAACAATGATAGGAAAATTGTTGTAATCGCGAAGTTTCATAGTTTTACATTATATAAAGATATTCCATCATCATACAATAAACAAAACAAAAAATTATAAACAAATTATTTGTTGAAAATTTGCTTTTTATAATTTTCAATAATTTAACGTTTTTTCAAGTAATATTGTGAGAAGTTTCAATGGAAACAATATTTTTAGTTTAAAAATTTATCTTAAGACTATTCTTGTTAATATTATAAACAAATGCATTATTCAGGCATTTGTCGTCAGGTAAATTCGTTTTTTTCTATGTCGATTTTTTTAAATTAGGAACATTATGATAATTTACAAAATTAATAATTTTTTGGTAAATTTTATGACTTTATCAAACAAATTTAATAAACAAATGCATTATTGGTGCACTCATCAACAGAATTTTTTTTCAATGCCAGTTCTTGTTATTGGGAACTTTATGGTAATTTTAGCAACATCCATCACTATTTGATACAATTTTTTGTTTAAACAAATTTAATAAACAAATGCATTATTCGGGAATTTGTCGACGGAAAAACTCTATTTTTCTATGTCAGTCCTTTTAATTGGAAAATTTACGATAATTTTAGTAGCATTCATAATAAGTTAATTAATTTCATGTTTTTGTTAAACAAATTTAATTTGAAAATGGATTATTCGGGCATTTGTCGATGTAAAAACTCGATTTTTTTCAAAGTCAGTCCTTTTAATTTCAGAAAAAATTTCATTTTTTGCATTCAGTACTTATAGTGGGCCAATACAAGAGGGTTTGAATACAAGGAATTATTGAACAATACATTTAATATTTGTTATAAATAAATTCTATAACTCTGGGAGAGAAAGTGTCTCTTGTGTTGGCCAACTATAAGTACTGATTAAAAAAAAAGGAACCTTTTTTCTGAAATTGAAAGGACTGATTTAAAAAAAAAAGACACGAGTTTTTACGTCGAGAAATGCCCAAATAATGCATTTTTAAATTAAATTTGTTTAACAAAAACATAAAATTAATCAACTTACTATGAATGTTACTGAAATTTTCGTAAAGTTCCCAATTAAAAGGAGTGACTTTGAAAAAACGAGTTTTTCCGTCGACAAATGCCCAAATAATGCATTTGTTTATCAAATTCGTTTAAGAAATCATAAAATTTATCAAAAAATTACGAGTTTTTCTGAAATTAACCTGAAGCTTATAATTAAAAAAAATTGAAATCGAATAAAATGAATTTTTCTGACGGCAAATGCTTAAATAATGCATTAGTTTATTAAATTTGTTTATAATATTAACAATAATAGTCTACAGAGAAATTTTTTTCATTCAAATATTGCTTTCATTCAAATTTCTTGCAATTTAACTTTAAAAAAACGTTAAATTATTGAAAATTATAGAAAACACATTTTCAACAAATAATTTGTTTATATTATTTTGATTTGTTTATTCTATCCTGATAGAATATCTTCAAATAATGTGAATCTATGAAACATCGGTGATTACGATAATCTTCCTATTATTGACGAGCCAAAAAATTTACTTTTTCCCCACTGTGCGGTGGTGTGGTGGCCGTGCGGTAAACGACGACGGAATTTTATTCCAAATCCGAAAAAGAAATTCCATATTTTTTCTCGATTATAACAGGTGCAGATTTTGACTTGCAGTTTCCCACGTAAAGTGCATGCAGAAAAATCAGCTTTTTGAGTTTTTGAATGAATTTTGTAGGGTTTGAAAAAATGTGACAGGAAAGTATGGGGGCATGTTGAGAATTATCTAACGAAGAATTTCATGTATCAAACAAATGGGTGTGACACCCTTGACATCCCCAAAAGTGCCTGAAAACTAATAATATTGGTCTAGTGGAATATTTATTAACATTAGTTTATTCATTTTCAATTATTTAAACAAATGGAATTTGTTTAAATAATTTTGTTTTGAATTTTTTCTAAATAAAAATTATTACTTTGGGTCTAGTGGAATATTTATTAGTAATAATTAATTACAGATTATTAATTAATTTAATGATAATTAATTTATCAGTAATATTTAAGTAATAATCTTTGTGTAAATTTTTTTAAAAATAAAATTAATCAAACAATGTTGATAAATATTCCACTGTAGAAATATGAATAATTTTTTCTGAAGAAAATTATTCAAACAACTTCCATTTGTTTCAAAAATTGAAAATTAATAAACTAATGTTAATGAATATTCCACTCGACCATCAGTAATAATTTTTAGGGAAAAAACAACAAATTTTCGAAAAAAATTGTTTAAACAAATTCCACTTGTTTAAATAACGAAAAATTAATTAACAAATGTTAAGAAATATACCACTAGACTAATAGTAATAATTTTTAGAGGAAAAAACGAATTTTCAAAAAAAAATTTAAACAAATTACATTTGTTTAAATAATTAAAAATTAATTAACCATTGATGATAAATATTACACTAGACTAATTTTAATAATTTTAAGTACAAAAGAGCTGAAAAAAGTAATCAACAGATTGATTACATAAAGAATTGACATTTTTGGTTTTAAGGGTAGATTTCAGGTACTCGTGGGGGTGTGCTAGGGGTGTCAAACTCATATTTCTACTATAAGAATTTTTTTTATAATTCTTTACAGGCCCCTATACTTTGCCGTTACATTTTTTCAAACCCTAAAAAATTATTCTAAAAACTCAAAAAAGTGATTTTCCCCATGAATTTTACATGGAAACTTAAAGTCAAGAGCGACAACTGTTAAAATAAAAAATTAAAAGTGAAGGTATTTCTTTTTTCGTATTTGGAATAAAATAGGGGGACCGTTGCCCTCTAGCATGCAAAAAAATTTTGCGATTCATTTTGTGACATGGCATGTGACACAGCTAAATACCTATATTACCAACCTAACTTTTTCAGTTCACTGAATGTTTTTTTGAACCTAAAAACTTTTTTTGTAAATAAAATATCGAGCTGAAACTATGGAAAATGTATTAAAGTACAATAAAGTACGTTTAGGTACTGCATTTTGATAGGAACTTCACTGAAAATTATTTAATCTTTTTTCTGAACCTCGACATTTTTTGAACGTTCGAACTTTTTTTATACATAAAATATCGGTCTCAAACTTTGGAAAATGCAAGAGCCGAAAGAAAACTATGCTTAAGTACAAAGCTTAATAATAAACGATGTAAAAAAAAATTCAACTATCAATTCCATCGGCATCAGCCGCTAACGTTGTACACGAAAATACGAACCCTCTAGAGCCTCGTCTAGTTGCCGCCAGGTTTCGTATTTTCGTGTACAACGTTACCGGCTGATGCCGATGGAATTGATAGTTGAAATATATTTTTTTTACATCTTTTATTATTAAGTTTTGTACTTAAACGTAGTTTTCTTTCGGCTCTTACATCTCTCAGAGTTTGAGACCGATATTTTATGTATAAAAAAAGTTCGAACGTTAAAAAAATGTCGAGGTTCAGAAAAAAGATATAAATAATTTTCAGTGAAGTTCCTACCAAAATGCAGTACCTAAACGTACTTTATTGTACTCTAAGACATTTCCCAAAGTTTCAGCTTGATATTTTATTTACAAAAAAAGTTCTTCGGTTCAAAAAAACATTCAGTGAACTGAAAAAGTGAGGTCGGTAATATAGGTATTTAACTGTGTCACATGCCCTTAAACCTGGAAAAATGATGGAATTTTGAAAGCGGACTACTGTAGCAACCCTGGTACGTAATGAAGATAGGCTCTCGAGATTGAACCTTTCGTGAATTGGAACATGTGTAGCGAATTATGGGCAGATCTGGGTACCTGATAGTATGTGTTTTCCGATGCTGAAAAAATATTCCGACGCTTTGAGGTGTGTTAGAAATAGCAGTAGCGTATGTAGTCGTGACTGTGTCGATAATTCCAAAGCGATGATGTTTCACGGTGAGGTGAATGCATCTTCGAATCGCCCCCCGAGGTTCCCATAACGTGTACCACGGAAATTCTGAAGACCGATCACTTCACGATATATAATTGCACGAGTGCTTCGAGCATGAAAATGCCGGATCCTATACGATATTCGCACGTAATCGGGGCCAGTTTGACCCAAGCCATACCCAAGTCATAGCCGGCAACTTTTGCTCGCCTTCTTTTATCCCGCATCAAATGATCGTGTGTATAATTGAAAAGCCTCCTATTTTAATGTTCTAGGAAAAGTGGTTAAATAAAGGGTTCCTGAGTAGCAATCTTTACATTTTGCAACAGGCCAGAAAATGTCGAGAAAAGGTGCAAGACCAGGAATTATTCATTTATAAAAGGTTTGTTAACGATATTTTCGCAATAATTCGCACTGATCAAATTAATGAGTTTGTTGAAATTTTCAAACGATCGTAAACTCTATTCAATTCACTTTTGAAAATGAGAACGATACTTTCAATTTTTTAGATTTATCTATAATTAGAGCTGAAAATTAATGTTTAATTATGAATTGGTTTTAAAAAAACCCCGCATCATCTGGTCAGTATCTTAATTTTAATTCTCATATTCCTTTTCCGCGAAAGATTGGAAAGAATTAGTAGTTCTCTTTAAAAGTTTATTATTAATGTTTATTTTAAAAATATCCAAAAGTTAGAAAATTGGTTTATCAATAAAAAAAAAAAACAGAGATGCAAAAAAAATGTATCTAATGTAGGTTACATGATTAAATGCAATGGTTGCAATAAAGTTTATATTCGGATAAAATTGTAGATGATTAAAGACACGAATAGCAGAGCATAAGAGGAATTGTTAAATTGGTGATAATAAAACTGAACTTTTGAAACACGCTTGGAATAATAACCATTTTTTCAAATTTTAAATACAATAATATTACAATACAAGCGGGAAAAAATATCTCTTAAAAACGAAAATGTCTCGAATCAATTTTTATAAACAAATATTTTTCCATTTGTGTCCAGATTCAATCATAAAGACGACATATTAATAATTATTAACCGTGCATTTTAAATTATTAACTTTCCTTTTTGCATTTTGAATTTTTAAACTTTTTGGCGCGCTCACCAGAGGTACTACGCTTTTGTATGTCCACCTTTTTCACTAAAGCTGGTGCTTCTATTAACTTCTTTCACACTCTATGCCTTAATCACTGCTTCTTTTTTGTTTCAATCAGCTGATTGATTATTATTGAGTACAGTCAAACCTTGTTTATTGCAACAATCGTTAATTTCAATTCTCATTTATTTCAAGCCAAGATACTCATCTATCGCAACTTCTCCAAGTCCCACCACTGTGGTCAAATGTTTCGAATAGCCAATTATAACGCGGAAGCGGGAATGTATTGTGTGATATTTTTTTCCAGCTGCGGGAAATATGAAAGGTTCCAATCTTAACACAGAGGAAATTAACTGAAATTATTTTTCAACTCAAGACAAAAAATATATTGTGAAACTGATAACATAATTTTTAATAATAATATTGGGAAAATATATTTCAGAAACAAAATTACTGTTATAAAATATAAAATTTAATCAGAAGTAAAAATTAAATAACAGATATTCTAATGTTATATTGTTAACCAATCAGTTGCATTTTAAGCAAGTAGTTAAATTCTGAATAAAGCAGATACATTTTTGACGAAAAAGATGAATTTTCAACAAAACACATCTATTTTTATCCGAATTTTCAATAACTTACAGAAATTTTCAAACGATTAGTTGCATTTTTTAAATAAAAATGATACATTTTTAACAAAAAATGGAACCGTGAAATCATTTTTTTTCAATGAAGAACAAAATACAAATTTAAAAAAAAAAACAGGTAAATTTTTTCCAAAAAGGATGAATAGTTGAATTTCCGGTAAAAAATTAATTTAAAAAAAGTTAAACAAATGTGTCTAATTTCCAACTAAATTGATGAGTTTTTATCTCAAATTATAAGTCCTAAAGAAAAAAATTCGAAGAGAGTAGTTTAATTTCCAACCAAGAATAAAAAAAACAATGAAAAAAGGATTCCAGCGAAAAATAATTTTTAAGCCAGAAGACGAATTTTCAATAAAATACTTAAATCCTTAATTAAAACTGACTAATTTTCAACCAAACAGTTCAATTTTAAATTCAAAATTCGATTTTTTACAATAAAAAAAAAAGAATTTTCAATCAAATAGTTAAATTTCAAAACAAGTGGATTTTGTTCTCACTAATAAATATGAATTTTCAACTGAGTGGTTGAATCCTCAATGAAGTCAGATTAATTTTTTACCAAAATGATGATTTATCAACAAAACACATTAGTTTAAAAACAATTTTTGAAATTTTTAATTAGAGAAGCTCAATTTCCAAGCAAAAATCGAATTGTTAAATTTTCAGTGAAAAAATAAACTAAAAACATTGTGAACCACCTTTTTCACCTTTTTTAAAATCCTAAATTAATTGTTTGCAAAATAAAAAAACCTTCTGTTTTAATCTGGTAGGAAAAGCTGTTAAATAAGATATTCCTGAGTAGTGCTTTCTACGTTGTTCAACACGTTACAAAATGTCGAAAAAAGATGGTAGGCTATGTAAATTAATATTTATCCTTCAGTTCGAAACATCACGTAAACTCTTGAAATGTCAACTGCATAGTTAATATCATGTTTGCGTGTGTAAAATTATTGATTTTAATCAAATAAAAATATTCATTATTCAGGCTACAATTTTTCTTTCAATATTCAAAAATTAATTTTTATAAAACAATAATAAAAGCCTAGGAAAATCATGAAAAGTATTTTGATCTTAAAGTCCTCCCAATGTCTTTACTGGAGAGTAATACTCATTTGATTAAAATAATTCAGAGTATTACTTGAAAAAAAAATCGAGAACCGTTTTTCAGGAACATTTTTTTAACTTATACAGTGATTATTTTAAATATATTATCAAAATTGTAGCAGGTTCGAATTGTTTGATATTTAACATTAAACCATTATTTTTATTGCTTTCTACAAAATAGTTAAATTTTTCACACAATATTTGAATTTTAAACCAAAAAGATGCATTTTCAACCAAAAAGATTAAGTTTATAATTAAAAAGACAGTGGATTCAGAATTAATACTCTCATTTTTTAACTGAAAAATATCAATTTTCAACAAAAAATTGAAGTTAAATTTTCTTTTAAAAAATTGGTTTTCAACCAAAAAACTGGATTTTCAAACAAAAACATGAATTCCCAACGAAAAATGTAATAGTTGATATTTAAACCAAAAGAAGATTTTCAGTTTGAAGAAAAACATATGAATTAAAACAAAAAAGAATAATTTTTAATAAAATCGATAAATCCTCAACCGAAACAAATTTATTTTAAAGCAAAAACAGGTATTTAAAAGTAAAAGTATTTAACCACAAAATATTTAATTTCCAATTGGAGAGATGAATTTTCAAATCAGAAGGACAAATTTTTAACAAGAGTTGAAAAGATTGCATTTTCTACTGCCTTCTTCATTTTTAAAGCCAAAAAGTTGAATCCTCTGCAAAACAATCAAATTTTCAACCAAAAAGTTAATTTTTAAAGAAATAATCAAATTTTTAGATAAAAAGACTAATTTCTAACAAACAAAAAAAGATTTTTCAACAAAATAATTCAATTTTTATTCCAGAGATGAATTTTCTACTTAAATTATAAATCTTCAACTTAAAAAACTTAATTTTCGAAAAAGTAGTTTGACTTTCAAACAAGTAGTTTAGTTTTGAACCTAAACCGATGAATTTTTAATAAAACATTTAATAGTCGATATTTCAACCGAAAATAAGATTATTTTAGTTTAAAAACAGTTGACTTGAACCACAAATTAAATTAAATTTCAAAGCAAAAAGCCGATTAAAAAAAAGAAGAATTTTCGATTAAATGGGTCAATTTTTGAATATTTAGTTAAATTTTTTAATTAAAAAATATCAATTTGAACCAGAATAAAACAGTCAGATTTTTAGTCAAAAAAATTAATTTTCAATAGAAAAGTTTTTTCTGCAAAACAGTTGAATTTTCTACATTATTGAATTTCAAACAAAAATATATTATTTATTTAATACAAAGACGATGATAATATTAAATTAAAAAGTTATATTTAATCAAAAAGACGAATTTTCCATGAAATACTTGAATCCACGATAAGAATATTAATATAGAACTATCCAATTGCATTTTGAAAGAAAAATTATTTCCCACTAAAAAAGACGAAACCATAAATCTTGAAATGTAAAAAATTATTTGAACAAAGTAGTTGAATTTTTTACCAAAAAATGTGAATTTTTAACAAATAAGTTAAGTTTTAATCGACAAAATTCGTTTAAAACTGGAAATTCGAATTTTGAACCGAAACAGATGATATTCGTACAAAAAGATATTAATTTTTAAGACAAAAAAAATTTAATTAATTGTAAAGTTTTCAATCCGAATAAGACGAATTTTTCACAAAACAGTTGTATTTTAAACTAAAAAGATTAATTTTCTACTAAAAACGACGAATTCTCAACAAAATACATACATTTTTAAATAAATAGTTCAACTTTCGAAAAAATGTGATTTCAACAAATTATATTAATTTACAAGCAAATAGTTAATTTTTTAACTAAAAAGGATTAATATCTAACCAAAAATGGAATACTCATATTTTTTACCTTAAAGAAATTGTT
Organism: Belonocnema kinseyi; assembly: GCF_010883055.1. NCBI lineage: Eukaryota > Metazoa > Arthropoda > Insecta > Hymenoptera > Cynipidae > Belonocnema > Belonocnema kinseyi. The sequence goes on along the minus strand of NC_046665.1, from coordinate 112,763,180 downwards.
TCTTTATTTCAGAAAAACGAATCTTCTACAAAATAGTCTAACTTGCAAGCGTAGAAAAGGAATTTTTTGTAAAACAGTTGAATTTTCAACAAAAAAAGATGAATTTTTATACAAATTGTTTAATTTTTAACCAAATAATAAAATTTTGACCAAAAAAGATTAATTTTTTACCGGAAACAAAAAGGGGAAAAGGGAAGGGGTTCTGTAGCTTGCGGTAAATAAATAGGATTTTTTGGAATTCAGATAAATGGATTTACTATATTTCTAAATTACAATAGAAAATATTGTTAATAAGCAAAATAATTACTTAAAACAAGGAATTTCTACAAAGAGTGATAATTTAGACTTTGAAGCATGTGATTTTGGTCAAAAATGATAATTTTGATTATCGAAAAGAGAATTTTCGATAGAATTATAATACTTTAACCAAATTTCCGGTTCCGAATCAGAAATCCTTTTAAATATTAATAAATTTTTTAATGCTGAAAATGCGAAAAATTAACAATTGACCGGAAAAAGCGGGAATTTAAAATAATCCATTGGGTAGATAGCCTGAAAAACTGTTATTTCTAAAATTTTCTTACTATTATTTCCTAATGGAATGATAAATAATCGATAGACATTATACTAAGAATGATGCTAGGAAATGCACAAACGGAACTGCAATTACAGAAACATAAAACAATTAAATTACACTGCTATAAATAATTTCATATACTATCTTCTGCTTTCTTCCTTAACATTACAAGATTTACAATTCTTCTGCGGTAATTTAAATGGAAAAACCATAAACTGTGTAATACTAGCCTTTGAATTCTGATCACGTAACTCCATTTCATAAATAGTTATAAAATAAAGACCATCATATTTCTCTACTGTGGAATTACATTGGCAAATGTTCGTACGTCTTTATAACTTCTTCCATATGCTACACAAAGTTACTTTCATTTACCCGTGAAACGAGTAGTAAGTTTCCGTGTTGGTATTACTTAAAGATCTGAGCGAATACATACTAACATCTTACAACTTCTTCTTCGCAACTGGCGCTCCCAATAAAATTTTGTTTAACATCTTATTTTCAATAATAATGAGTTTCGATTGTGTTTTCATTTATTTTCGTTTCTCATTTTTATTGCAATTACAACCATTCGGTCCAAATAGGAGCAAATCAGAATTTTAGGCTTTTTTTGGCTATCCAAGGACCCAAAAAGATTGTGAAAAATCAACCCTTATATTTAAAAACTACCCCAAAAAAAACTTAGATAAGTACAAGAAAACGTATATAGATCTGAACTATTCTTCAGTTCACTGAAAATAACAAAATTAATTGTCCGAAAATAATCCATAACACTAAAACCTACCCCTAATTTAAAACATAAATATTGAACTAAAACCAAGTCAAAAGTTGATTATTTTCGCAGGCTTCACAAAAAAATTCGAAAAATTCAAAATAAAAAAAAATCACAAGAGTGATTCTGAAGAATCTAACGTATATCCAGAACCCCGCAGTAATAATAAAGAAACGAAAAAACAGCGGATTAAATCATAAAGGTTTTTAAATTAAAAATAATTACCGCTTACTTCTTGCAAAAACTCTGATATTCTCGTCTCGACAGTTATATTCAACAACCCAAAAACTTCTCGTACATTTAACGAACCTCATCTCAGCTGCCTTTAACTAAAAGAATTTTTTTAATAAAAGCACCGTAGCCACATTTCACAACCATAATGAACAACCTCTAGTGCATTTAATAATCCCCGCTATAACTGCCTTCAATTAAAACTGCTAACCAAATTCCACATCAAAAAAATCTGCCCAGCGAGCGGACAAATTCTCGTCGCGCGCTGGGCGCGCGACTGTTGGTTTTCCGCTTCGCGCTCGATAATATATTCATCTTGTGCTTCACGCTCGAGAATCCATTAACCTCGCGCTACGCGCTCGATCTTTGTGCATAGACTTTTAAAATTAAAGGTGAAAGCATCGACAACAGTAATTTTGTGATCGTGAATTCTCTTTTGTTGAAGCTCATTTGGCTTTAACAAACACATTTTCATCACGTATCTCCTGCTTTGCACTTGAGTTGTCCTTATGACAAACT
>NC_046665.1:112756428-112760981 GCF_010883055.1 Belonocnema kinseyi | reverse complement strand
ATCTCACGGTTGTGAGACATGGTTATGGCTGAAATTTTACCGCGATTTCGCTGGAAGCGGGTGCAATTTTTCAGATTAGCACCCGCTCCCGGCGAAATCCTGAGGTTGTCCTTGTGACAAATACCAGATTAAGAACATCTGCAAATACCTCAAGAAATTGTAGGTTATGTTTCTATGTTTACCTTTCAGCTCCACTCTCCTCATCATTGTTTTCAGGTTCTTTTTTTTCATAATTATCACACCAGGTGCGATCGAAAAATCGTTGTATTATCAACATTAACCCCTAAATATTTGACTTAAAAAAAGAAAGTCAACCACATATTTTAAGTGACAAAAAATTAAAGAAATGTACAACTTCAAGTCGGGTGGTCACTGACTGGGAAAACCGGGAACTATAGCCCAGATTTTTGAACACCAAGAAGTACCTTAGAGTTCAGAGGAAACCCCGGAATTTTCCAGATTAATTTTTTACTTTTGTTAATTTTATCTACATTTTCCTAAAAAGTCATCTTTTTCTGGGCAGAAAAATCAACTATATTGATGAACACTCGTCTATTTCGAACAGCTAGTTAGATCTTTTAGGTTTTAAATTAGAAACAGTTAAATTCATTTAAAAAATACGAATTTTCAACGAAATACTTAAATTCTCAACTAAGAAAAAGTAATTTGAAAAACAAACAGTTGAATATTCAGTTAAAAATTTTAATGAAAAAAAAGAAGATTTTTCAACAAAAGAAATTATATTTGCACTAATTGTAAGATTACGAATCTTTTACCAATAAAATGAATTTTAAAGAAATTAGTTCAGCTTTCAACCCACAAGTTGAACTTTCAACAAAATACTTGAATTCTCAACTAAAACAAATTAGTTTTCAACCAAACAATTCAATTTTTAACCAAATAGTTAAATTTTCATTTAAAAAATTGAGTTTTAACCCATAATATAAATTTTCAACAAAAGAAATGAATTATGAAGAAAGTAGTTTAACTTTCAACCAAAGAGTGGAATTTTCAATCAAAGAATATCAATTTTTTACAAAAAACGCAATAGTTGATATTTCAGCCAAAGAAGATTTTAAATTATAATTTAATAAAAAATTAATTTCTAACCAAAATAAGATTTTTAAATAAAATAGTTTAATTTTTAACAAACGATGAATTTACAACTAAGATTAAGAATCTTCTACCGAAACAATGAATTTTGAAGAAAGTTGTTCAACTTTCAACCAAAAAGTTGAATTTACTATCTAAGAAGATGGGTTTTTGATGAAAAATCTAATATTTGATATTACAAACAAAAAAAGATTTTGTTTTAAATTAGAAACAGTTAAATTCATTCAATAAATACGAATTTTCAACGATATTCTTGAATTCTCAACTTAGAAAAATTAAGTTTAAAACAAACAGTTAAATATTCAGTTAAAAAACTAATAAAAAAAATTTTTTTACTTAAGTAAATAAATTTTTAACTAATTTTAGTTCAATTTTTAATCAAATAGTTCGATTTTCAGTTTAAAGTTGAGTTTTGACACAGAATATATATTTAAAAAAAAAATGAATTTTCAACTGAGAATATGAATCTTGAACCAAAAAGATGAATTTTGAAGGAATTAGTTCAACCTTCATCAAAAAGTTGAATTTACAATCTAAGAAGATGATCTTTCAACGAAAAACGTAATATTTGATATTACAAACAGGAAAAGATTTTGTTTTCAATTAGAAACAGTTAAATTCAAAAATATGAATTTTCAATGAAATATTTAAATTCTCAACCAGGAAAAATTAATTTAAAAACAAACAATTGAATATTCAGTTACAAAAATTAATTAATGAAAAATGTTTCACTAAAAGAAAGACATTTTTAACTAATTTTGGTTCAATTTTTAACCATATAGTTAAATTTTCAGTTAAAAAATTGAGTTTTAACCCAGAATATAAATTTAAAAAAAAAAACAAGAAAAAAGAAGTTTAAACTGAGATTATGAATCTTTAAGCAAAAAAGATGAATTTCCACTTTCAACCAAACAGTTGAATTTAGAATCTAAGAAGATGATTTTTTAACGAAAAATCGAATATTTGATATTACAAACAAAAAAAGATTTTGTTTTAAATTAGAAACAGTTAAATTAATTCAGAAAATATGAATTTTCAACGATATTTTTGAATTCTCAAATTACAAAAATTAATTTTAAAACAAACAGTTAAATCTGTTAAAATTCATCTTTTTTGGTTGAAAATTCAAGTATTTTCTTGAAAATTCGTTTTTGACTTAAAAATTCATTTTTTTGGTTGTAGAAATTTCATCTTTCTTGTTTAAAACTGGAAATATTTGATTAAAACTTCATCCTTATGACTAAAAACTAATCTGTTTCGGTTTGAAATTAACTTTTATGTTGAAAATTCACAATTTCGGGTTTGAAAATTTGTATTTTCACCTCAAAAATGCAGTAATTTTTCAGTTAAAGATTCGTAATTTCAGTTAAAAATTCATTCTATTTTTTAAAAATTCCACTATTTTGTTGATAAATAGTTTTTTTTGTAGTTAATTTTTTTATTGTAAATTTAACTATTTAACTTTTGTTTATAAATGTATATTTTTTAATTAAAGTTTTAATTATTTTGTTGAAAATGCATGTATTTTGTTAAAAATTTGACTTTTTGGTAGAAAATTAATCCTCTGGGCTGAAAATTTAAGTTTTTAATTGAAAAATGCATGAGATTTATGGAGAAGATGTATTTTTTGTTAGAAAATTGCGTTTTTTCTTATAAAAATGCAACTGTTTGGCGGAAAATTAGTCTTTGTTAGTTGAGGATTCAAATATTTTATTAAAAATTTCAATTTTTTTTATAAATTCAACTGTTTCTGATTTAAAATTAAATATTTTTTGGTTCAAATATGAATTATTAAACTATTTGTTAAAAATTAATTCATTTAAATTATAACTTCAACTTATTGGTTGAAAAGTAAACCATTTTCTTTAAAATTAATTGTTTTGGTTAAAGTTTCATAATCTTAGGTGAAAATTCATCTCTTTTGCTTAAAATAAAACTACTCTGCTAAAAATTAGTTTTTTTTGTTTAACGTTTTTTTTTCATTTATAATTTAACTATTTGGTTGAAAATGCAAATGTTTTTGATTTAAAGTTAAATATTTGGTTAAAATTTGAACTACTTTCTTTAAAATTCCTATATTTTTATTTGTTAAAGATTCTAAATTTTAGTTGAAAATACGTCTCTTTGCTTGAAAACGATACTTCTTTGTGGAAATATTTTTTTTGTTAAAATTAATTTTTTAAACTGGATATTTAACTATTTGACAGAAAATTAAACTGTTAAGTTGAAAATTAATTTTTTTAGGTAAGGATTCTAGTATTTTGTTGAAAATTCGTATACTTCATATACATTTAACTGTTTCTTCATCATTTATTTGTTATTAAAGGTTCATAATCTTTGTTGAAAATTTATATTCTGGGTTAAAACTCAATTTTTTAACTGAAAATTTAACTATTTGGTTAAAAATCGAATTGTTTGGTTCAAAAATAATTTGTTTTAGTTGAGAATATAAGTATTTTAATTGAAAAATCAACGTTTTAGGAAGAAAATTCAACTCTGTTGAAAGTTGGACTACTTTCTTTAAAATTCAGTTTGTTGGTTAAATATTCATAATCTTACTTTTAGTTAAAAATGTATTTATTTTAGTAAAAAGAATTTTTTAATTAGTTTTTTAACTGAATATTTAACTGTTTGTTTTAAAATTAATTTTTCTAATTTTAGAATTCAAGAATATCGTTGAAAATTCGTATTTTTTGAATAATTTAACTGTTTCTAATTTAAAACAAAATCTTTTTTGTTTGTAATATCAAATATTAAATTTTTCGTTAAAAATCCATCTTCTTAGATTGTAAATTCAACTTTTTGGTTGAAAGTTGAACTACTTTCTTCAAAATTCATTGTTTCGGTTGAAGATTCTTAATCTTAGTTGAAAATTCATCGTTTGTTAAAAATTGAACTATTTTATTTAAAAATCTTATTTTGGTTAAAAATTAATTTTTTAATAAATTATAATTTAAAATCTTCTTTGGCTGAAATATCAACTATTGCATTTTTTGTAAAAAATTGATATTCTTTGATTGAAAATTCCACTCTTTGGTTGAAAGTTAAAGTACTTTCTTCATAATTCATCTCTTTTGTTGAAAATTTATATTCTGGATTAAAACTCAATTTTTTAATTTTTAAGTCAAATATTTAGGGGTTAATGTTGATAATCCAACGATTTTTCGATCGCACCTGGTGTGATAATTATGAAAAAAAAAGAACCTGAAAGCAATGATGAGGAGAGTGGAGCTGAGAGGGTAAACATAGAAACATAACCTACAATTTCTTGAGGTATTTGCAGATTTGCTTAATCTGGCATTAAATTGAACCAGCTATGGATAATAATTATAGCAGAGATATACAAAATGTACAAAATGTACAAAATGTACAAACGGATTTTAAGGTGAAACACTGGACAGTTAAAAACACACGAAATTGACTCATTTATCTGTCAGATT
>NC_046665.1:112754975-112756328 GCF_010883055.1 Belonocnema kinseyi | reverse complement strand
ACCCTTGGTACAGGGACCCTCTATCTGCAACCCGAGGACGCGTTCGGTGGCTTTGTCATAGGCCCTTCGGTTTGATTCTAGTGGAATCAAAACCGAACCGAATGGTAGCAGAGCTACCATTATACCAGAGCTACCAGAGCTACCATATATATATATATGTAAATAATTTTCGACAGACTAGTTTATTTTTTAAACAAGTAAATTTATTTATAAGCCAAAAGAATAATTTGTAAATAAAATGATGAATAGTTAACTGAAATACTTAAATTTTCAAGCAAAAAGAAGAATTTTTAAATAAGGAAATTAACTTGTTTTTAAAAACTGATTTTCTACAAAAAAATCGATTTTCTACCAAAAAGTCGATTTTTTAACCACATCAGTGAATCGCCAATTAAATAAATGAGTTTTTAATGCAAAAAGACAAATTTACATCCAAATTGTTAAACTTTCAACTAGAAAAGGTAATTTTTTTATCCGAAATAGTGATATTTTCTACTGAAATAGTTAATATCTGAGTTAAAAATTGATTTTAAAGAAAATATAGATATAGATTTTATATAGATTTATATTTTTGAAAAAGCGGAAATGTATAGATGAATTAAAATGAAAAAGTACATTAGAGGCTAATTGTTAAAGTCTTAATATTATTATTACTATTATTATTAGTAAAGTAATATTATCGATCAATGTTTGAAATTTGCAAGGATCACAGTTTTTTATAAAATTAATTCTTTATATTAAAAAAATTAACAATAGGAAATTATAAATACACTTCAAACTGTTTTTTAAATACTCAACTTTCTATTCAATTTTCCCAATATTAAATTACATGTTTTCATGAATTTTTTAGTTTAATAATTCCAGATGCTCTTATTGTTACTGAGAACTTTGTTTTACCTTTTATATTGATAAAAAGCATCAAGTTTTTAATGACTTTTAGTTTTTTTGCTATACATACGAGGGTAGTTCAATAAGTCCTTAGAATGAAGTATAAAAACAATTTGTTTTGGGTAATTTTTTTTGTTATTTTTCAACATAATCTCCTTGGAGCTCTATACACTTGGTCAATCGCTTTTCAAGTTTTTTTAATCCTTCAGAAAAGTGCGTTTTCGGAAGTTCCTCAAAATAAGCACTTACAGAGGCAATGACGTCTTCGTTGTCTGGAAATCTCTGTCCACCGAGCCATTTTTTCAAGTTTGGAAAAAAGAAAAAGTCATTGGGGGCTAAATCTGGTGAATACGGTGGGTGTTTGAGCAATTCGAATTTTAGTTCTTCAATTTTAGCCATTGAAACGAAGCATGTGTGAACTCGGGCGTTGTCGTGATGAAAGAGAATTTTTTTTCTCGCCAAATG
>NC_046665.1:112743042-112754875 GCF_010883055.1 Belonocnema kinseyi | reverse complement strand
CATATATCTAGTCGGGAGTGGTGCTGACTGAAAACAGATGATTTGGAGTGATTCGCGCGCCATATGTTGGTCATTCTAAGGACTTATTGAACTACCCTCGTAACAATGCAAAAACTGGCATACCTGATCGGAGCGCCATCTATTGGATTTATTTAAATTACGATATCCCTCCGGTTGCTATAGAGATCCTCTAGATAGAGTTGCGAAACAACTCACCCAGGCTCACACAGACTTGTCACTGCGCATCACGGTTAGTCCGGAACCAGAAGTCCTCATAAAGGGCGCAAAAGTTTGATTTGTTCAATACATCCATTGAAATATATACGATTGATATGCAATTATAAAGTGGTAGGAAAGTTAACTCGGTTTTAAATGACAATACACCGATAAATCGTGTTTAGTGTTCTTTCGAAATAAGAACAAATACCCAGAACAATACTTATTTGACCAAAAAATACGAATTTTTCTCTAAAATAAATAACTTTTAAACCAAAAATCGGATAGTGAAATTTTTGTTTAGAGGAATTAATATTTTCAACCAAAACAAAATTAGTAAACCCATTAGATTTCAATAAGTTTTCAAGTAAAAAACTGAACTTTAAATTAAACTGATGAATCTTCCATTAAAATTACTTTTAAGCAAATAAGTGAGTTTTCAAACAAGAACAATATTTTTTTCCCAACAAAGAAGATTTTTCAACAAAATACACAAATTTTTAACTAAAAAATCTGCTTGCTACGCGGGCACACTCTTATCGCGCGCTCCGCGCGCGGCTCGCTTCGCTCACAGGTTTGAGTGCGCCTAGGGCGCGCGACTGTTGGTTCTCGCGCTTCGCGCTTGATTATGTATTTACCACACACTACGCGCTCGGTCTTTATATTTTCGCACTTTCTTGGGCAAATATTTTAAAATTAAGACTCAAAACATCCAACTCTGTAATTTTGTGATTGCGAATTCTCTTTCGCTAAAAAAGCTCAGCTCGAGAGTTTGAGCGCACCTACGGCACGCGACCGAGGGCAATCGCACTCCGCGGTTAGTCTTTGCATTTCTTCCGCATTTGGGCACAGACCTTTTAAAATCAAACATGAAAGGACCGATAACTGTAATTTTGTGATTTTGAACTCTCTTTTGTTAAAGCTCTTTTGGCTTTGACGAGCACATTCTCATCACATATTTCGTACTTCGCACTCGATTTTGTCGAGCCTGTCAACTTTTCTACTTTATCCACAACACCTTTAAATAAATTATAATACATTTTTTATGTAACTCTGCCAGGGATTACTTATTACAAAATTGCAAAATAAAATTGTATTATAAGCTGCTCTGAAATATGTATCATTTCAAGAAATGTATATCATTACAATTCATAACATGCCTAAAAATTGAATCATACTAATTCTTATTTGCTTTTTTTATAATTTTTTTATTTTCAAAGTTGTTTTTTACGATTAAATAAAGACTACTGCGCATCTGCATAGGGCCTAATACAGGAACCTATATAGGGTCCTATATAGGAGCCTATGTCCTCTTTCGACTTTTCTGTGCCTTTTTCAAAAAGTTAATATTAAATTTTTAATCTTATGTTTTATGATTAAAAGATAATCCACTCGTCCTATCGAAAAATAATTAATAATAAATTTATCGATATTTTTAGGCGAACAACTTTTGTCTAGTAATTTAAGTTCATACCTTGTGTCGTTTTTTCAAACAAATTTATTATTTTTATTTAGAATGTTGTTTTTTCGACTAAAGCAAAAACTAACTATGCTATCAAAAATTATAGCTCCTTTTTGGATGAACAAGTTTTTTCTCATTTTTTCTCAAAATAGTTCAGTTTTTAACAAAAAACTAAAAAATATTTTTATCAAAAAAATGAATTTTCCAGGGAATAGTTAAATTTTCAACCAAAGAAATAAATTTTTAATCAAGAATATTAATGTTTCACCAAAAATGACGCATTTTTCACTAAATAAGTATATGAATTTTCAAGAAAATAGTTTGTTTTTCAAAATGTAAATCTTAAATTAAACATAAAATAATTAAAACTTCAGTAAAAAAAATGTTTTCTAACAAAGCAAGACGAATTTTCAACTACCAAACTTAATCTTTTACCAAAAAAATTAACTTTGGACAAAATACATTAATTTTTAACCAAACAATTGAGTTTTCAACTATAAAATATTACTTTTCAACCAGATGTCGAATAATTAAATTAAAATTTAAAAAAATCACTTTTTGATCAAACAAAGAACGAGTTTTCAACAAAATATTGTAACCAAGAAGATTAATTTTCTACCAAAAAATACTTAATTTAACAAAATACAAGAATAATGAAAAAGATATATTTCGGGTTCCAATCGTGTACAGAACTAAGAATTTTTGTGGACCTTCCTTGAAAATTTTCTATTGAAAAAATTATTGTTTAACCCAAAAAACAAAATTTCAACAAAATAGTTCAATTTTCCTAACAAGATTAATTTCTTCTGAAAGAGACGTATTTCAATAAAAATACCTGAATTTTCAACTAACAAAACTAGTTTTTAAATACCAAATGGAATAGTTTTTTTTCTCAATATTCCTATTTTCTTATATTTCATAAAGTGTTGACATGTTTATATATTATTTTATTTTCTTCCTTATTTTATACTCCAAAATTGTAAATTTATTATAAAATTTAGTTTAAAAATCGCGCGATTTTCATCGTTTCTGGTTCCGGTTTAATCGTACCCAATCAAACCAGTGGGAAGTTGTGGCAGAACTCTACCTAGAGGATCTCTAGGATAAGAATTCTGAGTCGGTTATATTACTTTAAGAACGGTAACGAAAATGAGAATATTACCGAGAATATAACCAAGAAATAAATTTTCTGAAAATTTATGAGAATTGTAGAATTTATTCTAATTAATAGAAAATTGCATTTTTTGTTAACTTTTTGGTTGAAAATTCAACTCTTTTTTTGAAAGTTTTTATTTTTTTTTAAAGTTTACCTGCTTTAGCAGAGATTAAATCTTTTGTTGATAAAAATGCAACTGTTTGGCTAGCAATTAAGCTATTATACGATTTCCTTGAAAAGTCAACTGTTTCGTAGAAAATTTACTTTTTGTTTAAAATTTATATTTTGGTGTTGAAAAATGAACTGAAATATTTTTTGGATGAAAGTTCCACTCATAAAAAAAATGTGTTTTTCATCACAAATTCATCTGTTTTAGTACAAAATTGATATTTTTTGGATAAAAATGGAACTATTTGGTAGAGAATTGATCTATTTTGTTAAAAATGCATCATTTTTAGTTGAAAAAATTTGTCTTTTTGGATTGAAAATTAAATTTTTTTCATAGAAACTTTGTGTTTTGTTACACAAATTCAATTTTTGTTGTTACTGAGTCCACTGGAATCTTTTTTGGATAAAAACTCACCTTTTTTGTAATAAAAAATTCTCCTGCTTTCATATAAATTTCATATTTTTTGTTAAAAATGCAACTATTTGCTAGAGAATTCAAAAATTCCGTTAAAGAGTCACCTTTTTTCTTTAAAAATTCGTCTTTTTGGATTGAAAATTGAATTTTTTTGGTAGAAAATCATTTCTTGTTAAAAAATTCATAGTTTGATAGTGAAAACTCGACTTAAATCTTTTTCAACCGAAATTTCAACTATTTATTTGAATATTTAAATTTTTGATTTAAAACTTAATCTATTATAGAAGAAATTTCATTTTTTGTATGAAAATGCAAACTTTTTGGTTAAGAATCTTTCTTCTTTGCTTGATAATTCAACTAATTTGTTTGAAATATTTGGTTGAATCGCTTTGTTAAGAAATCACTTTTTCTTGTTAAAGATATATATTTTAAGATGAAAAGTCATCTCGTTTGTTAAAAGTTTAATTATCTTGTTATAAATTAATCTTTTCTAATTGAAAATATAACTACTTGGGTCAAGTTTAAACTAGATTGTGAATTTTTTATTGAAGGCTAATATCTGGTTACAAATTTAACTGTTCAGTAGAAAAGTCTTCTTTTCTTGTTTGTTTAGAATTCATTTTTTAACTGAAATGAGAGATTTTTAAAATTTATATTTTTTAGTTAAAAATTCGCGTTTTATTTTGCAAAAAAATAATTTTTTAATTTGAAATGTCCATTTTTTGCGTAAAAATGCATCAATTTCGTGGAAAATTATTTTTTTGTTCAAAAGTCATATTTTTTGTTTGAAAATTAAATGTTTGTAAAGAAAATTTATCTTCTGGTTTGAGGATTAAATAATTTAGATAAACTTTTACTTATTTTTTGAATAAAATATCTTTATTTGTTGGAAATTCGTCTTTTTGACTTTAAACTTTTTTTTTCTTGTGTAAATTTGATTATTTTTATGGATTAAAATATAAACCACGATACTTTTTCGTTTTCAAATTATCTGTTTAGGTCGAATATTCAATTATTTTATTAAAATTTCCAGTATTTTGTTAAAGAGTTATTTTTTAAAGTAGAAAAAACACTGTTTTCTTTCGTTCACAAAATATCCTATGGTAAAAATATCATAAAATTAAAATGCTGGTATGCACTCTCAGAAATTTCCTCTTAACGATAAAGGAATACTTTTATGGTTAAATTGCCATCGTTTGAGAATTAGGTTAGAAAACAGATTAAAATGGGACGTACTCTTACCGGAAAAAAACTTACGCGCATGCGTGGAATCGCATCACCACGCTTTTAAAATGCAATTCTTTAATCATTAAAGTGCATACTTTTAGCGTTAAACTAGATCGTTTAAGGCCATGTGACGAGTATAACAGCTGATCAAGTCAGCCCTAAGATCAATATTTTTTCACCCATATTGAAAAATAAAAGTTTCAATAACGCGGAAGTTCCTTTCGGGAAATGTTAATAAATATTATAGGATCGTTTGTGGCCTTGCAAAAAGTTAGGGGAAAAAAAAGTTTATTTAAGAAAATAATGATTATTGACGGACGCATTCAGACTTTACAGCAGAAGTTTGACTTCTAGCTTTCTCTGTCGGCAACCATGCAATCTGTTTTACCCACAGACTCGTAGAAGTTCAAAGTTTTCTACTCGCTGCGATACTGCTGCTTTGACACAGCTGATACGTATGTCAGACCAAATTTGTTTATTTGCATTTAAAGTGCAAAAATTAGTTTTAGCATTATTTGTGCATAATGTTCGAGAGCGATTTTTGTTGTTTTGTCCCACTTTCATAAATATAAACCTCATAACTAGCCCATTGGCAACTTTGAAACTTGGTTCCAGTGGTTTACAGCACGGTCGGTATTGCTCCAAAATAGTCATGAAAAAAGACTTTTTTCACAATTCTAATTATTCAGGACCAGAGAGACATTTCTGCATGCCCTCTATTTAGCGTGCCAAATTTTTAACACTTGTATTTTCTTCGAAATTCTTTTTTTGTTTCAAAACTTGCACCGAAACAAAGCAGATACATGGACTTTATTACCTTCTCTTTCATTTCCCAAACTTTCAGAGCGATACCTCATTTCGTTTAGACGTAAGTTGGGAAAGAAAAATCGAAGACCAGGTTTGGTCACGTGACTCTCTCGTCACAAGGCCTTAAGAGCCGAACAAATCTGCTTTTAAAGTATTCTACTTTAAACATTAAAAAGGACCGACTTTGTCGTTTAAAGGGAATTTCTCAGAGTGTAGATATTGAGGAAAAAATATCGAAACGACCAACTCAGTGATATCGCGTGAACAAATCAGTTCCGATCGATCGAATGAACCAATGATATCTCGAGTTGATCTAAGGTCTTTCAACAGCGCGTGCCTAATAGTCCGTTAATAATCGCGCGCATCCGAGTCTGCGCGCTTGTTAAGCTATAAAGTGCCTAGAAATGGATTACAACTCTTGCAAAAAAAGCGATGAATAACGAGCCAGGTATGAGAAAGTATAACGAATAGCTTTATTGAGCGAAAACTAGAGCCACTTAATCTTCCAGCATCCCTTACGATATTATTTCTCTCATGAAGTATGGATGGCAAATGCGATGTGCAAATGACCAATCTGAAGTAATATCTTATGACTTATGAAAATTAACCAACATCAACCGAGCCGTTTTTTCTAGCCACAAATAAGTGGCTTAAAATCGGAGTTAGATGAGAAAATTTTTTTTGATGCTTTGACAGTGGAAGGAGCAGTAATGCAATACACTGGGAAAGATTGTCGTGGGACAGTGGACACTGATGCTACGCAAAAAATGACACAGATTTCACCCTTTCTAATTCTCCTTAAAGTTCACTTTTAAAAGTTAAAATATACTGTTGAGTGGAGCAATTAATTAAAGATGACATTTTATTAATTCATGAGAATTAACCCTTTGCGGCATGGTGGGAACACTGTATTCCCAACTTTTTTCATATCATTTTTTGCGATTTCAGAGTAGTTTTTATTGGATATTACACAGATTTTTTAAATTTTGTTAATAATTATAAACAAAGATGAAAAAAGCCTTTTTGTTGAAAAAATTGATTATTGAAAAAACTGTGGATTGTATCCTTATGAAAATGGGTATTTAAGGGTTTTTGGGGTCGCTGAATACGAATCTGAACTCATATTTTGAAAATTAAAAATGGCGGACCATGCTACTTTTTATTTATATTTTATTTTTAAATTAAATTATTTTTAAATATGGTTGTAGAACAATCAAGCAAATTTATTTGCTTTGAAAAATCTTCTACAACACCTCAAATTAAACATTATTAAACAAGATCGAAAGGATTTCTTTTTAAAGCTATTATTTTGATTTTTTAAGGTTACTAAAAAAATTCTCTGAAGTCGGTCTCATTAGGAAGGTTTTTCAAGAAAATTGGGAAATAAATTCTTTTAAGTACAATTAGTCTAGGGGCTAATTTTCTACAAAGTTTGATTTTTATCCAAAAAATTATTTGCAGTTTTGATGAAAATCATTTCAATTTATACAAACGAGAAGAAATTTTAACAAAATAATTTACTTTTCAAGTTTTTTCAGTTAAGACAAAAATTTAAATACATTTTCAACAAAAATATTCATTCCTTTCTAAATAGTTGAATTTTCTACAAAAAAATCTATTTTCAACCAAGAAGATTAGTTTCCTACAAAATAAGACAAATTTTCTGCAAAACATGTGTATTTTTAAATAGAGTGGTATACCTTCAACCAAAAATTAAATTTTTAATAAAGTAGTTCATCTTTCAACTGAGTAGTTGAATTTAAAACTGAAAAAATTTTAATTATTAATAGAAAATTTTTTAAACCGAATTGTTACTTTTCAAACCAAAGAAATCAACTTCCTGCAAAAGGGCTGAATTTTTAATCCATTATATATGAATTTTAAACAAAAAATTTCATTCTGACACAAATAGTTGTAATCTTTAAAAAGAAATTAAAATTTTGAATAAAAATGATGAATTTTTAACAACAAAAATAAATTTTTATTATAGCATATAAACTCTATACCTGTAAGTTATATTTTCTACCAAAAAGGATTTTAATTTGAAACAAAAACCGTTTGAATTCAACGGAAAAAAATAAAAAGAATTTTTAACAAAATAGTTTATGTTTCAAGTTTTTTTCAGTAAAAAAGTGTCAAACCAAATTGTAGACAGAGATAAATTTCATACAAAAGGATTACATTTTTAATCGATAGATAATAATTTTGTACAAAAAAGTTCATTTTCAACTGAGTTGTTAAATTCTCAACCTAAAAAAAAAATTATAACAAAATAGTTGCGTTTTTATTTTTGCATCAAATATATAAATCTTAAACTAAAATGATGAACCTTTATTCATTAAAAAAATCATGACTTTTAACCAAGGAGTTCTACTTTTAGCAAAATATTTTGATTAAAAAACGAAAATTAAGAATTCTCAACGAAGAGTTTCAGCAACTGGTACTTAAAAAAAAATTTTTTAGCCAAGAAAAAAAATTGAACCAAATTATTGACTTTTTAATTCCAATTACAATTTCCTACAATGTAGTGGAACTTTTAACACAATTAAACGAATTTTCTACAAAACAGTTGAATTTTCAAACCGAAATTATGAATTTGAAACGAAGGAGGTAATTTTTCACACAATAGTTAAATTTTTTATGCAAATTCTTGATTTATTAATAAAAAACAATTTTTTGCTGATAAAAAAAATTTTTCTACAATACCGTTCAATTTTTAAAGCGAAATCATCAATTTTCAACGAAGAAGATAATTTTTCACCTGATAGCTTGTACCTAATACATCCAAATAGTTAAATTTTTTAAAACAAAAAAGCGGAATTTTATGCCTAAATAGCTGAATTTTCAAGACAAAAAGACCAGTTTTACACAGAAAATTTACAATTTTAAGCCGAAAACATTAATTTACTATTAAAAAAAAATGTTATATCGTTGAAATATCTAGTATTATATTTTTGGTTCAGATTTCATGATTTTTGTGGGTTTGAAATGCTTGGTTGAGGATCAACTACTCCAGTTTTAGTTTGAAACTTATCTTTTTTATTTATAAATTCAAGTATTTTTTTGAAAATGTAGTTTTTGTATAAAAATTTAACTATTTTGTTAAAAATCCATCTGTGTAGATTGAAAATGAAGCTGTATTTAGATAAAAATTAAAACATGTTGTTTAAAACTTGATCATTTTGTTAAAAATTACTTTGATCGATTTAGGATTTAACTATATTTTTGTTTAAATTCGTGAATTTAGCTTTTTAATCTTACTATTTTGATGATTGAATATGTTACTAAAAACGAAAATTTTTTGTTAAAAATTCATATTTTCTGGTTAAAAATTAAACTACTACTTCATTTTTAGTGAAAAATTATCCTTTTTACTTGAAAACACGACTATTTGGTACAAAGATTAAATTATTTTGTTGAAAATTAACTTTTTTGTTGAAAGTTCATAGTTCTGGTTGAAAATGTAACCACATACTTTATTATATAAATAAACTATTCAGTTATAAATTAAACTAAACATTTAAAGTTCAAGTTTTCTGTTGGAATTTTTTTTTTTTAGTTAAAAATTAGATTTCTCATCCTAAAATGTAGATTTTTCGTTTTTAATTCAAAATGTATTCTTTAAAAGTTGAACATTGAACTAGTTAAAAATCCTGGTTTTTAATTCACAATTAGTTTTTTATACTAAAAATTAATTGTTTTATATTAAAATGTGGATCTTTCATTTTTAATTCAAAATTTATTCTTTATAAACTGAAAATTCAACTAATTGGTAGAAAATTAAACTATTTTGTTGAAAATTCACTTTTTTGTTAAAAATACATATTTTTTATTAAAGATTCAACTGCTTTGGTAAAAAATTAAACTTTTTATTAAAAAATTTAGGCAATCTTATGCAAAATTGTTGGTTTTTTATATATAAGGTAATTTTTTTATCTTGATATGTAGGTTTGTCATTTTTCATTCAAAATGTATTCTTTATAAGTTGAAAATGAAACTATTTGGTAGAAAATTCTTTTATTCTTGAAAACCTATCTCAAATATTTTGTTAAAAATTATAACGTCTTCGTTAAATTCAAATTAGTTGTGATTTAGTTTTTTTAATTGAAAATTAGTTTTTTTTTAATAAAAATGTAACGATTTCCGTATTTGTAAACAAAATTGTCCTTTTTAATTGAAAATTCAACTATTTAATAACCTGGAATAATAATCCGTGTATTTCTGAAAAAGGATTTTCACTCGAACCTCTCTAGTAGCTTAATGGGAAAGAATCCGAACGGCAAGCGGAAGTTCTGTAGTTCGATATCCAGTGAAGCGAAAGGAGAAGATTTTTTTCAGTGAAAATTAAATTAATAAATTCTTTTAATTCATAGTTACATCTAATAGTTACATCTAATCCATGTACTTCAGAAAAAGGATTCTTCAATCGATCTTTATAGTAGCTTAATGGGAACTCATCCGAACGGTAATCGAAAGTTCTGTAGTTCGATATCCAATGGAGTAAAAGGAGAAGATTTTTTCAAAGTAAAAGTTGAATTAACATTTTTTTTTTTAATTCATAGTTACATCTATTCTGTAAAGACGTTAAGTAATTCTGATGATATCTGATATCTGATGATAATACAGATTTCTGGGTAGAAAATTCATCTTTCTTAGTTGAAAATTCAAAAGTCTTCCAACAATATCGTCTGTTTGTCAACATTTTTCTCCTTTAGTTCAACTAGTTTTCCAAAAATTTGCACTCTGAAATTTTGAAGAATCAGTAGAATGCAATCTTTTTACGACAATTCAACTGTAAGTTGTTCATTTTTCAAAATCTGATTTATATTTGCTGCTTTTAAATAAACAGTGCAATATTGTCACATAATAAAAAATATATTCTTTTTCATTAAAAACATTTTTAAATTGAATGAAGATTGAAAATAGTTTCCATAATCGGCATAAAAGCATTCCCATGTTTCAAATTATTTAATTTTAAGCCAAAGTACAAATCTTCCACTATATACGGGGAAAATATAATTAGGAATTTTCACTCTAGCCATAACCGGTTTAAACAGGTCGGTAAATAAACAAATAATATTTTTTATTCCATTCATATGAACGTTTATAACTAAATTATATGAAAAATTAAACTAATTTGTTTCTAGAAAATAAATCTTATTCATTGAAGAATCATCACTTTGCTTGTAAATGTAATTTCTTTGTTGCAAAATTCGCCTTTGTCGGATTAAAATTAACTTTTTTGATGCAAACTCCTGTTAAAAAAAAAACAAGATTTCAAGGACCAAATTTGAACAACAACGAACAAACATAAACAAAAAATCTTATTGTAATCTGAAAAAAAACAATAAAAAAACATTTTAGACAAAAATAAAAAGGAGGAAAGAAAAATGAGAAGGTAGACAACCACATTTCCTTCCTTCTCTTTTTCTTTCTTTCCTCTTTTTTATTTTTATTATCATCAAATAACAATAAAATAACATTCAAAAAAAGAAAAAGAGAAGTAAGGGGATGTGCTTGGCTGCCTTCTCATTTTTCTTTCCTCTTTTTTATATTTGTATGAATTTTTTTTTCAGATTAGAATCAATTTGATTATTAGATGTTAAATGGGATTTTTAATTTGGCTTTTAATCTAATTTAAATTTCTTAAATTTTGATTCACTTTTGTGTTTGTAATTCATATTTCTGGTTTGAAATTAAACTAATTTGGTGGAAAGTTGAAATTCTTGATCAGAAGTGTAGAATATATTATTTAAAAATAAAAGGATTTAATAGAAAATGATTAAATTTTGTTTAATGATGGACGTTCTTCATTATTTCATGTCAGTACAAAGATACTGTCAACTTGGAATAAAATGTTTAAAAAAATTATTGTGGAATTTTCTCGGCCAGCGACATGGCTAAAATTTTTTTTCGGGAGGGCCTTCGATTTTTTTCCGACGGGGGCTTCGAATTTATTTACAGGCAAAGAGTGGAGGAAAAGGTAATTGAATAATGAAAAAATTTAGTTTCGGGGGCCCAAACTCTGCCCCTGTTCTCGGCAAGGCTCGCGGCGAGCTTCTTCAATGCAGATGATTCGAGTAGCGTCCAGTCTCGCTGCGAGTTCTCTCGGAAACCAAGAAGCGCGCCTTTGACTTTCGCGTTGCGCATTGCAAGGCTTCGAGGTTCACCCTGTTTCCATTTTCTTCGCGTAAGCCATTCCGATACATGATCCAACAAACCATGGTCCCGTCAATTCGATGCTCAAATACGTTCGACTTAGAGTGAACCGACGCCCCCTACCATACTCACTGCATTGGCGCGAATGGAAGGGGAAGCCAACTGCCGCACTCGATCCAAGATGTCAAAAAGGTCGGGTTCCCTAGGGTGCCCAATCTGATTG
>NC_046665.1:112740526-112742942 GCF_010883055.1 Belonocnema kinseyi | reverse complement strand
CTTTGTTGGATCATGATTCCGATAGGAGACTCACCGAGATCACTTCTCTTCTCCCCACAACGAAACTAGTGACACCAAGTTAAGTCACTCTACTCGAGGACTACCATGAACCAACAAACCATGGTCCCGCCAATTCGATACTCAAATACGTTCGACTTGGAGTGACTTGCAGTGAACCGACGCCCCCCACCATACTCACTGCATTGGCGCGAATGGAAGGGGAAGCCCACTGCCGCACTCGATCTATAATTTCAGAAAGGTCCGAATCTGATTGGTTGACTTTTTTTTACTTGCGCCTGGCAGTACCATGCTTTGTTGGATCATGAGGACTGCGGAGAGAAGAGGCTGACCTGCCTTCCGTGACTCTTTGACTCGAGAAGAGAAAAGAGCATTTTGTATTTTGTTAAAATTCGTCTTCTTTTTTGGACCCACTTTGAGAGAAGATATATTATTTTTGTGAAGGAGTTATAATTTTATTCAACTACATTTGTTATGAAAAAATTTAATTAAAAAACTTTGTGTAATTCAAAACTCTATCTAGTTTGTAAAAACGCTAAGAAGTTCTGTTATTATCTGGCGATAACACAGTTTCCTCAAAAAATTGAAGTTGTGATACCTGGCATAATAATTCGCAGATTTCAGAAAAAGGATTCTTCTCTCGATCTGTAGTAGCTTAATGGGAAAACACCTGCCGGCAATCGGAATTTCTGTTGCTCGATAACCAGCGGAGCGAAAGGAGGAGATTTTTTTCAGAAAAAATTTAATTTTAAAAATTGTTTAATTTAAAGCTTCATCTAGCCTGTAAAGACGTTAAAAAATTCTGTTATACTCTGATGATAATACAGATCCCTTTTATAATTTTAGTTGAAAATTAGACTTTTTGGTTGTAAATAAACTTTTTCTTAAAAATTCATATCATCAAGTAGAAAATTGAACTTTCTATTCCTTGTAAGATAGTATAAAAAAGTAAATTCCTCCATAATCGTTTATGTTTTTATTGAGTGAAAAAAGTCTTACTTGAGAGACATGAATCTTCTATAGTGGAGAGTCTTCCGATCCGCTCTTGTACGATAGGGGTGAAAAAATGAAACTTTTTGCAGCATCAAGCGTATTGTCAATAGATTAATGGGTTTTCGTTTAACCGTGATCGTTTATGTACCTTCTCGATACATACTTCAATTTGCAAGTACCTTTAGTCTCTTTGAGTTTCATAGCGGGAAACTCGACGCGACATCGGAAAACACGTAACCTAATTGTAATTCTCGGATTTAGGTTACGCAATGCTTCGAGCACTTTCAAAGATAATAAAAAATTTCCCTCTTTCATTCATACTCAGAAATTTCTCTGATTAAGAATTATTAATTATTACTGTCCTCACCATATACCGTTAATCTTAATCAGAATTTATGATTTATTGGATATTGATTAATTTCCGCTTTTTGCTGCGATCCAGGGGTCACAGCGATTCAGCAGTTTCATTTTTTGCTAAAGCAAGGTTTTTTTTTAGTAAAAAAGGGGATTTTAATTTTCAAACATTTTTTTTATTTCTAATGTGTATCTTGCAAAATGAGCAAACAAAAATCAACCAAATTGTGGAATTTTTAAAACAAAAGGATCAATTTTCTACAAAAAAGTTGAGTTTAACCAAGAAAGATAATTTTTCAATCAAATAGTTGAACTTTCTGACATAAAAAACTAATTTAAGTTCAAAATGAGTTGATTTTTAATGAAAGATGAACATATAACCCAAATAATGAATCCAAACAAAAAAAATTTTTAAAGTTATTCAACTTTTAAGGAGGTAGATTATTTTAACAAAAAATAAATTCGAAATAACAAATTTAATAGGTGACGTTTCAAAAAAAAATTAATTAAAATTAAAAACAGTTAATTTATCTGAAAAATTACAAATGTTTAATAAAATAGTTGAATGCTTCACAAAAAAAATTAATTTTCAATCAAACAGGTGCATTTTCAACTAAAATAGATTAAATTTATACCACAAGAGATTACTTTTCATATGAAGTTGTTGAATTTTCTAGCCAAAAAGGCAAATTTTCTATAAAACATTTGAATTTACATCCGAAAAAGATGAGTTTTCAACAAAAACAATAATTTTAAACTACATAATAAAAGTTTTTAACAACAAAGATACCACATCAAACAAAAATAATTGGATTTTTAACCAAAGAGATGGGTTTGATTATAATAATAAATTTTAATACGTCAAAAAAATTAATTCTTATCAAAAAATTTTACCGAAAAGATGGATTTTTAATTCGGAATGATTAATTTTAAATTGTAATAGTTTAATTTTTAGTTTAAAAATCGATTTTGTACCAAAAAAACGAATATTTAATTCTCGATGTACAATATATGAATTCTTACAAAAAATCTAATTCTTTATATTTTACGG
>NC_046665.1:112734905-112740426 GCF_010883055.1 Belonocnema kinseyi | reverse complement strand
TTTTTCAATTGTTAAAAAAAAGAAAATTAGTGAAATTCACATTATGGTTTCAGCATTGAAAAAAATTAAACTAAATGGTTAAAAATCAACTTCTTGTAGAAATTCAATATATTTGGGTTAAAAAATAATATTTTTGTTTGTAAAAAGAAATGTTTATAAGGAAAATGCAATTACGGCGAAGATTTAATAAAACGGAGATATATAACTCGTATTTTGGATAATTCGAAGTTTTTTGTAGACACGAATATTAACTTTTTCTTTGAAAATTCATATTTTGGAATTAAGAAATTCAACTCTTTGTAGAAAATTCAGGCATTTTGTTAAAAATTCTTTTTTTTGTTTGTAAAACTAATTTTTTTAGTGAAAAATTTAACTTTCTGGTTCAATATTAAATTAAGGTATTTTACTTGAAATTCATCTGTTTTGACAAAAGCTTAATCTTCTTCGTAGAAAATTAATCTTTTTAGTGAAAATGTGACTGGTTTAATGTTTTTTTGTTTATTTTAAAATGTAACTATTTGTTGGAAAATATATCGTTATGGGTTAAAAATTCAAGTATTTGGTAAAATAGTATATTAGGCACCTAGGGGGAAAAGAGAGACTTCATCTTCACTCCATTGGGAATCGAACCACAAAACTTCTGATTTCCGGTCAGGTGCTTTTCCTATTAAGCTATTTGAGTGATCAGAATAAGAACTTCATGGTTTGGATGGTGGATCTACTGTCGGTAAAGTTACCATCTCTGATGATAAAGCAGATTAATTTTGAATTTTTAAAAATAAATTTCCGAGAATTTGTGAAATTTTTGGCTAATTCTTTGTAATTTTCCAGGTGATTGGTTGTAAATTACCATAAATGACCCAAAATTCCATTTTAAGAATTTTTTTTAATTTCTGGAAATGTATGGAAATTTTTGGTGATTTATGGTAATTTTGGAGGTAAATATGGTAACTTACGATACATTACAAAACATTAATTTTTAAAAGTTTCTATAAATTTCCGGAAATTTATGGAAATTGTCGGTCATTTATGGTTATTTTACATGTAAATATAGTAACTTACCATAAATTGCCCAAAATTGAACTTTAAACATTTTTCTAAATTTCCGGGAATTTATTAAATTTTTGGGTAATATATGGTAATATTACAGATGATTTATGGTAACTTACCATAATTTGCCTAAAATTGTTTTGAAAAATGTCTATAAATTTCCTGAAAATTATAGAAATTCGCAATCATTCATCGTAATTTTACAGGTAAATATGGCAATTTACCACAAAATACAAAAAGTTCCATTTTAAAGATTATTATAAATTTCTAGGAATTTATGAATGTTTTTAGTAATTCATTGTTACATTACAAGTAATTTACGGCAACTTATTAAAAATTGCTTAAAATTCTATTTAAAAATGTTTATAAGTTTTCGAAAATTAATGGAAACTTTCGGTCATTTATGGTAATTGGACATGTAAATATTGTAACTTACCATAAATGACCCGAAATTAAATTTTAAAGGTTTTTGTTATATTTCTGTAAATTTAATGAATTTCTTGCTAATTTGGAGTAACATTGCAGTTCATTTATGGAAGCTGAATATAAATTACGCAAATTCAATTAAATGAAATGTCTATACGTTTCCGGAAATGTTCAAAACAAAAGTTTAACTATTTTGTAGACAATTCAGCTTTATTGGCTGAAAATTAACTTTTTTGTTGAAAATTTAACTTTTTAATCCGATATGTACATTAATTTTGTTAACAAATTTATAAGATCATTATTTTTCCGATTTTGTGAAAAATCAGACTATTGGCCTTGTTTTATAAGAATAGTTCAGGAGAAATCATAAGAGGGGAAGTGAGAAGAATTGAAGGAAATTAGGGGAGGAGGTACAGGACGTATGGTAAAATGGAGGAGGGAATATGAATTATTGAGGAAAATGAGAGTAAATGAGTTAAGGGGAAGTATCGGTAGTAAGGGAAGGGGAATTTAGAAAGTAAGGGAAACTTAGGGGAAGGAAAACATAAGAAGTAAGGAGAATCATGCAGGGAAAGTAGAAAAGTGAGAAGAAATAAGGGCAAGTGAGATGATGTGGGGGGGATAAGGACAGGAGAAGTCTGGCCATTAGAGAAAATGAGAAGGCGAAGTAGGATAATAAGGTGAAATTAGGCGAGGGGAAATATACACATTAGTACAAATAAGGAGACATGAGTAGAAAAGTAGTAGGAGAAGAGAAGGGAGGGAAAGTGTGAAAGTAGTGGAAAATGAAGGGAGGTAAGGAATGGGATGTAATGGAAATGAGTGGAATTAGTGAAAGAGCATTAGATTATTTATGGGAAATGGGGGAAGGTTAAGTAGGGAAAGTAAGGAGAAATGATAGGCAAAGAGGGGAAGGAGTAGCCTGAACCGATGGATCGAACAGTAGGGAGAGTTAGGAGAAATATAGTGGCGAAATAGGGTAGTGAGAGGAAAGTAAGAAGAAGTTAGGGGATAGCAGAAAGTGGAAGTAGAACAAATAATTAGAAATAAGGTGATAATGGAAGGGGAATCGGTAAGAGGGGAAGCAGAGTGTTGTCTGGGGGAAGCGAGGACAGGGAAAAGTAGAGGGAGAAGAAGATTCGGAATTTTTTAGCTAAGTAGAAATGAGCGGTGGGAGAGAAAGAAAAAAGAGTGTTATCTGGGAAAGCGAGGAGAGGGGAAAGTAGAGGAGGCAGAAGATTGAGAATTTTTTGGCGAGGAAGAAATGATGGGTAGGAGGGAAGGGGAGTGTAAAGTATAGGAAATAGGGGAGGGAAATTAAAAGGGAAGAAGGTTTGGACCTTCCCCCAGTATTCTATAAAATTGTTTATTTCTCTAAAAAAAAATTTCTGAAAATTTCTCCTTGTCCAGCTGTCATTCTCATCTCTTTAAATTAAAAGTCCAATGGCCACCTTGGAAATTTCAACCAATCCAATACTTTTTTTTTACGAACGAGACTGAACGAGATTTCGAAAGCAGCTCCTGATTTCAGAATTTCGCAAAGCCAAAATCGATTATTCGATTGTGAGATAGGCAATTGAGATAAGAGATTTTTTGTGTTGACTTGTGGAATTTTTAAAGGGCATTGTTCAGTCCTATCGGTGTATAGTATCTTATCGCATTTTTTGGCGAGGTATCAATGGGCCGATAAATTTAACCGAAAGTGCGGTGTCCTGGGTGACAAATAGGGTCGAGATTTTCTGCTCAGCGGTGAAAGTACAAGTACAAAGGGAATGTCCGTCCCACCGTTTAAACGGGCAAAGGGGCATGAGAATTTCGCGCGTAAAGTCAACTCAAATCTCAGTCTCGCTGATTCCGTAGATAGGTCCATCCTGCCGGTGAAAGAGTTCCTTGGCCGCACAAGAGTTTGCATTTACAAGATGCAAGCAGTCCGAGTAATTTGTTAGTTAGCGATAACCTTTTCGTCCTCGCCAACTTTTGCTCTCGACCTGCCATTCTCCTACGTTATCTTAGAAGTATTAACCTTAGGATGCTCTCTTAATGCCTCTAATTTGCCCGATAGAAAAGCAGTTTACTCTAAGGCTTCCTTTACTTTTTCATCTCTAAAGAAAAGACTATTTGAAGAGTTGGAAATGTGTTTTCTTATCTAAAAAAATGGGTGAAAGGAGCCCATTGAAAACCTCGCACTCACTGTTGCCATGCCTCCAATTTTCCCGATAAAAAAGTAGTTAAATCTTATTTTTCATTTACTTTCCAAACTCTAAAACAGATCACTATTTGAAGGGTCGAAAATGGGGTTTTCTATCTAAAAAAGTTGGTAGAACGACCTGATCGAAAACCTCGCACTTACTCTGGTAATGCCTCCAATTTTCCCCGTAAAAGAGTAGGTAACATGAATTTTTTCATTATTTTATCATCTCTGAACAGAAGACTACTTGAAGAGTCGAAAATGCGTTTTCCTAACTAAAAAACTAGATGGGACGAATTTATCGAAAACCTTGCACTCACTGTTCTAGTGCCTCTAAGTTGCACGGCAGAAGAACACTTAACTCTAATTCTTTCATTAATTTGTAATCTGTGAACAGAAAAATATTTCCAGAGTCGAAAATGCGCTTTCATTTCTTTAAAAAACAGGTGAAAGGCATTTTTGAAAACCACGAACTCACTAGTGTAATTCCTCTAATTTGTCCGATAAAAGAACAGTTAACTCTAATTTTTGCTTTACTTTTTAATCTCTAAGCAGAAGACTATCAGAAGAGTCAAAAATGGGGGTTTCTATATGAAAAAGTAGGTGGGATGTATTAATCGAAAACCTCGCACTTACTTTTTTAATGCCTTAAATGTTTCCGATAAAAGAGTAGTTAACTATAATTCTCTCTTTATTTTTTAATCTTTAAACAGATAACTAAAAAAATAGGTGTAACGCATTTTTGAAAACCTCGCACTCACTGTTATAATTTCCCTAATATGCCTAATAGAATATTATTAACTCTTATTCTTTAATTAATTGTTCGTCTCTAAACAAAATAATTTTTAAGAGTCAAAAATGCGCCTTCATATCTAAAAAAAATAGGTAAAAGTCATTTTTGAAAACCCCGCACTCAATAGTGTAATTCCTCTAATTTTTCTGATAGAAGAACAATTAAATCTTTTTTTCATTTACATTTAATCTCTAAAAAGAATACTTTTTTATAAGTCCCAGGGCAAAAGTGTTACATTTCGGAAATTCATTTTCCTATCTAAAAAAATAGGAGAAACGAAATTTTTGAAAACCTCGCACTCACTGTAATATTGCCTCTAATTCGCTCAATGAAAAAGCAGTTGAGCTCCATTCTTTCCTTCATTTTAAATCTCTGAATAGAAGACGATTTCAAGAGTCTCAGGATATAAGGACATAAGTGCCACATTTCGGAAATTCGTTTTCCTTCTTAACAAAATTGGTGGAACGAAATTTTAGAAAATATCGCTCTCATTACTACAATGCGTCTTATTTTCCCGATAAAAAACAAGCAACTGAAATTTTTTCTCTACTTATTAATCTTTAAACAGACGAGTATTTGAAAAGTCGGAAATAGGTTTTGCTATCTAGAAAAAAAAACATCGCACTCACTGTTGAAATGCTTTTAATTTTCCCGATAAAAGAGCAGTCAAATCTAATTCCTCCATTCATTTTCACCCCTAAAAGGACTATTATTAAAAATTTTTTAAATCGATTTTCCGATCTAAAAAAATAGGTAGAAGGAACTCATCGAAAACCTCGCATTCACTGTTGTAATGCTTCTAATTTGGCCGATAGAAGAGCATTTATCTCTAATTTTTCCATTAATTCTCCATCTTTAAACCTAAGACTATTTTCAGAGATGGAAATGCGTTTTCCTATCTCAAAAAAATAGCTGACATTAAATTACCGAAAACCTCGCACTCATTGTTTTTTACTACCTGATTAGTTGCATATTGCGTGAATATGACTTTAAAAAGTTGTCCTTAACTACATTACCACTTTTAAACTTTTTTAACCTCCCACCTTCCCTCGTTGATAGCCGTA
>NC_046665.1:112695468-112734895 GCF_010883055.1 Belonocnema kinseyi | reverse complement strand
ACGAAAGTAATGAAGCCAAAAATTCTATCAAAACGTAGAAAATAGGAGGGTTTTTTACAAAAATAAAATAATAATGGACGAATCAATTATTTTGAACAAAATTAATGTAAATACCATATTGAATGCTATATGAAACAGTTAGAAGTTCTAAGATTTCAAATCCAAATATAAATTGAATTTTCAACAAAGAAAATTAATTTTCTAACCAAGAAGGCAAATTTTGTACGAAATAGTTGAATTTTCAACGAACAAACAATGCATTTCTAACCAAAAATGTAATAGCGAGATTTTCAAATTTTTAACTAAATAAGATGAATTTTTTAACCCAGCAGTTCAATGGTTAACCAAAAATTAATTGTCTGTTTTAAAATATTATCTATGATTGAAAATGCAACTGTTTTCATACAAATTTATTTTTCTCACTCTTTTGTTTCTTTATAAATGATCCTTTTGGCTAAAAAATCGTGTAATAAAAAAATTTTTTTTTTTGATAAAAAATTAATTTTCTTGGTTGAAAATTTTACGATTTTCGTTGCAAATCGCTTTCTTTGTTCAATTTTATTATTTTTTGCCTAAATTTAAGTTTTTTTGTTGTGAAACCTTCATAATTTTTGTTGAAAATTCATCTATCTTAATAGAAAATTAATTTTCTGAATTGAAAAATCGTCCGTGATTAAAAAATTAACTATTTTCATAAAAATTCATTTAAAACATTTTTTTATACTTTAAATTAATCTTTTTTAGTTGAAAGTTCATGTACTTTAAAAACATGTATATTTTCTGGTAGAAAATTAATTTTTTTCGTTGAAAATGTTTCTCTTTGATTGAAAATTTAATGATTTGTTCAATATTAATATTTTTTGCTCAAACTTAAAATCTGTAGATGAAAATTCATCTATCTTGAAAGAAAATTAATTTTCTGTATTGAAAGATCATTTCTGATTCAAAAATTAATTAACCATTTTGATAAAAATTCATTTTTAAAATTTTTTGGTGTACTTAAAATGGATCTTACTTAATTAAAAATTCATATGTTTAATAAAAATGTATCTTTTCTGGTAGAAAATTTATTTTCTTGGTTGAAAATGTAATGATTTTCATAATCATTCGCTTTTTTGGTTCAATATTATTATTTTTTTTTTGTGCTTAAAACTGATATTGTTTAGTTGAAAATTCACGAATTTTCATAAAATTTATCTTCCTTAGCAGGTTTCTGATCTTGTCAGGAAATTAATTTTCTTAGTAGAAAATTTATATCTTTTATTGAAAATTGACCTATATTTATGGAAATCAATTTTTTTTAACTTTTTGTGTTGAAAATTGATCTTTTTTAGTTAAAAATGAATGCCTTTTAAGAACTATTTTTTGAATTGATCTCCGTAAATTAAAGGTTTATACATTTTGTTTAAAATTTTTGATTTTGTTTGAAAAATCAACTATTTTGTGATAAATTCATTTATTTTGTTGAAGATGTTATAATTACTTAGGAAAAAAATTCATCCCCTTGAAATCATCTTAGGCTAATTTTTGGATGTCCCATAAAACTTTTTAAATTTATGTTATTATAAAGATGTAAACTATAACGTACAATAAATCACAAAAATTGCCTATGTTTGAAATGATTCATAAAATCGACAAAAATAGATTTATTAATTTCTGTGAATCTTGACAGAAGCTTCCAAGCACACATCAGAAAAAAATTATTTGGTGTAAAATTCTTTATTTGACGGTAGTTTCCAAATCTCATTTTACTTTTCGAAGGATTCTCCTAATTTCTGTTTGAGTTAACTTTATTTTTTTCAATTCATAAATCGAAGAGTTATTATTGTTATAAACAATCATAGTTACAATTCTAATTAACACCGCCCAAAAATAACAGTAGAGAATTCTTGTAATAATAATAAAATAAGGCCTTGATCATTAGGATTAGAAAAAATTATAACCTTTTCCTAAAGAGAAGGCAACAACTCAAACTCCAAATAACTAATGTTAAATAAACAATTTTAGCCTAAATTTTTTGTTTCTTAAGTCCTCTCAGAAGCTTTCGCCAAGATTTCCAGATATCAATGAAAGCTCTATTTTTTTGATTTTATAAATCATTTTTGAGATTGGCGAATTTTGAGATTGATTGTACGTGGTGTACATCCTTAAAAAAGGCCATATTGTTATTTATGTGCCGGATGTGGGTAATTTAAGAAATGGACTATGTTTAAAAAACAACTTATTTTGCCAATACTGACATAACTGTTTTTGGTATGTCGTCAACAAAAGATATCAGTTAGTTAAGTTTTGAATCCTCTTATTTGGTTTCTTGGACATGGTTCATTCAGAGGTAAAAAGCGATGCTGTTTAACATAAGAAACAAGTCCCTGTACGAAGACATCCCGTTGTCCGAAATCGCTTTGGAATGTCCTCCAAGGTGTAAATTAAAAATCACGCCTTCTTTCTTCATCGTAAATGTCTTTTCGGGTTCTTGTTTTTACGTTTCTCCCTCCATAAAAGTCTTGCATCTTGTCCTTATCATTCTTGACCACAGAAAAGAAATATTGAGTTGGACAGTGATAAAATTTCACTTCTGGTTCTTGCTTCAAGGCTTAACACCTTTTTTTTATTGGATTCTTAATTTTTTGAAATGGTAGTTCCTAATTATACTACAGGGATATAAGTCAAGATGACAGAACCCGATCAGGTTAGCTCGATGTGGCCCTGATCATGACTACTGTTGTGCTCCTGGTCAGGACCACATCGGGCTACCTTCCGTGAATAAGAGTTAGTATAAAAATTAATATTTCTTTAATTTAAAATTAGTTCTTCTCTCTATCAGTGAATGTTTAACTGTTTTTTCGTTTAGTGACTAATCTAAATTTAAATTACGTAAATTTAACTTGCAGGTAACGTTATTTGACTACAAAGTGGCATTACTTCCAATAATACTTCAGTGATATTCTCTATTTCTTTCTTTTGTAATATCAGTTGAAAATTAATGCTAATAACAATTGGCGTTAAAAAATAAGCTTAATTGCATATTTTCAATAACATTTTCACTCAAAATATCTTGCTGAAACAAACAAAATTTATTATAGTGCAACAATTTTTGTCCATTTGTTGCAAAGTGACCAATAAAGATTGCGATCTTTAAAATCTTTAATATTATTGAAAATTTATGTTGCAAATCATTTTAAAAAAAATCATAAAATTTATTCACTAGTTACGAATGTTGCTGAAATTGTCATGAAATTCCCAACTGAAAAGATTGTCATTGAAAAAACAATCTTTTCTGCCGAAAAATGCCCAAGCAATACATTTGTTTCTTAAACTTGTAAAAAAACAATTAATCAACAAATTATGAATTTTTCTAAAATTTGCATATAATTCCTAATTTAAAAAATAACATCGAAAAAATCGAATTTTTAAGTCAAAGAATGGCTGATTCATTAATTTATTTATTAAATTTGTTCATAATATTAACAACAATAATTTCAAAAAGAAATTTTCAATTGCTTTTATTCAAATTTCTTGCACTATAACTTTCAAAAAACGTAAAATTATGGAAAATCATAAAGAACCTTCTTTCAACAAATAATTTGTTTATAAAAATTTGTTATGATTATTATATAATATTTAAATATATTTAAATAATGTTATTTTATAAAGTTTAGGCGATTTCAACCATTTTCATTTTATTGACGAGCAGCGAGACAGTTTTTAAAAATCAGGCTTTTTTTATTGGGAATAAATTATTTAACGAATGATATAATTATTTCATTTTTGCGGAAAATAGATCAAGAATTTGGTAGAAAATCAAACTGTTCGATCAAAAACTTACTTAAAAATAAAATAAATAAATTTTTTTTTAGGAAAATTCAACTTTTTTCTAGAAAATTAACTTTTTTAATAAAATATAACATTTTTGAGTTAAAAATGCAAAATTTCATTGACAATTAAAGTATTTCGTTGAAAATTCAGATTTTTTAGCCAAGCATTAAACTTCTTGATAAAAAATTCATCTATTTGGTTGAAAATTGAACTAATTAATTAAAAGTTAATATTTTCTTGTTGGAAATTTACCTAATTGGTTAAAATTTAAGCCAGTTTGTTAAAAAATTATATTTTTTTAAAGTTTTAAATTAAACATTTCTTTAAAAAAATTAAATTTTAGCTAGAAAATTCTTTTTTTGTTTTAGAAATCATGTTTCCGGCCAGACAATTCGTTCTTTTGTTTTTAAAATTTAACACTTTTGCTGCAAATTAAGGAATTTCTTTGAAAACTCGTTTTTTTGGTAGAACAATAATTATCTTGCTGCAAATTTCATCATTTACATTGAAAATTTGTCTCTTTTGCTGAAAATTTAACTATTTTGTTAAAATAGTTAAAAAGTAATTTTTTTCTGTGAACGTTTATTTTCTTAGTTGAAAATTCAGTTTTTCAGTTAAAAATCCAACTCTTTGAGATTGAAATAATCTGGTTTGGTTCATGATTTAACAATTTTGAAGAAAATCAAAACATTTTGTTGAGTATTCCTTTTTTTGCTTGAAAATTAAACTAGTTTCATAAAAATGTAACTTTTGTAGAAAATTGATTTTTTTATTTACAAATAATATTTTTGAGTTGGAAATTTATCTATTTTGTAGATTATTCGTACTTTTGACTTTAAAATTAAAAAATTTTGTTCAAAAGTTAGGTATTCATACGAAAGCTCTTTTACTTTTGGTAGAGCAGTAATCTTATTTTCTAGAAAATTCATCTTTTTGGTTGAAAATGTAACTATTTGGTTCAAAATTAACCTTTTTTCAGTTGAAACTTGAACTACTTAATAAAAAGTTGAAATAGTTTGTTAAAAATTAATCTTACATAAGATTTACCTTGTTTTTTAAAAACTAAAATAATCTATTTTTATAATATTAATCTTGTAAGTTAAAAAACATTCAATTGGGTAGAAAATTAAACTATTTAGTTGAAGATGATCTTTTTTGTTAAGAAATAATATTTTTCGTGTACATTAAACAATTTAGGTAAAAATTAAACTTCTGGCTATAACTTCTTTGTTATAAAAAATCATATTTTTGGGCTAAAACTTCATTTTCTGTCATGATAGATGAATTTTCAGCAATATACATGAAGTTTAAACTACAAAAGATTAAATTTAAGCAAAAAATAATAATCTAAAAAGAATAATCAAATATCTATCAATCAAGAAAATTATTTTTTTCCAAAGAAGATCAATTCTTTCAAAACAGATAAATTTTGAAATAAAAAAGATTAATTTTAAGCAAACAAAATCTTGAAAAAATAAATTTTTATTAAAATCGTAACATTTTGCAATCAGAGACGATTTTTTCACAAATAAAATTAATTATCTATCAAGATAGATGAATTTTTAACAAATTATATGAAGTTCCTAATAAAAAAATCAATTAAAAAAATTATACTTACAAAAAAACGAATTAACATAAAAAAGTTACATTTTCAATCAAAACGATCAATTTAAAACCAAGAAAATTTATTTTTTACCAAAATAGGTAATTTTTTTTTTTGCAGAACAATTTTCAACTGAAAAAGATCAATGTTAAGCAAAAAAAATAATATTGAACAAAGAAAGCATTCCGCTAAAAACTATCAATTTTTATCAAAAGAAAATTTAAGGAAAATTATTTTTTATGAAAATAGGTTCATTTTTAATCAAAGTGATTAATTTTCAACGACGGAAATTACTTTTCTCACAATACAGATAATTATTGTGAACAAAGCATATACAATTTCACCTGAAAAAGATCAATTTTAAGCACAAAAAAAAAAGTTAAAAAAAAACAGAATTCCTCAGAAAATATTAAAATTTTTAATTAATGAAAATTTCGAATCAAGAATGGAATAGTTTAAGTTTTAGAAGAAAAATTAATTTTCGCCCAAAAAAAGAGTGATTTCCCCAACAAAATCAGTTTAATTTTTTACACCGAAGAACATAATTTTTTGAAGAAGACTTAAAGTTTTAGTCCGAAAATCTAAATTTTTAACAAAAAAAGTTGATTTCCAACAGAATAGTTCAACTTTTAATTCAAAAGAGAATTTTCTAAAAAAGCTATGAATTAAAAAAAAAACGAGTTTACATAAAAATAAATAATTTCTCATTTAAAAAAGGCGAATTAAAAAATATATAAATAGTTAAATTTTCAGTTTAAGAACTTAGCTTGCAACAAGAAAAAATCTCGAAATGGCTAAGTTTACAACCAAAGAAATTATTTTTTAAACTTAATGATGAATATTTAAAAATAGCGATACATCTTTTCAAAAATAAAGTGTTTCAACGAAATGTTAAACTTTTTTAAAAAAAATAACAATCAGTTTCAACAAAAAGAAGAATTAGCCAAAAAATAGTTAAATTTTAAATTAAAGGGATAAATCCTCAATAAAAGCAAGATTGTTTTTAAGCCAAGGAAGGGAATTTTTAAAGAAGGAAATTAGTTTTTTGTCTAAGAACATGAATTTTTATCCAAAAGTTCATTTCCAAAGGAATTGCTAAATTTTTAATTACAAAAAAAAATTTTATACAAAAATATGAATTTTAAGCCAAAAAAAACAACTAATTTTGAACAGAATAACTAGATTTTCATCTAAAACCTTCCCAATCTTCATTTCCCCTAATTCCCCTCCCCTCATTTCACCTTACTTCCCATTCCCACATTCTCCATCATTCCTTACAGTTTTCATCTTCTCATTTTTGGTCACTTACCCGAAATCAATATCCCTCATTTCCCGTCACTTCTCTTACTTTTCTCCTCTTGTTCCCCTAACTTCCCCTACTTTCTTACCCGTCATTTCCCCTTACTTATCCTACTCCCCCTACACGCATTTCCGCTTAATTTCCATGAAGAAATTTTGCCTCATATTCTCTACACGTTCTCCCCTTATTTCCCATCAGTTTCCCTACTTTACCTCAGCCCATTTCCCATTACTTTCCCTCGCGTAATTTTCCCCTTACTTCACCTCCAAGCATTCCCTCTAACTTTCTCTGCCTTCCCTCCATGCATTCCCCCTCTCTCCTCTACTTCCCCTCCTATCACTTTCCTACTTTTCTTATTTCATCTCTTTCCACCAGTTCCCCTTCCCTTATTTCCCATCACTTTTCTTACTTTTTCTTCTCTTATTTAATCTCGCTTCTCCTACTTTCCCTCCCCACATTTCAGATCACCATTCCTCCCCTAATTTCCCCCTAACTTGCCCTCTACTTATTCCCTCTAACTTTCTCTGCTTCCCCTTTATTCATTATCTCTTACTCCTCTACTTCCCGTCCAATCATTTTTCTACTTCCTCTCATTTTCTCTCATTTCCTCCAGTTTCCTTCTATGATTTTCCACAACTTTTCTTACTTCTCCTTCACTTAGTTTCTCTCGCTACCACTACTTTCCCGCTCCTCATTTCATTGAGTGGTTCCAACTTGCTTTTTCTTTATTCTCCTCTCTTCTCACTCCACCCTTCGCCTCGCTATCCTGAACTTCCGTCTCCTCTATTTCTTTCTCTCCTCGCTTCCTCAACTAACACTCCCTCTCTGCGGGTTCTTTATTTATAATCATTATTTCTCACTTTCCCTACTTTCCCTAAAATTCTTCCCCTTACTTCGCCCACTCACCTTCCCCTCAGTTTTCCTGTACCACATTATTCCCCCTTCTCTTACTACTCCCTCTGATTTCTTCTACTTTCCCTTAAAACTTTCCCCACATTTTTCATACGTCACCTACTTTCACTATTTTCATTAACGGTACCCATTATTACCCCTCGCTCGCATCACTTCCTTTCCACTTATTTCTACTTACTGCCCCCTCCCACCCGATAAAAGTATGACGGATGCCCGAACGCACACTCGACTGAAATTATAAACGTTTCTGCCCAGGGTCACATAAAACGCAAAATTAAGAAAAACTAAGATTCTTTAGTCTGATTCCAAAATTGTAATGTGTCCCGGATCGTAGCATATTAAGACGTTAATTAAGTTTTTAAATTTTTTCCTTTACCTACTTTCCCTGCCTTTTCCCACTTTCCCTCCCCTCACTTCACCCTACACCCTCTTCCCTAAGACTCTTTATATATTACATTACCCTCTCCTCCTTTCCCCAGCTAACCCTCCCCATGTCCTACTCTTCTTCATCTGTCCTCAGTTCTTCTCCTACCTACTTCCTACCCACCTCCTACCTTCCTACCTACCCTCACTTATAACTGACCTCCCCCTTATTTCCCCTAACATCTACTTCACTTTCCCTTACTTCCCCTACATTCTTTTCCTAATTTGCCTTCACATCCTGTACACTTCCTGCACTTAGTCCTCCTCAGTTCCCCTCATTATTCCTACTTTTCCTCTGTTCGTTATCCTTATTTTTCCTCCCCTAATTTTCCATCTGTTCCCTTCTCTCATTTCATCTTATTCTCCCTAATTTCTATCCCATTATTCCCTTTCACTTTTCCTACTTCCCAACTCTCATTTCCGCTCATTATTCTTACCCTAATTTCCCCCCGCTTCCCCTTCTTGGAAAAAGTACGTTGGACGGAAACCTGACCTAACGTATAAGGCTTTCTGCCTAAAGCTACAGAACTCTAAAAAATATACAATTGTTTAAAAACTGGTTTAACAAAAGGTGCACTTAGATATTGTGTAGAGGAAACCAAAGATTAACTAGGTTTTTGCAATCAGATGTTTCGTTTGTTTATAACTAATCACAAAAGTTTAAAAGCTATGTGCATAGGAAACTTAAGGGTCGTCTTAAAGACCCATAAAATCGGTCGAAAGTCTAAACATGCATGGGAATCTCGCTTTAGTTCTTGCCGGATGATCCTGCTCCTGACAACGTACTCGTAACTTCTCTTTCCTGTCACCCTGAGGCTTCTTTCGAAGTGTTAGGAGCAACGTATACATCAACCTCATGAACCACGCTTCAGTCGTGCGCAGAAGAAGAGGGTTCACCACCAATTATTAGAAAATATATAGTAAAACTTTACCGTGAAAGGTATTGCACAAAATATTTTTATATTCTTAACACAAAGGTTATGCCAATGCAAAATAGACATCCATCGTTTTTGAGGTGTTATGGATTATGCCTTATGTTTATAAAATGGGAAATAAGACTGGAAATGCCAGGCCTCCTATTATCTTGGAGAACTACAGTAGCTGATCTATTCTACAATAAATTATAAAATACACTACGCCTGCTATTATTATTTACAATTTATTTCCGAAAATTTCTTCATAATGTTTCTGGAAAGGGCCATCCACAAATTACGTAAGACGATATTATTTCTTATGAGGGGAAAATTGGAAAATCTTACATCAGAAAAATATTGAATAAGCAATAAAAACAAATATATTACAACTTGGAGGAATGTATTGTCGAGCGGGGTAATTTCGAAGATGTTGGGTAAATTATAAAATTACTATATTTTTAGTTTAGGTTTCTTGAGGTGGTTTTAAACAGAATATAGAATCAGTTTAAGGCTTAACTGGTTCGAGATTCTAGTAAAACCACCTTAAGTAATTTGAACTATCGATTTTAGAATATCTAAATTTACCCGATGTGTCCGAAATTACCCCGTTTTACGCTACAGTAGGAATTAATTTTTTTTAAAGAAATTTCTTCAACAAAATTGATGTTTTTTAACCATATAGTTAATTTTTCAATTGAAAAGATGAAGTTTTAGCAGAATATTAATTTTCTGCTAAGAAAGACCAAATTTTTTAGCAAAATATACAAACTTTCAACTAAAAAAGATACATTTCAAGTTTATAAAATAAATTTGCAAACCAAAAAGAAACACATACATTTTGAATTGAAAAAAATTATTTTCAACATCAAAATAAACCAATTTTTAATCGAAGAGATACAATTTTAACATCAAAATAAGGTAAGAAAGGTACATTTAAAAAAATTTTTAAATAACTTTTAATCCAAAAAGAAAGTAATTTTCAACGAAAGAGATAAATTCCCAACTAAAACAAAACCATTTTTAAACCAAAAAAAAGTATGTTTGAACCCAAAAACATACATACTAATTTTAAATCAAAAAATACATATTTTCAAAAAAATACCGTGATTATCAAAAAAAGAGTTGAATTTTTAATGAAAGAAAAGAATTGTATTCTAATACTAAAAATAATTACCCTAACTGATATAGTTTTAACTAAATAGTTGATTTTTCTATCAAAAAGACAAATTTGTAATAAAAAATTAATTTTTAATAAAGAAATACCAAATTTGCAAAAAACTACATAAAGCTTCAATTGGAAAAGATACATTTCAAGTTTAAAAAATTAACTTTGAACCCAAAAATAAATTAATTTTCAACCCCGACGATGAATATTGAAAATTAAGAGAGAATATTTTGA
The DNA here is from genome assembly GCF_010883055.1 of Belonocnema kinseyi. Classification (NCBI taxonomy): domain Eukaryota; kingdom Metazoa; phylum Arthropoda; class Insecta; order Hymenoptera; family Cynipidae; genus Belonocnema; species Belonocnema kinseyi. The sequence goes on along the minus strand of NC_046665.1, from coordinate 112,724,528 downwards.
AATCAAAAAGAAGAATTTTCTACGAAAGAGTTAAATTATTAACCTGAAAATGTGAAATTTTGACGAAATTTTCCAACAGATTAATTTTTTACAAAAAAATAACATTTTTCAAAAGACTTCCTAAAGTTTCGACTAAGAAAGATACATTTTTAAATAAAAAAATTAATTAATATTTTTGATAAAAGAGTCAATTTTGGAAACCAACAACATACATACTAATTTTTAACAAAAATACGTACTTTCAACAAAATACATAAATTATCAAAAAAGGAGTTGAATTTTTAATAAAAGATAAGAATTGTTATCTAATACTAAAAATAATTACCCAAAATAATATTTTTAACTAAATAGTTGCTTTTTTAATCAAAACGAAGATTTTTTAACAAAAATTAATTTTCTTCCAAGAAAGACAAAATTTGTAACAAACTACATAAAGTTTCAAATGAAAAAGATACATTTCAAGTGTAAAAAATTAACTTTAAACCCCAAAATAAATTAATTTTCAACCCCGACGATGAATATTGAAAATTAAGAGAAAATATTTTGAAATCAAAAAGAAGAATTTTTTACGAAAGAGTTAAATAATTAACCTGAAAATGTGAAATTTTGACAAAATTTTCCAACAGATTAATTTTTTACAAAAAAATGACATTTTTCAAAAAACTTCCTAAATTTTCGACTAAGAAAGATACATTTTCAAATAGAAAAATTAATTTTTAACCCAAAAAGAAACGAATTTTTAACTAAGAGATGAATTTTCGACTCAAACAGAATATTTTTAAAATTAAAAAGAAGATAAACCCAAAAAAGACATATTTTCAACAAAATACAAGAATTATCAAAGGAATGGTTAAATTTTTAATCATTGAAATAAATTTTTCACTAAAACTAAAAATCATTATTAATAATAATGATGTTTTAACAAAAATAAAAAATTATTACCCACAATCATAAGTTTTTAACTAAATAAATGATTTTTCAATTAAAAATTAATTTTTAGCATAAAACGTTGTCGAGCAAAATTGTTTCATACAGGAATAAGTTTGAATTTTCAATTGCAGAATGCTAATTTTAAACGCGCGAAACGAATTTTCAACAATATAAATGAGAATAATTTTCTACCCAATACGATGAATATCAAACAAAATACATTTATTATCAACAAAATAATATAATGTCTAATTAGGGAAATGTATCTTTGAGAAAAATTATGAATCTTTACCCAAAAAAATAGATTTCTAACCAAAAAGATGGATTTTTAATCCATTTAAAAGACGAATCTTTAACAAATAAATAAATTTTAAGTTGCCAAAATTCACTTTTAATTAAAAATATAAAAAAATTTAAATAGTTAAATTTCCAATCAAACAAATAAATTTCCAACCAAAAAGATGAATCTTCAAGCAAGAAGCGTAATTAATAACCAAAAATAGTAATTTTCTGCTTAAAAAAATAAACGACGATACAACGAAATAGTTTAATTATCAACCAAAAAAGGTAAATTTTCATTGTAAAATTGCATTTTTACTAAAAAAGATCAAATTTCTAAAAAACCATGAGTTTTTATCCATGAAAGGTCTTTCAGTCGAAACAGAAAAAATTTCATCACAAATTCTGCATTTTCAACCGAAAAAGACGAATTTTTTGTAAAAGAAAGTCGAATTCATAGTCCAAAAATATGATTTTCAAAAATAAAAAATAAAAACATGTTTGAACTAAATAGTAAAATTTCTAAACTCAAAATAATTTCCGGCAAAAGAGTTGAAATTTCACTAAAAAAAGATGACTTTATAAGAACATTATTGAATTTTTGACAAAATGGTTAAATTGTCAATGAGAAAAATTAATTTTTAACTAAAATTATAAATCTAAAAAAAATAATGTAGCAGATGATTCAGAAACCAAAAAAAGACAAATTTTTCTACAAAAATAAACAAACGAATTTGTAAAAAAAAGTTGAATTAGAAACCAAGAAAGGTTAATTCTTGATTGTGAAGTTGCCCTTTGAACCAAAAAAGATTTAAAAAATGCAAATTAATAGTTAAATTTTTATCGAAAAATAATCTTTCACTCTAAAATGAAAAAATTCCATTAAAAATTTTGAATTTTCAATTCAAAAAGACGAATTTTCTACAAAACAGTTGCATTCTTTATCAGAAAATATGATTTTCAACAAAAACTGGAAATTATAACTGAAAAAATGAATTACTTATTGCAAAAATTTTTAGAACAGGAACTGCATTATAAATAAGAAAAAATAGCTTAATTCATAATTGAATATTTAAATGTAGTTATTTGCTTTTCTTGTGTTTTTTTTCTGGTTCAGGCAAAATTTGTTATTTCCAGTCCATTCTAATTCACAAAAGCTCATTCTATTCCTTCTCAGTTTTTTTTTCTTGGGAAATTTTCTGTTGAGTATTATTGTGCAAATTATATTATTCAAAAAATTACTAACTGAAAATAGTTGTAAGTTTTATTTCTAAATGAAATAATTTGCATAAGAACGTGATGAACAGAATTGTAAAAATTAATTAAAAGAATAGAATGAGTTTTTTAAAATTAATATTAAATGTGAATTACAATTTTTGCCTAAATCAGAAGAGAAAAACCCAAATATGCAAATAACTACATGAAAATAAACAATTATGACCTCAACTGTTTTATTTTTTATTTTTTACGATTGTAGTTACAATTAAGTTGATGATTGAGGTATTTTAAACCTAACTGTACACTTAGAACATCTATAAACTTGAAGCATGGCCGTGCGGTTTTATAGACCGCACCGGTTTCTCCCCCGCTGGCCTTTCTTGAGGCTGCCGTTATTAGTAGCCTTAGTTTTACTTTTGTTTCCATCGGAGTAGTTGGAGAACATCTGGTCCTGCGTGTAATTGGTGAGCAATATAAATTGAAACCCCATAGGCCGTCTGTGAGACCGCACGACCACTATAGCGTCCCGATTTTATATTTCTGCTTCAATTTGTTTTAAAGTATTTTAAATGTCCCTTTATCTATTTTTCTAAATTAGATAACAAAAAATTATTTATTCATTTAATTAGATATAAATCTATGCAGCGGTCTGTGAAATCTTAAGTCTCACTGACCTCAATTTTTGTAAAAAAAATATTTATCACGTTTTGTTCGCTTACTCCTCAATTTAGGAAGCTAAAATGCTGTTATTCTACTCACATGAAATGAATATTAAAGACAACAAATATCTTGCAGTTTGCTGGTCACGTACGCGGTGCGATTCATGTCAAAGGCAAGAAGTGGGTCAACGATTTTCTTTATTTCCTCTTATTGCATATTTGTTGGGGCACTAAATATTGGTCTCAAAGGTTTTTGCAAAATTGGTAATATTTTGCCAGAAGAAAAGCAATACTAGTAAAATACTAATTCAGGAAAATTTTAAATAAAATTCATCTGAGTTTTATTCTTGTTTTCCCACCCACGGGTAAATTGAAATTATGCCCTGAATAATTAACTATAGTATTTAAAGGTTGTTAAAGTTGTCCAAGAAGTAAAAAAATCATTCTTGTATTCGATTTGTTGAAAAAAAATTTAATTTTCTGATAACGAATAAAATAAGTATTCTTGAAAATTTAGGTCTCCTATTTTTCTCAATCTGTTTGCAATTGATTTAAAATATTTGGAATCAGTAAAACTTGTTTTTATGAATCCTCACTTATATTGACGAGCAAATGTGAAGAGTTGCGTACTTGCTATAAACAATTAATAACATGTAACTAAATTTTACATTTTTTTATTGAATTTGTTTATAAATTCAATAATTTAAACCTAAAAATAAAGTAACGTCAAAAATTGTTATTTAAAAGTAATTCTTGGTGCATTTCTCATGCCGATTAGGTTCTTAATTAATAAAAATTATTATTTGCTTTTATAATTCAATCGTCTTATGAAAAAAATTCGTTTTGGATTAAAATTTCAACGACTTTAGGAAAAAATTGATTTTTTGTTGAAAGTTTTTGTCTTGGCGTTGTCAATTCTACTGAAATCTTTTTTGGGTGAAAATTAAAACTTTTATATTGAAGTGTAAAATTAACAGTTTTTGATTTAAAATTGAAATCTTTTTGACTAAAATATCTACTATTACATTATTCATTATATATTGATATCTTTTCGTTCAAATTCAACTACTTGGTTCAAGTTTGAGAGAATTTGCTAAAAACAATTTTTTTGTGAAGATTGATAATTTTAGCTTGAAATTTCGTTTATTTTTTTATTTTTGTTGGAACTTATATTTATTAACTGAAAATTCAACTATCTGGGTTGAACTTGAACAAGTTTGATTTAAATTTATTTTTTGGTTCAAGGTTTATTTCTTTGGTTAAAAAATCAACTATTTGATTAAAAATTAGTTTTCCCAAAATTTGAAATAAATTTTTTTGATTGAAAATGTAACTTTTTTATTTTTGGTTGAAAATTTGTCCTTTTTAGTGTAAAAACCTTATTTGAATAGTTTCAAACCTCCTTATTTTTTGGTTAAAATTGCAACCTTGTCATTAAAATTTTTTTATTTTGCGTGATTCATCTTTTTGGTTATAATTAGAATGTTTTGTTCGAGACTCGTGTTTATTGTTGAAAATCAGTTTTTTTATACTAACAATTTACCTTGTTTATTTCCGCTTGAAAATTTATCCTTTTAAGCTGAAATTTCAAGTATTTACTTGATTCATATTTTTCTTTTTATCAATCGCGAAAAATTTTATTAAAACAAAATTCCATTTTGTGGTAAATCTATGCAAGATAAGAAAAAAAAATGTATTGACAAAAATTTTTCAACCAAAAATGATCTACAAATTTGTTGTTAATTATTTTTTTAGCGACGCGTATTTTTTTTAATCGTAAAAAATAGCATTAAAAATGGGTAAAATAACCTATTTGGAAAACCAACACAACAACAAACAAGATACAAACAAATTAAAGGCGAAAAGTAGTTTACCCAAATAAGACGTACACATTTTTTAAAAATAATTTTTTGATAGGACGCGCAGCCTATGTTTCAATGATAAAAAATAACATTAAAAAAAATTCTTGGGAAAACAGCAAAAGATACAAAAACAAATAAGTATGCAACAGTTTTCACCAGAAGAACATTGCTAAATTTCTTATCCATTACACAGGACCACAAATTGAAAAAAAAATACGGGAGATAAACGGATGTCTCCTATACGCATTTTGGGGTACTGAATTCGAATGCGTTGAGCTTTTACCTCGTAAAAAACAGCAAAGCTTATACTCCAAAGCCAAAAATCCCAAGCTTACTAACCCATAAACCCCAAAACCACAAACTCCAAACCTATAAACCACAAACGCACAAACCTCAAATCTACAAACTACAAACCCACAATCTGCAAACTTTAAACCCCAAACCTACTAATCTCACATCCGCAAACCCACAAACCCGAAAACTACAAATCTCACAAACCCACCAATCCCTCATGTGCAAATCCTAAACCTACAAATTCTTGGTCTTTAATCCCAGAAATCCCTAACCCACAAACCCTGAATCCACAACCACAAACATACCAACTCTAAACCCACATACCCTAAATCCACACACCCCAAACCCACAAACTCCAAACTCGCAAACCTCAAACCCATAAACCCGAAAAATCTATGACGTAAAGTAAATTCGTTGATATTGTGTCAAAATTGGTCAAGTGGGCCACTTTTTTATGATGGATTTTGAGTTTTCTTCGAAAATGCGTGATAAACTAGAGTTTTACATAAATAAAATGGACCTAAAAATGTTTGCAAAATTTTTATTTTTCGAGTGGTTACTGTTATTTAACTTGTTTAGCATTGTTCTCGTAATTAATTTTTTTCTCCCGATCGGTACACTCTATCGCAAGAATTTTTTGCTTGTTTCGTTAAATATGTTCATTCTATAAAATAAAAATCATTTCACCATTGTTGCATAAATATTGATGAAATTAGCAACAATTTTTGTAAACAAATAAAATTAGTTTCAACTCCTCAATTGATTGCAATGCTTTACTTTACTAATTACGATAGCTAGTTTAATTGAGTAATTGTTTCTAATTTCATTTATATTCATACAACAATGGTAAAATGTCACAAAAAACAAGGAATTTCTTAAAACCGCTCTGTTATTCTAGAAAAATTCCTATACTTTCCAGATCTCCGCATACTGCGCAGTTATGCCGGTCGCAATTTAATTTTTTTTAACACATTCCAGACTTTTATATTCTTCGTTTAGGACCGTGGAATGTGCTACTGGAATAGCAGCGTATACGTTACCATTATGTAACAAAATTGTTCAAAACTTCTTGTAGATGTCTAGATGTCTAGAAAATGTCGCCAATCTTCTGCATTGTAATTTTTACATTTAAATTCACCAATATAATTTTTCACATCATTAGAATAAACTAAATTCTTTTCTGTAGAAAAATCATTTCTGAATTGTAGATCTCTATCGCGATGGAATGATACTTTTGTTCCCTTAGTTCAGTATTTTTTTCATTCAATTTTGAAGCCAACAGCTCGACATTCTCTTTTGAAAGCCCTAAATCTCGAACTAAGTCATTTAATTCTTCTTGATTGAATTTACCTTCTTCAAATGTATTTTTATCTAATTTATCATACTCATCTTCAACAGTTTCTCGGGAGCTATTTGCAGGTTCTTGTATTTCATCAACATTTGTTAAATTAATCTCAGGATTTGAACTAACTTCATCTTCTGAAACTAGTAAACGAAACATTACTGAAGACACTTTTGGATATTCCATAGCATTCAATTTTTTTGAATTGTAACCAGTTATATTGCACAAACAGAAATAACAATCTTTTTTGTGATTTTCAGGTTTTCTCCAAACCATAGGAGCAGAAAAATGTTTAGCATTTTTAAGTCCATTACCATTGTTATATATATGCGTTTGACAAGTAGAACATAAATCTTTCGGGTGAAATGGTTATCTAAATTTTCTTTCGAAATATTAAAACACTTTTCATAAGATTCTTTTGTTCTAGCATTGATACTTCTCCGATTCTCCTTCCTGATGTAACACCCACAGACAGCACAAAAATGTTCGCAAAATTTATCTTAAGAAATAATTTGCTGTTAGAAAGACTATTTCAAAATCAGGAAGATAAAATATTTTATATTTATAAATTGAAAGTGGAAATTCGCTTTACGAATTAGCAGCAGTTATGCAAAGAATAGAAACACAAATTCGTGCAATAGCATTTGAAACAATTGAAGGTAGCTTGTGAAAGTAGCTAATCTTCTACAGGCTTTAATTTCAATATACCTAAGCTATCTTCAATTGTTTTAAATGCTATTATTAGGGCAACAGAGCGGTTTTACAAAATTCCCTTTTTTTTGTGTGAGTGGGACAGTCGTGCACGTGAACAGCACTAAGAAATAAAAGTGTGGTCATCTAGAAACAATTTAGAAATCAACTCTAAAAACATTTTGAAAAAATTTACTACCTGTCAAAAGAATATTGCTTCCTCAACTTCACCTTAAGTTAGGATTGATTAAACAATTTGTTAAGGCCATGAAAACGCAAGATACCGATGCTTTTAAATACCTTTTTGAAAAATTCCCAAAACTCTCTGATGCAAAAGTTAATAAAGGCGTATTTGATGTTCCACAAATAAGAGATGTTTTTAATATAAAGATTTTGATGAACTTATGACAGGTACAGAAAAGGATGCGTGGCAAAGTTTCAGAGAAGTGAGTACATCTTTTTGGTGAAATAGAGAAACTCCACAATACAAAACATTTGTTGAGAAAATGGTATCCGCTTTAAAAAATATGAGCTGCTTAATGAACTTAAAATTACACTTTTTACTATAGATTCACTTATTGAAAACTTCGCTAAAAATTTTGATGATTAAAGTGAGGAATAGGGTGAAAGAATGCATCAAGACTTGAAAGACGTTGAGAAGAGGTGGCAAGGAGGTGGTTATTCCTTGGTTCGGCAAAGAGCGATTATATTAGTTAGAATATTAACGAATTCACTTTATGTCACAGGTTTTTTCGAGCTTTTGGGTTTGATGTTTGGGGCGTGTCGACTTAAGGTATGTGGGTTTAGAGTTGGTATGTTTGGGGGTTGTGGGTTTAGGGTTTCTTGGGTTAGGGATTTCTAGGATTAAAGACCAAGAGTTTGTAGGTTTAGGATTTGCACATGTGGGATTTGTAGGTTTGGGGTTTGTGGGTTTGGAGTTTGTAGGTTTGAGGTTTGTGCGTTTTTGGTTTTAGGGTTGGAAGTTTGTGTATTTGGGGTTTGTGGTTTTGGGGTTTGAGGGTTGGTAGGTTTGGGGTTTTTGAGTTTGGGGTATAAGCTTTGTTGTTTTTAATAAAAATGGGATAGATGTAGTCCAGTCCGACTTGTTTTACATACAAAATATTGAAAAAATCTATTATTAGTACGTTTTCTACGATTGCCCAAAAATCCTGACGTGCTGGAGGTAAAATCTCAACGGATTCGAATTCAGCACCCCAAAATACGTACAGAAGACGTCCGCTTATCCCCCGTATTTTTTTTTTTCAATTTGTGGTCCTGTGTCATTTCTTGATAAGAGGCAAAGTTTTAGTTTTAATCGTCAAAAATTACATTACAAATAAAAAAAATCAAATTTTTGGACTAACTAAACTCTTTTGGACTAAACTCTGTGACTTTTTTCTCACCAGACACGTGATGTGAGAGCATCTTCGATAAAGCCGAGGGAGTCTTAACAAAAGTGAATTTACAATCACTAAATTCAAGTAGTCGGTGATTTGACCTTTAATTTTGAAAGTCCTACGCAAAAATATACTCAAAGCAAAATTTAAATATCAAGCCATTTTTAATTGGTCAAAATGAATTAAGAAAATGTTATTTTCTCTACATATTTGGATTGATTTTCCTGTTGAACGTAAAACTTACAAAAAAATATATTTAAAAAGTTGGAATTTTGTTACATGTTGACGTTTCTTCAAGATAAAAAATTTCCTTGGTGTTACTTTACTTTCAAATCATCAAAAAGAGGCTTTCTTTAGGTAAACAATAAGTTTGACTAAAAATAGTAGACTTAGATGCAGCTGCTCGATCGAGACGCCTCTAGGAACATGTGGTGCTACTAAATATCCCATTGAAAGATGGAAGACGAAAATTCTCTGTCCTCTTTCTTCAATGCGATTTTTAGTAGCGCAACACGTTCCTAGAGGAACGCTGCTCGAGCCGTCGCATCTATGTCTAATAAATTTGGTCCAACCTCTTTTAATCTCACCGTATAATGTATGGAACGAAAAAAACATGTTCTATTTCTTCTTGCAGAATTAGGTTCAAAGTTCGTATGAAATCCGAATAGAGAACGTAATCCTGGTTCTTATTCTGCTGAAAGACAACATGCACCTGCCAGAATTTCTTCTCCTGGTAGATATTTTTCTGAAGAGTTCCTTCTTCGTGCCAGGTCAATACATCCTCCTGTGAAGCCTCCTTTTTTTAAAAAACTTGGCTCTGCACTTGGACTACTCAAATATATTTCGCTTATTCCCCAGACGAATGGGAATCGGTGATTCGAATTTCGAAGATACGATTTATAACGCAATTCTTGATCAATTTTTTTGTTTTTAAACAAATTTAGAATTGTGTTCATTCAGATATCAAACAAATTTTGATTCTTTCCTTTTTCTTCTATCATTTTGTAAACAATTTTCATACTCAGAGAAAACAGAAATTTATATGTTTTAATTTTAATTTGGAAGCACTTCCAAATAGAAACCAAATAGAAATTCACTTTTGTAAAACTTTCCTGTAAAGGAAATTGGTCGAAGTTTCAGGAAAGAATCACGGAAATGTCAGGGAATTTGACAAATTTAATCTTAAGACCACGCTGTACTTCCAGTATTTCATAGAATTTAATGTGCAGAGGTATGTGCAACAGAAAAATAATTGATAAATAACATTATTTGTTATAACTAAATTATAATATAAAAGAGTGAAAATTATCGATAATTCATTTTTAAAGTAATATTTTCACAATAAAATTACTGGCTGTTATCGACAAGGTGTAGTAAATTCAAAAAATGTATTTCGATATTATTTTATAATTTTATAAACAAATGATGCAAAGATATTTTCAGTGTAGAGATTTAAAATCAGCAATAAATAATTTTTATCCTAATTATCATTTGATGCTATTGGCCAATAGACCCTAATAATAAAAATCTGTCATTTGATATTCTTTTTTTAATTTTATAAACAAACAACTAAGAATAACTAGAAACATAATTTAGAGGACATTAAAATTTTGTTTAAAATAATTTATTTATATTAACAAATTTTGAAGAAAGTTGTTAAATTTTCAATAATTAAAATAAATTTTTAGAAAATTAGTTTATATGCCCCGTTTTTATGGGTGCTATTTGTGAGTGACGGTAAGGAGGATAATCTTTGAGGATAAAGGAGATCTATCCCATAACTAATTTACATATGATCCTTTAATTTCTGCAAATAAAATGTTTGTAAGTGTTAATTATTTATTAAATCTTAAAAATTTGGAATTACAAATTATTAAATTTTCAAGAATTATATTTTAAAGGTATGTATTTTGGAACATTCTTTAGAATGTTTTAATTTTAGAGACTTACTACAGAAAATTCTTCAGTTCTCACGATTTGCGATTTGAAAATCTTTAATTTTTTAATTCTTGAGTTGCGATTACTTTAAGGATCAAAGTTTAATAGTTTTTACTTATGAATCATTCAAATTGATGAAATTTGAAAAGTCAATAATTTGAATGATAGCATTTTTAATTGTAAAAAATAAAAAACACATAATTTTTAAATTGCAAATTTAAACAAATTTTAATTCTTCTATTTTCAGGGTGGTCGTTTTAATAGAAGAAAAAAATTCTCGGTCATTTCCCGGTTTTTTCCCGGTTCGCAAACACTTTTCAAGGCCAACGAAATTTAAAAACTCAAAATATATTTAAAAAATTTTTTTATATAAAGTAATAAACAATAAACCACACATTTAAGCATTCCAAGTCGAACCCTTGAATTCCAAACTCTTAAAATTGAAGTTTAAAAGTTTTTCAACTCAAAAATTGTGTATTCAAATGCTCAATAACTTACACGTATGAACTGGAAGGTAATAACACTTTTCAATTAAAAAATATTAAATGAAGTGCAAACAAACTGCAATGAACTTTAAAATTTTTCAAAATTATATTATTTTAAGAAATTTTAAGCCAGACGCACAAAAAATTGAAAAATAATCTTTTAGCTTAACAGTTCTTAAATTATATTTATTTTTAATAGTCTAGGCATCTTTTAATAGCTTTAAAATTTTATTTCAAAATTTGAGAAATCTAGAAGTGGCTTTCAATTGGTCAGAATTCAAAATAATTTTTGAATTTTTTTTCGGAGCTTTCAAATATATTTTAAAATGAATTGAATTTTCTCTATAACTTTTAGAAAATATTGCAAATTTAAACAAATAAATTAAATTTGAATTCATGAATAACAATAGAACACTTATTATTTGTAACAATATTTGATTAATTTTAAGAGATATTTAGAAGTTTTAAAAGAATTCGAGTTAAATTTAGAATTTGAAATAATTTTAAATACTTAAAGCCTAATTTAAAAAAAATTTAGATTTTTGCAGATTTCAAACAAAAAATAGAGAAGTTTTTTAGGAATGGGGAAAGACTTTAAAAGAATAAAAAAATTTCCTAAGATTCTTAGGGAAATTGAAAATGGTTTTTCACTTTGAAAAATTATGGAAGATTTTAAAGATTTTTTTTAATTTGCAGGACCTTCAAAAATTGTAGGTAAATTTCGATTAATTTATAAATATATTTAGAATTTTTTCCACAAATAATAAGTGTTCAATTGTTATTTCTACGTCAAAATTTAACAATTTTACTTATAAATTAAACACTTTTTAAATAGAACAATTAAAATTGTAACGCTAAAGTTTAAAAGTTCTTCGAAAATCTGAAGGTTCAAAGCTTTCTATGTAAACAATTCAGTTTCAAATTGTTTTCTTTTAAATATTTAGTTTGTAAAACGCACGTTTACATTTTTTATTGGCTAAACAAAATAAATAAAAATAATATATTGATAAATTTATTTATCATTGATAAATCATGAAAATTTCGATTTAAAAACGAATTATCTAAATAAATGGTATATTAATTTCAATTCTTATTAAAACTTTCGGATTGAAACAGTTACAATCTGGAAATTTTCAAATTTTGAACGGATCTAGAATTGTTTGGTCCAATCAATTATTGTTTAAATTTCTATAATGAAAGTACAGATCCATTAAAACAAGTATTTACTTATTTATATTTACAGTTGATAAAATAAAACTTTTTTTTTTTCTTCAAAAATTTTCAGCTTCAAACGCTTTTAATCTGTATTTATTTAAATCGTCAAAACTGCACTTTAATTATTTTAAAAACTGTTAAAATCGAACTTGGGCAGATTTTTCTTCTGAAAATTCGTGAAATTCCCTGTTTTTCGATCCGGCGGCCACCCTGGTTTTTTATAAAAAAATCTTTGATTTTAAAATTTTCGAATTTTTTAAACATCAGAACTCTAATTCAAAACGCTTTAAATTAAAATATAGGCTGAAAAATTAAAAATCCTAATTGGAAAATTTTTTAATTGAAAGATTTTCGAATTAAGCATTCTAAACTAAATGATTTATTAATTTATGAAAATCACACTTCAACAAATTATTTTAAAAAACGTTTGAAATCAAAGTTGGACAATATTTTTATACTAAAAATTTTTGTAAAATTCCCGGTCAAAACATAAATTCACTGTCATTTCCCGGTTTTCCAGAGGTTTTCCAGCGGCCACCCCGATTAAAAAAATTTACGATTAAAATTCTGCAATCTTAAAGATTTGTATTTCAAATGTTTTTATTTTTGAAGCATTTGAAAATTAAATTTCTGCAATTTGAAAGATTTAAAACTGAATTTTATTAAATTTTTTAGATTTACAATTAAAAATTCTTGAATGCAATCAGATTTATAATCTTTATAAAAAAAAAACTTTTCATATGTAAGATCTGCACCCTTCCAAATTTCCATACACAATTTGAAGGTTTCACATAACAAATAATTAAAAATTTAATACTTATAGTATATTTTAAGAGCGCATTTAGAATTTAAAGGTATCTCAACATGGTCCTTCAAATAATAGATTAGCTTTGTACACTTGAACAAGTCTCGTTTCTAAATTTGTATTTGTTCTCCTTTATTTAATATAAACGTGAAAGACGACAAACAATTATAAACTTATCTGCTACTACATAAATTTGTTGTTAGAAAAATATTGGGGATATTATCAATTTAATATTTCCACAGGTGTTCGCAAAAATATTTTTGAAATCTGAAAGCCTTTAGAATTATTTAATATTTTTTCTGTCATTTGAAATGAAAGTAGTAATTTTTATTTAAATTAAATTGAGAATAGCTCATTTTATTTTTTGAATGATTTTCTACTACTGGTGATTTTCTTGAGAAAATTATCGCATCTAGAAAGTAGTCGAGTATATTCTTGATGATCGTTGTCACACGACGTGAATGAAAGAAGGTAAAATAGATAAGTGTGTAAATAATTTTACTTTCATCTTTTGGAAGATAAATAACTTTCCACTTTGGTGAAAACTACATAGTCTATTAACAAATTTAAAAAAAATCCTTTTAATTATTTAAAAAAGTTGAAAACTTTACACAATCGCCTTCTCTTAGTAAACTTTCAATTTAAAACTTATATGTAAATTATTAATAATAATTACTATCAATAATTCTTTGATGTTTTTAAAACTGTTCTTTAAAGCAGCTTGAAATAAAATCAAACACTTTTTTTTATCATATATCATCTTTATCTTGAGAAATTCTTTTGATTTGATTAATGAATCACAAACATCTTATCATTTTATATTTTTTGTCATTATAGTTTTATTATATAGCTAAGCAAATTTCTTAAGCCAACTTAAAAAATTAAAAAGCAGATAATAATAATAATCAATCTTGATGCCTGTAGTTTGTGAGATAACGCGTATTTACTTAAATTTAGCAACGGAATAATAATCAGTTTCACTGTTTTTCTGATTATTCGTTAAACTTTTAGTCGATTTTACCTGTACTTTGAAAAAATGGAGATGGTTTATACTTTCGTATTTACTTTGGTGGTCATCCTTAATTCCATTGGTGAATAAAATATTATAATATTTCTATAATTTTTAAAATATATTTTGGCTCGCAACAAATAAAAATTCAACGATTCAGTCTGAATTCTATCCTTATTGCTATTTTTTCCAAATTATATTTGGTTTTGTTTTGAACGTGACCGGATGCGTACCTTACCGATGCTTTTTTTTTTATTTCCAAACTTATTTTCATACGAAGCAACACATCAAATTCAAAATTAAGTGTAGTAAGTACGAAGCACTAAGAAAAATAGGTCTATTCCTTATTTTTAATAATTATGAAAAAAAAATTTATTAATTTTTTTTAATTCTAAAAATGCTGGGCTGACAAGTCTGGTTTTTGATATAGGCTTTCAATTTTTGATAGATAAACAAATATTATGAAAAAATGGCCATTTTTTCAATTTGATGTTCCCGGTTGTCGTCAATAATATGGAAATTTTTTAAATCTCCTAAGCTTCCCAGAGTAACATTAAATAAAGATATTTCTAAATTATATAATATAAACAACAAAATTTCATAAACCAATTATTTGTTTAAAGTTTTTTTCACGATTTTGTATAATTTTGCGTTTTTAAGTTATATTGCAATAAATTTGGACAAAAAAAATGATTGAGACATTCCTTCTTGAGATTATTATTGTTAATATTATAAACAAATTTATTTAAAAATGCATTATTCAGGCAATTTTGGACCGAAAACTTGGTTTTTTTCGATGTCATTGTTTTTGAATTGCAAACTTTACCAAATTCGAGAAAAATTAATAATTTGTTGATTAATCTTATGATTTTTTAAAACAAATTTAATAAGGAAATGCATTAGTCAGACATTTATCGGCAGAAAAATTTTGGTTTTCAATGACAGTCCTTGCATTTGGAAACTTCATGACAATTTCAGCAACATTCATAACTAATTGATAAACTTTACGATTTTCTCAAATAAATTTAATAAAGAAATGCATAGAAAATGCATTTGTAAATAGAAAAATTAGTTTTTTTGTGACAACTTTTTTAATTAGGAACTTCGTGATAATTTCAAAAAAATTAAGAATTTATTTATCAATTTTATGATGTTTTAAAAATAAATTTAATAAACAAATGGATTATTGGGTCATCTGTCAACGGAAGAATTCTTTTTTTTTCTCTTTTAAACTTTTTAAGTGAGATCTTCATAATAAATTTAGCTAAGTTCATGATTAATTGATCAATTTTATGATTTCTTAATGAATTTAAAAGAATATACATTTTTTTGAAAAACAAATTTAATGAACAAATGCATTATTCTGGCATCCTTTGAGGAAAAAATGGTTGTTTTTCAGGTCAGTCTTCTTAATATGGGGACTTAATGATTATTTAATTGAAACTCATTATTAGTTGATAAATTTTACGACGTTTGAAACAAATTTAATAAGCATATTTATTCAGCGAGAAAGTTTTTTTTATCTCATTCGTTTCAGTTTCAGTTTCTCATTACTCTCATTATTTTAATAAGGCTGCAGCTTCAGAATAATGTATTTGTCTATTAAACTTATTTTTTTCAATATAAAATTCATCATCTAATTATAAATTTTGCTGAAATTATCATGAAATTCCCCTTTCTAAAAGCTGATATCGAAGAAAAAACTAATTTTTTCGTCTAAAGATGCCCAAATAATGTATATGTTTGGTAAATTTGTTTTAAAAAATTAAAAAATTAGTTTGTTCAAATTGTTTGAAAAAATCATTATATTCAATAGTAAATTATGAATTTTGTCAGAATTTATTTACACAAACTATACAGTAAATCAAAAAATTATAAAGTTTTTTAAAATCAGCATAAAGTTCCTAATTAGAATAAATGAGATCGAAAGAAGCAAATTTTTTCTGTCATCAAATACCTGATTTCAACCATTTTTATGTTATTGACGAGTATCGGAAACGTTAAATAGTAAAAATGGCCATTTCTTTCTCATTTTTGTTTATTTATGAAAAAATTGGAAGGCTAATTTTAAATTCATACACGAAAACTTTCTTAGGAATCTTATAAGCTTTTAACATTCTGATTTATGAGAGTGTAATTTAATCCTCCAAATTTTCGATCTCTGGTTTTTAAAGCATCTTTACGTTTTGACACTCACTATTTTTGTTTTTACGAGATCCGAAAATTTAAAGCATTATTTTTAGTAAATTTAAACAAGATTTAAAAAGTATAAATTGCAGCTTACTATTCGAGTTATAATATTCTTAATATTTTAAAAAACGCAGTTAAAGTCTACGCATTGAATGTACAAAAACGAACGCAAAGCGCGAGACTGTACCCGCGCGTCCTAGGCGCGCTCGAACTTATGGCGACCGTTGGAGGCTAAAACTACTTCTCAAATTTTCTCCCAATGTTACGAGTTTCTGTGTCGGTCAGGAGTTTTCCCCCATTTTCCCCTGTTTAATAAAAAGCAGTTTTTAACCTGCTACATGTGTTCCAAGCGAGCAGTGTTCACGCATGCGATAAGAAACAAAATTAATCTTCTATTTACTCTTTCAGAATTTAGTTTACAGTCCGGCTCCAATCTTCATGGTGAACGTAATCCTGATCCTGATTCTCCTGGCCGATATTCCTCTTCTGAAGAGTCTTCTCTTCGTGCCAGGTCCAGGACTCCTCCTGGCAGGTCTTCTTCTGCCAGATCACCTCCTGGCAGGCCGCCTTCTAATAAAGTACTTGGATATTCATTAGGACAACTTGGATATATTCGGATATTTTCGTTCATAAATCAGACCCGCCAATTCGAATTTCGAAGATACATTTTTCCTGTTTATAGACCAATTCGATTGCTTGTAAGAAAGAATAACTATGTGCCCTTGCCAATCCGAGAACATATCGTATTATCAACATCCAATGGTGACGTTTGGGCAATATTAGAGTATACTGGGATTCTTCGTGGATTATATGGGACACAGTGTACTCGGCCAAGAGTAAAAATAAACATGCAAAGCTACGCAATTTACAATTTGACCGCAGACGAAATGAGGGAATGTCCAGTAGGCATAAATCGCCCGATGTTCCCATTCAATTTTATCAAAGCCACTTCAGATTATGACTCTCTACAGATTGTCTACCAATAATTCAATTGGAAACAATGTAAACTACAATGCAATGTATTAATTTAAATTACAGTAAATGTATTGCAGTTCCAAATGATAAAATCCAGTTATTAAAACTTTATGTTACGCTCACCTTAGCCTGTCTAGGGGATAAGTGATTATCTATTTGAGTGAAGAGACACTTGTGCCTCGCTACTTTTTATGAAAAATTTAACAATTACACTTTTTGATGAGATTTTTAAATTTAAAACTTTCTTTTTTTGGTGTGTTGTGTTGACAATTTTACTGATTTGGCAGAAAGTCAAAATTCTTTGTTGAAAATTTATCTTCTTGGTTAGAATTTTATCTTCCTGGTTGTAGGTTTATTTCCTTGGTTAGGAATAAAACTATTTTATTACAAAATTTCTATTTATTTTTTTTATTTTAAAAATTACTTTTTTAAACTGAGAATGCTACAATTCCATTTCTTGTTAAAAAACGATCTTCTTCAGTTTTTGTTTGACAATTTATGGATTTTATCGAGAATACGGGGTTTGTGGTAAAAAATATATCTTCGCTCTAATGCAACGGCCATGTTTGTCACGGTCGTCTGCTCCACATAATTATGCTTTGGTACGTGTCGATTGCTCTCTCAAACACTCGATGCGTGATTTTTGTTGCGAGAGAGTCGGCGCTTCGCGCCCTGGAGGATTTTCTCCCCAACTACTAGCTCAGAGCAGCAAGATTACAATAAAGGTGGTAGCGAGACCTGAACTGCACCGTGCTACATAGTATACTATTAGTACATATACTACTCTGAACTGAATAATCGAAAGCTCCTTTTCTTTCCAATTTCAGCTACCTGAAGGATTAGACTTTATTTAAACATGTTAAATATTTCAGATTAATTTAAAAATAAGCATCTATATAAATTTAGAGTCTTGAGACGTCCTGTGAGAACCATTGATCTACATCTATGTTTTTTTCAGATTGGATTTTCTTAAAATTCCATACAAACGTATAATTATTCATAAATGTTTCTAGAAATTCGTAATTTTCTGAAAAATACTATAAAAATATGAAATAACGTCTCTTTGTTGATTTTAATCATTATTTTTAAAAAAGTGTATTTTCCGTACAAAAATCTAACTTAATAATTGGGGAGTTCTGGACAAGAAGGTGACAGGCGCTCGAGAACGAGTAAAAGTATTGTTCAGGCTGTGACGTCAGGTATCAAAAGTGAAATTCGAAATTAAAAAAATATATATAGTTTGATAGCTCTTGAAAAATAAACCAGAGTCTCCACGTACAGTTTTTCTCTCGGGCTGCAAATTTTCCAGTAAATAAATAAAAACTGACATTTTTTTAATTTAAAAAACTATGTTTTTTCACATTCAACTCGCCGCAAGCAATTCGTTTATCTACTAATTAACAAATTTCTTTTTGAGTTTTATTCGTGACACTCTTGAGAAGGCTACAGTGTCCAAAAAGGGTCAAAAGTTAATTTCTAATGTTTTTTTTAATCCGAATGAAAACGCACGTTTTTAGACTTTCACATTTAAAAAGTGAGGGAGGAAGTTTGAGCTACGACAAACTTCAAGCGAACGAATTTTCCGCCAATGTATTGGCCAACTTTTTAGAAAATCTCAATTCGATTTGATTTTTAGTTCCATAATTACAGCAAGGACGATGTTTCAGGCTTCAGATGGCGTCCCCTGAAAAATGCTGTGGTGTCGCGTTGCGAGCTCGTAATAAACTCGCTGTAATTATGGAACTAAAAATCAAATCTAATTGAGATTTTCCAAAAAGTTGGCCAATAATTCGCGGAAAATTCGTTCTCTTGAAGTTTGTTGTAGCTCTAACTTCCTCGCTCACTTTTATAATGTGGAAAGTCTAAAAACGTGGTTTTTCATTCGCATTGGAAAAAAACATTAGAATTAACTTTTGACCCTTTTTGGACACTGTACCCTCCGCTAGAGTGTCATGAATAAATTCAAAAAGAAATTTTTCAATTAGATAAACGAATTACTTACGGCGAGTTAAATGTGAACAAAAAATGTTTTTTTCAATTAAAAAATACAGTTAGTTTTTATTTATTTACTGCAAAATCTGCAGCCCGAGAGAAAAACTGTAAATGGAGACTCCGGTTCATTTTTCAAGAGCTATCTAACTATATTTTTAATTTTTTCAAATTTTGAATTTCACTTTTGATACCTGATGTCACAGCCAGAACAATACTTTTACTCGTTCTCGAGCGCCTGTGGCCTTCTTGTCCAGGAATCCTCAATTATTCATTAAGAATATTTGAGATGACTAAATATTGATAAATCTTTCTCCAAAAAATATGTAAAATTATTTAAAGTATTGTGCTAGTTTATCTAATAATTTTGGTTAAAATATCTTCCTGAAAATACAGTATAGCACAATAGCACAATAGCTTCAGATGAAAACCTGAAAGAAGAAGGTACAATTGAAGGTGTGGGTGAAGTTTTTGAAATCGACGAGTGCGAAGTCAGGTGCCGGAAGAATGAGAAGGAGCGTTTTGCAGAAGTTTCGAGGACGCTTTGAATGATTTAGAGGAGCCATGCACACAAATATCGTATGGAAATCTGCTCTGATAATAACACAGACCAAGCTACGTTGATGGAATTGATAACAAAATATGTTTCAGAAATTACAGAGATCTGTACCAATTGTTGGAAAGAATCTATAAACCTTGAAGATGAAAGTTATGTGCATAAGCCCCGGAATAATTCTGAGGAGTTTATGGATCATGACACTGAAGCCCATACTCAAAACATCGAGTTCCCAGCTGATATAAGAATCTATTATCTTGGTAAATAGGAGAAGCCCAGATAACAAAATGTGGGCAATTGGGATCTGAAATCATAACTTCAGAAGGGCGATTTTAACGATGATGGCTGGCGACAACGGGGTCACTTTGCGACTGATACATTGTGTTGTTAGTGAATTTTAATCGCTTTTCGTGCTTAGTATGGCAAAGATGTCGCTCAGCATCCAAACGAGCATAAAGCTAATTGCTTATTGTTAAAAAAAAAATTACCCAAAAAAAATTGTTTTTATACTTCATTCTAAGGACTTATTGAACTACCCTCGTAGCACCTAAAATATAGAAGCACCTAAAACTGACACATGATAGGTTATGTTCATCTATATTTTATTTTTATTTTATCTTTTGTACAGGGTGCGATCAATAAGTAACCGAAATTTTATCGCGCTGAGGGTTCGAGCGTCCTGAAAATATGTGTGTCGAGGAAAAAGTTCGTTGGACTTCCCGCTTTCAACAACGATGCAGCCCAATTAGCTGACGTCGGCGATTGAGTCAGCATCGCTTACGACGTGTAGGTAATTTTGCGCTCGGTCATGTTTTTGCAGTTGTAGATCCTTCATGATGAGAACGCGCCGGCTCCAGACTTCTTCTTGTTCTAGCTCATCAAAAAGAAGCTCCAGGGAAGGCGTTTTGAATCGACCGAGGCCATAAAAAAATGTAAACGACGCGCTGAAAGCCGTCCGGAAAACGAGTTTAGAAAGTGCTATGAATAGTGGAAGGACCGCTACTGCCACTATATCGAGGCTCAAGGGTCTTATTTCGAAGATTATTGAGCGAACTTGTAAGAAAATTAAATAAGATTGTATTTATAACAAAAGTTCGGTTACTTTCTGATCGCACCATGTATGTTCCCGGTAAGAAGGCTTGAATTAAAAAGTATCGAAATATTTCATTCATTCAGTGGTAACGTGAGAAATATTGATAACTTCTGGATCCCGTTATTGATCTCCCGTTTTGAATCTCCACAGCAGTTGAAGTTCTCTCTTAAATTGAATCCCTTTCTGTTCCTAGCGCCGACATGATTTTTATTTTTATTATTATTTTCGCCGCCTAATGAGTATCAAAAACCGAAGCACAGAAATAGCATTCTTAGGGATTCAACATTTTTTAATACCTTTTAATGCAAGGCTTTTTACCGGGCTATCTTGCGTAGATCTTTCACTGCCCAGTGTTGTAAAGGGACTAAAAATAAAAAATTTAAATTTGTAAAAGTTTGAAATTATCTATGAGAAGGTCGGAAATTCAGAATCTACAGGTTTTGATTATTTCAGATATCTAACTTTTTCTTTTAGATGCTTAAAATTGAAATGAATATAACGTATCTCATAAATGGAATGAGATACCCCAAAACAGACATTTTTGAATTCAAATTTGAAGTAGTATATTAGTATATTCATAGAACATAGTTTATTATCAAGAGTAATTACAAGTAGCACCGAAGCTTATGTGTATCAAGCTAGAGTCAGACTGAGCGCGTACAAAGGGACATTAAAGAAAAGGGGGAGACAAAGACTATATCCGAGTTTAGCGCGCGTTTTTCAAATAAATATCAGTTCCTCCCCCTTATAATCGAAGAAACATTAAGGCGAATATTTTTGTAGAGGTCACGTTTTTGGCTTTGTTCGACGGATAGCCACTAACGGTGATTCGGAACGTGGTAATAAATTCCAAGACGCATTGCTTTTCCTAGGCGCTTCAACTTTATGTGGATTTTCGATAACGTCCCACTCCCTTTCCGGTCGAGGCACAGAATCGTCTCAAAAACTACGTTTCAGTTGATTTACATGAACACGCCGAAATGTTTCCTATTTCCATTTAACCAAGTACAAAACAGCACTCAAACGCTCCATTCCTCTATTAGGAATCCATTTTACTTTGTCCTTTACATCTAAGTTTCTAACTAATACTTTCTTGTTAACCCTGCAGCTCTCAATCACAGCATCAAAACTAGGCTTTTCAAAAAGTACTATATCGCTCGGTGATAACCTGAACATCGAAGTTCTCACTTTATACTTAAACATGATATCTGCACGACTCAGTTTAGTAACAGTGGATGGCGTTGATCTGTAAGATGCTAGACAACTGGTCAGTCTCTCCCGGGGTGAAATTTCCACGTTATTTACACCTGCAACGACGCTTCGCAATAACATTCTTTTTATTGTTTGAACTCCTCGTTCTGCCAGACCATTTGACGAAGGATGACATATAGGAGAGTTGACAAACTGGATATTTCGCTTGTCAAAATATGCCTTCAACTCGGCTTTGTTAAAAGGTGGACCATTGTCACTAACTTCAATACGAGGCATACCAAATCTCGCGAAGCAATCTGATAACAATATTATTATTTTAGGTGCCGTTATTTGTCCGACGGTTCAAACCTCAGCCCACTTGCTTGCGTCATCCATGAAGATTATAAACTTTAAATCTAATGTTTCCAAAAAATCCAAATTTACGCGTACCCACGACTCCAACGTCTTGGCCATAGGAATATGTATCTTTTCTGACAAGTCATTTCGAGTCGTCTGACAAGCAACACACAATTGTATATGGCGATTTATGTCATCATCAATATCTGCACACTAAACAAATGATTTGGCTAGCATCTTACATCTGACGATACCAGGATGGTTCTCATGTAGATCACCCAATACTTGAGGCTGGAGCGTTTTGAGAATAAACACTCTATTTTCATACATAAGAAAATTTTTCTCTGAAGACAAACTTATTTAAACTCTATAAAAAGGCTTCAAATCTGGTTCCAACGATTTCAACATCGGCCATCCGTTCTTTACAAATTCTTTTAACTGCGAAAATATAGGATCCTCCGTTGTAGATAACGCGATTTCCTGATAAGACATCTGATTTTCGAAATTGACTACGGCTGACACATTCGTCACGTAAACTCCCGTACTCTCGGTTACAACAGGCAGACTTGATAGGGCATCTGAATGCCAAATCGATTATCCTTTCCGATATTTGATTTCATATTAATACATGGACAGTAGTATTGCCCAGTGCTGGAATCTGGCAGCAACCTGCTGCGGAATATTATGGATACTATGCGATCTCGTAGTGCTTGATACAAAAAAGTATCAAAGTTGCAGTTTGCGGACGACTGCTCAAGGGCAACTATATAGTCTTTCACTGTTTCACCGACTTGTTGAGAGCGCGTGTAGAATTTGTAGCATTCCGCCACTTCCAGACGTGGAGGCGAATAATGCTCTTTCAGGACGGTTACCAACTACGTGAACCTTTTGTTTTTCGAAACTTCGGGAAATAACAGACTTTCCAAGGTCTTGCACATCTCCGGCCCCAAAAGTACCATCACACATGATACTTTTTCATCGTCTGACGTATGGTTTGCATAGAAAAAAGCCTCTAAACGTTCTAAATAATTGTCAAACGTTTCTGCTTGTACATTGTAAACCGGAATATTCCCGAAAGTTCTAACTCTACAGGGCTCATCACTTTTATCATAATAGTGGCTGCGAGACGGCAATAGCTGCCACACCGAAAATGGAGACGTAGACACGAAAAAATACTGTTGAGGCTCTCGATACAGAGCCGACACTTAATACGTTGAAAGTAGAAACAAGACACTGAATCTCACTAAAGATCTAGCTCGAGTAGACTTTAGCACACAATTCGCGCTTTTAGAACTCACAAACTTGTAATTAAACGTTGCGTTCAGACACGAGGCACAACGCATCGACCGAAAAAAGGACTGCACATGGTTCATAGAACATAATTTATGGTTAAGAGTATTCACAAGTAGTGCCGGAGCTTATGTGTGTCAAGCTAGAATAAGACTGAGCGCGTACAAAGGAACATTGAGGAGAGGGGGGAGACTAAGACTATATATGAGTTTAGCGCGCATTTTTTAAATACATATCAAACGGGAGTCGGGTTGGTTGTGGCATAGTACGTGGCGAATACAATAGAACTATTATATAACCTTCTTATCTCTTCGCCGTGCCGTTTAGGTGCTGAAAATCCGCACAATCAACCATTGAAGCGGCACTGGCGGCCCAGTGCCATTCACCAGTGCTTGCTCACAGGCAGGAAATAACAAATTTTCACCATAGATGTTACTGTGAATACTTGACGCGACTTTGACATTATTAGACATTATCTACGATGATATCTACTCTAAAGCGTATACTTATATTATCCACATAGTATCCCTTCCATAGTATGCAGCAAAAACTGAAAAGAAAAATAGCAAAATGGAAATTTAACTTGTTGCAATTCGGATTGATAGGAGTTATCCGTCGCTTACTTGGAATTGTAGCTGGGTGCTGGCGCTATACGGTGCAAACCTAAGAAAACAAGGCTGTGACGCAAGGGGCAACATACTTATGCAGCGATTATGCATGCGCTTGAAGACACCTCCAATAGGAGTTAATGAGATTTTTAAACACTTTTAACGTTGTAGAAATATTATTGAAATCACTCCATGACATTCAAATGGAAAATTTAGTGTACAATCCGATTTGCAACAAGTTAAATGCCCAGCTCACTGTCTTTTTAGTGATGTTTCATGAAACACCACTAAAAAACACGGAAGAGATACTATGTGGAATGTTGATACCATAAGGTTACAATGTAGAGTATCCTTACCGTTCACTCGTTCCGCTAGGGATAACACCACTAAAACTCTATAACTGTCACCTGTTCTTTATATCTGATGCATACATGAGTCCAATTGAAAATTTTAAATTAATTAATTAACACATTCTAGTGGTAAAAAAAGTCGATATGGGCCAGCACAGGTTGGCAAATGGGTATAAAAATGTAGGTAAACTTGAATTAAATTTGTTCAAATCACTCAAGTTTGAAAATTAGTAGTATATATGAAAAAGAAACATTGCCAAATAACTAATTTTTCGTGCATCTTCATGATGACGGAATGCAACTCATAAAGAGGAATGTCTCATTTGGAGACTGAATTCTGGCTCATGCCGAGATTTATGAAGTGCTGAACCGCGCTGTCAGCCACCTGAACACCTGTCAAAGCAACTATTCGCTTTGCGATATTAAACTAAATAATTCTTAACAAAGAAACTAATTGGGATGATATTTACCTAATTTTGCAACTTCCAAATGTTAGGTTCGTCATGGCCGTCGACATTTACAATAAAGCCGGGATGTATAAAAAGAGTCATGACTGTCTACATATACAATTAGGTATTTTCACTTCAACCACCAGCTAACTTCACTTCGTTAAATGCAGAAAATCTATAGATTATTTCTTCGAACGGTAAATGGTGAATTGGGAAGAAATTAAAAGTTAGGTAATTATTATTATAACTTACCTGCTTATCAACACCTATTTCACCCAAATAGCGCCCGACAAAATCATTTTGACAGGTGTGTGACAATTTGTATGCGACACTTCACATTACTCTAGGTGAGAAAAAGCAGTATCTAAATGATGATTTTCCCCTAGATTCTAATAACGAATCTGTGTAGCTCAAATTTGTTGCAACTCAATGAAACATCTATTTTGGTGCAATTCGCAGGATCGGCGATTTCCTGTGTAAGTGACCATTATTCAATGGTGACGAGATGTACACGTTCTCGCGCACATTGAATAAGAATCACACCATGAGTATCGTTCAGTTTTTTTACCAAGTGCATTCATCGGGTGAACCTGTAAAAGGGACATGGTTTACGAAAGTAAACTACAAAGTGTCATGTTTTTTAAACGGGCGCGTGTGAAAAGGTTTGACGTAAATATAAAGATTGTCATGATATGATAATGGAAAGGCAGCGAAAGAACATTATTTTTCCTGCAATTGCATCAAACCAATTACTGTTGCAAACGATAATATTAACAACAATCTTAAAAATAATGAAAAAGATAGTAATTATGAGTTTCATAGTGGCATTTGTGATGGAAATTGCAATGAAAGTTCGAGGCTCAAAGAAAACGCCATCTAAAATATTAAGATCTGCCGTTATGGGATTTCGGTCGTCTGCAAATCTAACAAGGTGTGTCCCGGGCGCGAATTCTGTATCTAGATTCTGTTTCAGACTCTTTACAATTTTCTTTTCTTTTTACTGCGGGTTTTATACAAGTTTCATTGAATTATGGCTAATTTTCCAACTTCCCACTAATTCCTGCCTCCAATTTATGTGCTCATTCGCAATCACCTACCTCTTCTCGATTGGGTAAAATAGTCACCCGCCGAGTGACCCCCGCCCATCACTCTGGTGACTTCGGAATTACTTTGCTCTTATTTTTTCGTCTTTACAGCTTCTAAAGGTCAGTTTGACTCTTTGTTTTTCTTTCTAATTTTATGGCGCAGTGTGACGCTTTTTTATTTTTTGTTTTTTGGGAGAGTGAGGTACCTTTTTCAATATATTTAGACAGTGTGGTCACTTTCTTCAATATGATCCAACAGTTTCCTTAAGTTTTTTTAGGACAGTTTAGCATTTCTGTTTTTGCTAATCTGTTAGCGCCGTTTGCCGTCTTCATTTGTAGTTTTTCTAGGGACAGTCTGGCCCCTTTTTTTCTTAATATAATCAGGGAGTTCCTGAGGTCATTCTAGTAATTACCCCGAAAAAACGCTATTTCTGTGAATTTTTTATGAGATTATTGATAAATATATATTGTTGAAGGGTTTGTTAAGCTTGATAAATGAATTCTTGAAGCAAAATATTCTTAAAAAATTAATTTTATACACTTTTTATATACAAAAACATCAGTAAAACGCAACGCCACAAAAAGCAGATAGGTCCCGGCTTGTTGAAAAAATCTCAAAACTGGGAAATCGAAAAAAAAATCAAAAACTTTTAAGTCAAGGATGTAATACCCACTTTCTACGCTCTTAGGCCTTACGGTCTTGAGACGAACGGTCTGAAATTTGAGGCATTGCGGGGACGCCTATGATTGCAACCTGCATTGATTTCAATTAAATGGAAGAGTTTAAGATATTTCGATGCCTACCATTTACAATTACTTGAGTGGAATCTGAAGAATCACCTATGGTTTCAATGCTTTTACGGAAAATATATCATCAGACGTCTCTTAAAGGAAGAGGAACGATAATATCATCCCTATAGGGTTTTCCGACTACATTCGGTGCTAAGGTAGGCTTGTGGTCTTTGTTTTTATTTAAAATACTTTGTCAAACTGAGTGTCTTGTAGAGGCTTTACATTTTGTTGTTATATTTAATTATAATCTAGCTGAAGGCGATGAAATCTTCTTGTGAATAGCGACTATCGATGAAACATGGGATAGAGATTTTGAACCTGAGTTAAAAAAACACAATCGAACTAGTGGCGAAGTACGTCTCTATCATGGCCCGAAAAATTTCGACGAGCACAATCGAAGGTTAAGCAAATGATGATTTTTGCACATGATCACCGTGGTGTCATTATGACAGATCAAGTGCCTTGTGGAAGCATGACAATGCACGTCCACACTTGGGAAAGGTTGTGACAGATTTTTTGGAGAAGTATGATTGGGAAATGTTACCTCACCCAGCCTACATCCCAAACTAAGTCCGTAGAGAACAAAAAATTGTAATGAGGAGGGTTCTATTTTAGAGAGGATATAATCATTGTACATTTATTTTATTAATAAAAATAGTTTCACATAAAGCATTTCAAAATAGCTGTTCTGAGATTACCTCAGCGGAAAAACGAGTTACTTCAAGGATGACAATGATTATGTCCCTTATACAATTTATTACAAAATTTTGATTTTTACTATATTTTTTTTTAATTAAAAATTATTTTTCACGCAAACGGGTAAAAAACACGATTGTTTTGGGTTTTTGTCCTCCATTTTATTATTTTTACAAATATATTTAAAACAAATTATAGGGAAATAGTTATTGGCATACATAACCTGAAATTTGTTGATTTTCCTATTTAGGATGGCCCGGTTTCGAGATTTTTTTCAGGAGGCCGAACCTACCTTCTTTTAGACTCGTTGCATTTGATTGTCATTTTGTTTGTATAAAAATTGTATAAAATAATTAGCAAAATTTTTCAAATATATTTCAAGACTGTATTTATTAACCCTAACAAATCGCGCATCAATATCGTTTGCAATAATCTCATACAAAATTCACTAAAACAGGATTTTTTTAGGGGTAAGAGCAGCTTAGCGTTAATGTTTTTGTTAATCTTATGGGGCAATTCGACCCGCTTCGTATTTTACTATTTTGGGGCGCAAAGGCATCTATATGACTGCTAGCAGAAAAAACGTAGGCCATATGTCATCCCCCTTTCAGCGCCTCATTGCGCGTTTGTGGAAAGGCACTCCTTTGAGATGTAGAGCACATATATTCCTATTTCCAACTTCTTATCGGGAGGGGGGGGGGCACTTATTTGACTAATCAAAGAAACAATGTATGTCACGTATGTTCCGCTACCCCACTTCTTGTAGGAATGAAGGGAGGGGCATTCCTGTGACTGGTCACATAAATAATGTAGTTCACATAGATTCCAATTTCCAGCTTTGTATCAGGGGCGAATGCAATCATAGAAATAATCTAGATTACATAGGATAGGTCGAATAGTTTCCTCTTTCTAACTTATCAGAGTGGGGGGGGGCACTTCTGTGACTAGTCGAAAAAATAGTGTAGTTTACATAAGTTCCCAATTTCAACATCTCATAGGGTGCATTTTGAAGACATGTACAACCTGTGCCTGAAATATTTGTTTGAAATTGCCATTATTTATCGAGATAAATGGAAAACCCACTGTTTTCTATATTTTCTTTGGGGGTTTCCCAGGGAAATCAAATTTTCGCCAATTTTTAGTACCATATTTGTAATTAACGCATTAAAATACATTATTATACATAGTTAAAAAATCGGAGATCCGACGCTTGCAGAACTTTATTCTTATTTTAATTAAATTTTCTTCTTCTTTCCTCTTTATTCATAATGTGTCCCCTAAGGGCTTACATAACTTCCATTCCTTACAATTTTTCC
>NC_046665.1:112692852-112695368 GCF_010883055.1 Belonocnema kinseyi | reverse complement strand
GTACCAAGGGTTTCTGCTGAATATGGTTACAAAAATAAATAGGCAATCGCGGACAATTGTCCAGGGGTGGTCCCGAAGGAATTAACCCCCAAGCGGAGGTGTAAAAACCGTGCCGAAAGCTGCATGGCACCTGGGTGAGGTGTCTAGAACGGTGACTCTGGGATACCGGGCGATCTCTCAGAGTACGTAGCCTTATCCTTGCATGCGGGGCTCTACAAGGATGGACGAACCCCTTTCCCTAGTTTCTCGTAGGAACAACAATAACAACACCAAACATAGTTGTAATAAGTGCGGTTCAAAACAACAGAACGCGCAGGGCTCCCGACAATGAATCGGCCAACAATGCCGAACAATCTAGAGCTGGGGGAGCCAATGAAAATGGATTCAACGCGATGGATCGGTGAAATCTTGTGACCTTCGGGTGGATGGAGCAACTGAATCACGACTTGCTAGACTGCTACGATGCGAGTGTGGCCCCTGAACGGGGTTACATGGCACGGCTGCATGCTCTGTGGTGCGAGAAACACCCGGAGCTATCTCACTTTTCGCAGCAACGTCTGCGAAACCATGCTGAATTACTCCGTAAAAGTGACTATGTAAGCGGAACGCCTACTCTACCACAGCTAGAACAAGCCGGCAAGAAAGAAAGAGAGGCGACACTAAGACCAACCACGAGCAGGTATCCAATAGATGAAGAGCGATGCTTTACGACCCGGAGAAACATGAACACCAAGGTTTCTCTCAAGCCTAAAGATCTGTCTGAAATGGATGACGAGTTTCGTGGACATTTTTCCGGTGAATCCGATCTCTGGGCTATCAATTATTATGTGTATAATGCAGCGAGAGCTTTGGCCGATGCGAACCGTAAAACAAAACCAACGGCTGATCATAAGACCAAAAGACGAATGTATCAATTTGTCATAAAGATAGGCTGGGCAAGACAGTATGCGTCCCGCATTCAATGTGTGATTGACTGTGTCACATCTGGCAGGGATTTTATCGCCAAGGTTCGAAAGTTCGCGCGCGAACTCCGGACCCGTTATCACACATTTAACAAGTCAAAGCTGCTGACCATCAGGCAGCATATTGTTGAGAGAATACGGATACTATCTGACGCTAAGAGAAGTCCAGAGCGGAGGGAGAGGTGGGTCAGAGAGAATCAGCAGTTTCTCTCTGACCCATCTCGACTCTTCCAAGACCCTCCAGTTACTGTAGAGTTATATGTTGCCCTCATAACACCTGATAAAGAATGCCCACCCATCGCTACCGAGGAGGTGAAAAAAGTATTAAGAGGGATGAAGAACTATTCCGCACCGGGACCAGATTGTATCAAAACCTTCTGTTGGAAGAAGTTTTCTTTAAGCCATCAGCATTTGGCCCGTATTTTAACCTCATATTTGAAGTCGGATGAGCCGATTCCAGAGTGGTTGGTGAAAGGGCGCACAATACTGCTGCCGAAAATAGGCAACTTAGCTGAACCAAAGAACTACAGGCCAATAACGTGTCTGAACACGCTTTATAAAAATGGAATTTGGGTGAAACAAAT
Organism: Belonocnema kinseyi; assembly: GCF_010883055.1. Taxonomy (NCBI): domain Eukaryota; kingdom Metazoa; phylum Arthropoda; class Insecta; order Hymenoptera; family Cynipidae; genus Belonocnema; species Belonocnema kinseyi. Next base: position 112,693,822 of record NC_046665.1, on the reverse strand, counting down.
GCACCAAGGTTTATTTGAAGCGAGGAAAACTTAATGGCATCCCTGAAGATCCTGAGCTCCTTGATAGAAGCGCCATACGACACTTTTGCGCTTGAGAGACTTCTACATACCTGGGCGGGCCACAGAGCCGCATTCAGGATGTGCAATCTATAAAGGATACTCTCTGAAGCAGATACAAACGTTTCATCTGACGGATTTGGTCTTCCGAACTGTCGGCGAGGAACAAAGTATCTGCAACGAACATGCTTGCCGTCCCGGTACTACTCTATTCATTTGGAGTAGTTCCATGGACGAAGAACGAGCTCAGATCTCTTGATACCTGGACAAGAAAGGTTATGCACATGAACAAAAGCATGCATCTTAAGTCTTCCGTTGCGCGACTGTACATCTAACGCCGTCAAGGGGGTCGCGGAATATTGAGTCTTGAATGTCTTCACAACAGGATTATTCTGGGTACAGCACATAGAGTTGCAAATGGAAGAGACTCTCTTCTTAAAATGGTCAGGAATCACGAAGAAGTGGGCAAAGGAGCATTTCTGTACAAAGCAGCGGAGGAGGCTGCTGAAACACTCGGACTTGACTTCAGTATTAGGGGTGAGCAAAATGCATCAAATCTTATCTATCTCGAGTACGCACTTCTGAAAGCCCGGATAAAGAAAGTACAGGAGAAAAACTTTCGTGAACAGCTCCTCGATAAGAGGATCCACGGTATCTTCCACAGAAATGTGAAGGATCAGTCAATGTCTTGTGAACTAACGTTTACTTTCCTTAAATCGCCCGGATTGAAGTCTGGTACAGAGGGTTTAATTTTTGCATGCCAAGACGGTGTCATTTCCACCTTAACATATCGTCGCCACATTTTGAGCCGAGACATTCCTGATGATAGCTGCAGGGCGTGCCATGCACATCCCGAGCATTTAGCTCACATACTATCTAGTTGTCCAACTCACGCGGGAACGACCTACATTCA
>NC_046665.1:112674095-112692752 GCF_010883055.1 Belonocnema kinseyi | reverse complement strand
ATCGCTCCTCTAAATGCTCCTAGGGAAATTGAGTCAATTGTCGAGAATAGGAAGTGCCGCATATACTGGAACTTTATATTCTCGACAATTGTTTCTGTTGCTTACTCGAGGCCTAACATAGTTCTTCTTGACTTCGAGAAGCGAACCATGTTCGTTATCGAATTTTCGGCACCAACTGATAAAAACATCATAGCCAAGGAGAATGAAAAGAAAGAGAGGTATCGAGACCTTATAAGGAAGTTGCAACGATTGTACCCGGAATATTCTGTTAAACTGATCGTCCTTATCATCGGTGCTCTTGGATGTGCCAAGTTTTCACTTGCTAATGGCCTAAAAAGCATCCCTGCGTGTCAACAATATGCTAGAACACTTGCGGGAAAAATGCAGAACGCGGTTGACCTTGGGTCGCTCCGTGTTCTTAGGGTGCACGAGACTTTTGCTGGATCGTCGTATTGATTCATTTACAGACTACAACCACCTATCTCACGGTTGTGAGACGTGGTTGTGGCTGAAATTTCACCGCGATTTCGCTGGAAGCGGGTGCAATTTTTCAGATTAGCACCCGCTCCCGGCGAAATCCTGATGTTGTCCTTATGACAAATTTTTAATTATATATAGATATATATATACACAATTATGTACAACTATTTACATGAAGCCTTATATCTAATTCCTTATTTCTCTTTTCTTTGATGGCGCAATTTAGGACTTATTAGCAAACGATTGAGCGGGCGAACAAAAGCTACTAATCGAAGCGGCTTCTGTTCCCTTTTTCTTTCACTTTTTTATACCTCCATTTCCCTTTTTGCAAATGCATTCTTTCATTTTCTCCCATTCGCTCCTCTAGCACCCTCCAACTCCTCCATCCATTCTTCTCCTAATCCATCCTCCCCTAGAATCTTAACCACATTCTCTTTCCAGCTTCCTTTATCTTCCATTCCTCTCCTACATCTTTCCCATACATGCTCCTATTTTTCCTCCTCCACTTCCCTTATTCTACACTTTCTGTTCTCTTCTTTTTCCCAATATATCCCCTCCCTTACCTCGTTTGACAATCTAAATCTCGATATTCTGGTCCCCCTTCTCTCTCCCCATCCCTTTTCTAAATGCTTTGGTACTCTTTTATTTTTTATCATCTTATCCCATTTATTGTATTTCAATTCTTCAATCATCCCCATCTTTCTATTAATTGTTTTTCGCTCTCCCTTTTTTTCAAATTCTTCCAATTTTACTCCAGTCCCATCCTCTATTTCCCTATCATTAAAGAACACCCTCCTTTCTTCTTCTCATCTCGTTAATTCGATCACCCTTCCACTCTTCTCTTCTACCTCCATCAAACACTTTCTCGCCAACTCCCCTCCCTTTCCCTCCTACAGCTTCGTCTCAAATTTCCATGCCCTCTTTCCCACTCTAATATTTAACTTATCTCTTTACGCTTCTTCTCTCACCATATATCCTGGTGTCCTCCAGTCTGCCCCTCGTGTCCACCTTATATAACATTCTTGTAAACTCTCAATATCTTTTTCAATTTAGACCTGTTTTTACATATTTTTTATTTTATTTTAAAGAGCGGAATAAACCTTTTTTCTTATTCAGGTGCAAATTTGGGAGTAAGAAGTCAAATACTTTCGAAGCAATGCATTTTTGAAAGGCAATACATTTTGAATATGTTAAATTAACAACATAAAAATATACTAATTTGCAAGTGGATGGTTGTGTTTTACTTATCGCGTAGCCACTATTCAAAAATTAATTGCTTGTAATGAAAATTGGCGATTAGACCATCTTGATGGCTTCTGCGAGTAATAGTTTCCGAGAAAATAAAGGAATAATCGATTTTCATGTAAAAAACCTATAAACATCATTGATTTCTTAGTTTATTTTAGACAATACGAACAATTCTGCAAAATTTTCAGACAAAAGTTGTAGATCTCATTGAGATACAAATTTTCCTTCAAAGGAATTTTTTCCACTAGTGATAGTTTCCGAGACAATTAGTGATACATCTAACGATCAAATATTTCGGTGCTGTGCTTTACCGTGCCCACCCAATTCCAGCTTCTCGAGGAGAGCGGAAAGGCACCTCTGAGACTGGCCAGGGAAATAATTTTGGTCACACCCCTTACCCCTTTCCCAGGTCCACTGGGGGCGGGAAGGCACCCCTGTGACTGGTCACAGTTATAATGTTAATCAAACCCTTTTCGCAGTCCCTTGGGGGGCGAAAAGGGACCCCTGGTAATGGTCACAGAAATAATGTTGGTCAAACCCTTTTCCCAGTCCCTTGAGGGGCGAGAAGGGACCATTGGTACTGGTCACAGAAATAATGTTGGTCAAACCCTTTTCCCAGTTCCTTGGGGGGGGGGCGAGAAGGGACCCCTGGTACTGGTCACAGAAATAATGTTGGTCAACCCCTTTTCCCAGTCCCGTGAGGGGCGAGAAGGGACCCCTGGTACTGGTTACCGAAATAATGTTGGTCAAACCCTTTTCCCAGTGCCTTGGGGGGGGGCGAGAAGGGACCCCTGTTACTGGTCATAGAAATAATGTTGGTCAAACCCCTACCCTTAACGTTTTTTTTCATAAAAATCGATATATCACTAATTTTCGCGAAAACTATCACTCGCAGAGAAAAATGTTCGAAACAAAAAATGTGGCATTTGATGAGCTGTACAACTTGCTTGAAAGTATTTAGCGACATTGTGTGAATTTTCTTAGATAAACGGAAAAAGCCATGATTTTTATGGGTTTTTTAATGTAAATTGATGGTACAAAAAATATATACTTTGATGAGATCTAAAATTTTGGTTGGAAAGATTTTGCAAACTTTTGAATATTAGCTTAGATAAACACAAAAATTCATTATTTTTATGGTTTTTTCATGGCTTTACCATGAAAATCGCCTTGTCGCCAATTTTGACTATAATATTCGTAATCAGCGCGACAAAATACAAAAGTATACGAAGTTTGAAGAAAATTTGGAGTATTCAGCTATTCGGAACTTCATCCCAAATTTTTACCAGATTAAGAAGAACGCTTAATCCACTCTTTAAAATAAAACGAATGAAATAAGAGGAAAAGGCCCCATATGTAGATAAAGTTGCTTTAATTCACCGTATGTTATTACTGAGAAAGGGTTATCAATTATCTCTTTGTGCCAAACGCCAGCCTGCATTTGATTCGAAAAACAACGCATTCGAATTTTTAGGGGTTTATGTTTTTGCACAAATTAGAACATATTGAATCAAAAATAATGCGCCAATATAAAGTTGATTTTGGATAATTTCAGGGCAATCGAAACGTTTCCCTGCCCCGCTCCTACGGTGTTTTGCGCACAGGGGGTAGTTTTTAAGGCTTTAAGTGAATTGCACAAATTTAAACAAATTAATACGAAAATAATTTGCCCATATAAATTATATTTTGGATAAAGTCGGGACCAGCGAAACGTTTCACTTGCCCCGCCGTGCAGTTTTCCGCACAGGGGGTTAAAGTTGGTTTCACAAATTTGAACAAATCAAGACGAAAATAATGCACCCATATTAAGTTTATTTTTGATAATGGCGGGGTCAGGTGAACGTTTCGCAGGGGCTGTAATTTTTTTTCCGCATAGAAGGCAGTTTTTAGGGGTGAAGTTGGTAGTGCAAATTTGAACAAATTAAGACGAAAGTAATGCTTCCAAATAAAGTTGATCTTGGATAATGTCGGAAACAGCTGCACGATTTGCTGTCCCCGCCATGATGTTTCCCGGGGGGGGGGGGGATTTTCAGGGGGTTGAAGTTGGATGCAGAAATTTTTACAAATTAAGACGAAAATAATGCACTCACATAAAACTGATTTTGGATAATGTCGGGACCAGCGAACCGTAGTACTGATATTTCGGATAGGAAGGTGATGCGAAGTTGTAAAAGATCGTGGTCTCACATTAACGGGGCTTTTTCCGACATCTTAATTGAGGCATGTATATTTGTACATTGGTCGATTATTTATCGATTTTTGGTGTATTTTTTATTATTTGTATTTAGTCTTATTTCGGCGTGTTATATAAAATTAAACTTATACAATTTGTAATTTTATTTTGATCAGTAAATTAAAGCAAACCATTTTTTTCTTAAAATTCTGTTTTTCTGTTTTATTTATGAGTCAAAAATATATTATCCCAAATCTTGTTAAATTTATAGGGAGCGAGAGAAAATGTTACCATAGTTTGTGAAGCAGGGATGTATGACAGCTATATTTTTGGATAGAAAGTGATAGAGTGAGAGTGGGGGAATCTGGAGAATACCAGAGGAATTTTGATGAGTAGAACGGGGGGGTGAGGGGATGAGTAAAAAAAACAGGCGTTCCTTTTAATGTGTTTTATTGAATATTTTGCTCATCATAATTTATAGGTTATGTTATTCGCAGAACTTGGTGAAAAAAGTTATTCGTCTTTCTAGAGTGACAACGAGGCTTCTAAGAAAAATCTAGCGCTGAAAACTATCTGCTAGTTTGGTAAGATTGACGGAAATGGCTTGCTTTTGAAACCCATGGCTGGGATTTTTTATGTAAGGGTGCCGGCTACTAGTTCCCAAACAACCAGTGATCCCAACTTTGGTATGTAGACTAGACTTATTGATTCAAATAAAATTAAGGTTTAATCAAGACTCAGTGGATTTTCATATTCCATCTTATTATTTCAGTTTGAATTCAAGTGAGAAAACATGAGAAAGGGCAATTTTCATGAAAACGGGGTGAAACAGAGGGATTGTTTTTAAAAATATCTAAAGAGGGAAATATGGAAAAGATGGTGAAGCCTGTATTCAGATGATATACTTGTTCATTGAAATCACTAATGTTCATTTTGTTAAGCATTTTAAAATACTGTTCTTAACATTTATATTTTTCATGTCTGATGCCAGCTTTCTTCTCGGTTCCAGGTTTGACCTCGAGCCTGGATATATATGTAGTGGAAAAGTTGCTGAAATGTATGGCAGATGGCATTGCATTATTATTTGCATAAGAATTTTATTTCAAACAGTTAGTACAGTTTCATATTTGCGATAACGCGAAGGTAACAAATTTGAATAGTAGATCACTCAGACATTACGGATTCTTATTTTTTCTATCATCCCTCTTCTTTCATGTGGTTTTATTTAGAATTTGAATTTACCGCGCTGTATCTGACTCTTGCCGATAAGTGCTCGCCCACTCAAAGGTTCGACTCAAGAACGAAAGGAAATTTAGCAAAAATTAAAAATATATTATTGTCATAAGTTATGATGCAGACAAATTGACAAAAAGTATGGGACAATATTTAAAAATAAATTCTAGCTGTATTTCAAAACCATGTTACGTCTAATTGAAAAAAATGAGCTGACGGAAAAGATTGGTATAAAAAAAGTTTTCTTAATACCTTATAAAGCAGAAGTCTTTTCTATTTGAGTATTGCCAACATTGCAATCCAGATGACTTTGCTATCTTCTACGATAGAATAGCAGAGTTTTATTGTATAGATACGTAAATTCGGTAAGCTATCTCAACAGTTTCAGAATCAGATAAAAATAATTATAATAATGATTACAATAATTTATAATAATTAATGTAAAAACCTCAGAAGGATAACGTTGACGCTGACAGTATGAGAGATAACGATTACTTTGTATATGCGTACCTTAATTGAGCACTGGGATAATTATTAGTCGCACTTCTAATTGAATTATTCGATAAAGTTCAAATCACTTATTCCTCTACTTTGAGAAAATGAAGACAGTTTATACTTTCTTATTCACTTTGATGGCCATCCTTAATTCTATTGGTGAATTTAATACTATATTATATTTATAATTTTTAATATATTTTAAGCTAACAACAAAGAAAAAGCGAACGACTTCATCAGAACTTTATGCTGATTTATAGTTTTTTAAAATCATATTTCTTTTTGTCCGAAATACCCTGCAAAACCTCCAAATGTGGAAAGTTCTATCAAACTTCTCAATTGTTGCGAATAATTTCTGTGAAACAAATTAAAATATTTTAAAGTCCCGTCAAATCACATAAAATCTGAAGCTATTTTCTGAAGTCCTGGAAAACCAAAACGTTTCATTTCTTCCAAAATTATAGAAAATTTTTCAGAACCCTATAAAAATATATTTAATAGTTAAAAATAACTATTTTTAAATTCTTAAAAAATCTGTTCAACTCATAAAAATGCCTTGGAATATTTTTAAATACCATGAAATAAATTATACATTCATGTTTCTTTACTGGAGCAAATAAATTATGGAGCTTTCTGTCTTATCGCATCCGTTGATAAATTTTTTTTTCTTTTTACAGAATCAAGTTCACAGTCCGACTCGAATCTTCATGGTGAAACTAATCCTAGTTCTCATTCTTCAATTAGAAAACATTCTCCTGGCAGACAAAGTTGTCCTGACAGGGAAAGCTCTCCGGGCAGGCTAAATTCTCCTAGCAGAGAATCTTCCCCTGAAGAGCCTTCTCTTCCTGTCAGGTCCAGGCCTCCTCCCCGCACGTCTCCTCCTGGTAGGCCTCCTTCTAGGGAAGTACTTGGATATTCACTAGAACAGCTTAGATATGTTCGCCTTGTACCCCACAGAAATCAGATCCAGAAATTCGAATTTTGAAGATACATTTCTCCTGCCAATAGACCAATTCGATTGCTTTTAAAAAAGAATAGTTTAGTGCCCGTGCCAGCTCGAGAGCATATTGTATTATCAACATCCAATGGTGACGTTTTTGCAATATTGGAGTATATTGGGATTCTTCGTGGATTATATGGGAGACATAGATCTCGTACGAGAGTAAAAATAAACATGAGAAGCTATGCAGTTCACGATTTGACCCCAAAAGAAATTGAAGAATGCCTAGTAGGCGTAAATCACCCAATTTTCCCAAAGAATTTTATTAAAGGTACTTCAAATCAGAATTCTTTACAGTTTTTTTTTCTCAATAATTCAATTCAAAACAATGTAAACTACAATGCACTTTACAATACAGATATTACGGTTTAAGGTTACACTCATATTAAATCATCTAATGGATGAGTGATTCTCTATTTGAATGCGAAGAGAATTGCGCCAAGCGAACATAAATGAGAGCTATACCAGGGATATAAGCAAGATGTATCTGAAATTTTTAAAATGTTTGGAGTGCAATTTTCGAAATTGTTGTACTTGTTTATGCCTAAGTCAATCTGTTTCTGAAATTTCCATATCGGAACTTGGAAATTTTCTATAATAATATCCTTAGATCACCACTCGAGAATAACTCGCGCAATATTCAATCTGAAAGATTTGATATTTTATAAACTAGAAGAAATGTGGAGGGTAATAGAAAAATAATGTTTATGCAGGAAATTCTCGGCGATAGTGATAATTCTGAAGATGACGATTTAATGAACGTCTTGCCCGAGGATTCCGTAAGAAGAAAATAACAGCTTCTCTCTCGCTTAATCTATTTCAGTGAAACACAACTAGTTACCAGTGGAAACTGCGCCATATATAATATAATTAACGTGAAATGAAAGAAACAGTCGCATTATTTAATTACTAAATACTCGTGACCATTAAATAAATCACAAATTATTCAGTATAAATTTCTTCATTAAGGATTTAGTAAAACTTTACTGGTTTTCATTTACAGTGTGACATTTACTATCCGCAAATTTTAGTGAAAGTAACATTAAAATATTTTGCAAGTCACCATACACCTGCGCCCGATTTCCCAGACAAAAAGAAAGGAAATATGTTTGACATCAAGACGCTCTCCCAAGAATGTTGCTAATTTTGTTTAACTTGGATACTTTAAAGCTTTTATTCCTCAACTCCACTGTTGCAATCTGTCGAATATCAATGATTATTGAGGATTGTAATAATTAAATACTCACTGTTTTTCAAAGTAATAAGAATCACTGATTGCCCACAAATTGCCTGAAAATATATCTTCTATGATTTTAGACCATACACTTACAACATTTTAGGTCGGCATTCCGTCACGCTTACCTCTAATATCTTCCCTGCTGCTGGCTGTGATTTCCCTATTTGCCTATTCTGGCCTCCTTAATAGGCGTTCGTCCTCAGATCCTGATGCCGTCACTCCGTAGTACTTTATTGTTTATAAAAATAGGGGTAGCATCAGTTTACTTTTGCAATTTTGGTAAAAAATTAACGTCCTTACCCGCTTCTTCGATAGAATTAGCTTCCGTCAGCCTTCCGCCTAATTTATAGTATATCCGCAAAATAACATTCCTTCTTTTGTTTTTTCCGGAGTATTTCTAACACTGGGTGAATTACCTGGATTGATAAAGTCCCTAAGAACTTTTAATTCATTGTTATGCAGGTCAGCTAATCTTTTTCGAAATCCCATTAATAATTAATTAACGGTATCTTGACAAAACTTTCTTCTATTTCACCCAACAACGTCGTTATACCTAAAGCTGCCATTGCCATTTCAATTTTGTTCTGAGTTTCAGTGAAGTACAATTTTTGAACGTAGAAGTTTGGCTATACATACCTTCTTCCTGATATTCCATTTCTGGGTTAGAACACTTATTCGAAAAGTGAAATTACATATTATGTGGGCGTTTATCCGCCAGTAAAGTAACATGCCGAGAGTTTTAATGATTACCGATCACTAAGTCTTAGACATTAAACCGTTTATTACAATTTCATCGGTATAAATTTTCTATGGTGTTACGCATTGAATGTCTAATGAGAAGTGAATGGAAAAATTCATTCCTGAGGGTTGCGTGGAAAAACAAAATACAGTCAACTGCGTGACACGTCAGCCTGGGTCGTATTCGCAGCAGAAAAAATTGTGTAGAATTTCATTAGGAATTTGATCGTTGAAAAATACCTGGTTCGTAATTAAAGACCAAAAATCTGAAGATTATGAAATTGTTTTACATCCTAATATTTTGTGTTATACAAGTCTACTTTTTTGAATCACCCAACTTGTATTTTGACAAAAAAGTTAGATTTGTAATCAGTGACCTGAAAAAACGACACTTCACTGTATTTATTTCATGCCCGGCTGTTTTGAGCAGTACACTTTCGCCATTTCGTATGTGCTATTTCGATTTTTAAATGAACAGTATCAATTCGTAATCAGTAACTTCCAAAACAAATATGTACATATTTGTATATTCTAATCATATACTGATAGTTGTCCAGCTTTCTCGGAAAATCGCACTCGAGACAGTGAGTGCGGCTAACTAGCGGACCATCCAGCTTGAGTACGCAAGATTTAAAATGATGTTTCATGAAATATCACAAACACCCGTTACTGAACGCGATCCGAAAACAGTCACTAGAAAAGCTGTTATCACTTTGAAAACGACGTAGTACAAATCCAGGTTTAAGTAGCGTGACAGATGATTCGTCCAAGAGAGTCACTGTGACTTGCTCTAATGCTGAATGCCTTGCCAGTGCATTACTCTTATTTTACCAAAATGTGTAGAAAACACTTCTTTATAATTATGGATGGTAGCTTAAGCGGAATTGAAAAGAACGATGAGCGAGTAATATTTTGGATTTTAAATTCAAATCAACGATGTTTAAAAATATCCAACGCCGGAAAGAACGAAATTGTTTTGATGAAAGAAGTACCACTACCACCTTTACAGCCTCCACCACCTGCACCACTTATTATTCGTGAAAGTTTTGAGGCCCTCAAACATAGGACAGCTAGTCTACCTGCGCATATTCAGATAATTTATTAAATACAAATTTCTAACCTTTACTACGCGTGAGAACATTATTTTCTTTCCTGGTTAAACTTTTCAATTCGTACGTATTTTAATTTTCCAACTGCAATTTTTAAATTCCCTCTAATTTTTGCCATCCCGCGATCGGAATCCCGCTTGTCAGTGGCAGTATTTTCTGTCCGCTGTATTTGCGCATTTTGTCCCGTATTTCACTCCGGGAAGTCCTTCCTGCGGAACATCTTTTTTAGCTCCCAAGATTGTCTGCCAGAAGCCCTATATAGCGCCCCGCAAAACCCCGGAATACGACCAGCTGTATCTAGATTGCTGGCTAGATTCTCTCGGTTTAGAGTACAACCGGGCAAGTCCAGGCTTCTACTCAGTCGGAATTCTAAAAGAGCGAATTCTGAAATTCCACCAAATGTCTCTCCTCTCGTCCCATCTCATTGGCTATCTAGGGGAATTCACTATCCCGGCATCCTCTGAGCCCCCGATTGAAAATATTCCTTTAGAGATGGAAATTTTTCGTGAGCTGGAAAAAATAATTGGAGAGTCCGGAGAGGGAGCTTTTGCTCATACCAGTGAGGAGCTCCCCCGTGAAGTCCTTTCTAATAATGGAATGTGACAATCATGTGTGCCTTGTTTCAATTAACAAAGATTTGTCCTTAACGCTTACCGATCTTCCACCTGAGAAAAGGATTCAAATTTCTTCCACTCTTCATTGATAACCGGACTCGGATCAATTTAAAGAAAACATGAATTATAACGAAAAAAGATGAGTTTTCAGCGAAAAAGATCATTTTAAAACCAACTATAGAACGGTTATATTTGTAGTTATAAAACTCAGTTCTTAAATAGAAAAACTAATTTTTAATAAAATAGTTTAACTTTTAACCAAGGGAATGGATTTTTATCTACAAAATCTATATTTTCAACAAAATACAGAAATTGTCAACCAAATAAGTTTTTTTTTTCAACTACAGAAGATTGTTTAACCAAAAAATGGGTTTTTCAATTTTGACTTCGAAAAAATATTTTTTTTTAATAAAATGACCAATTTTCAACATAATAGTTTTATTTTCAACTAAACAAATAAACTTTCAACCAAAAAAATTAATTTCCAGTCAAAAGGCTAAATTTTTAACAAAGAAGTTTGACTCTCTGCCAAATAAATAGAATTATTATTATTATAAGTTAATATAAAAAAAGTTATTTTCAAATATTTCAAGTTTGAGGTAACGAAATAAATTTATAACTAAGACAATCAATTTCCTACCAAAAAAATATGATTTTTTAACTACAGAGATAATTCTTAGGCCGAAAATTTTAAAAAGTGCAATAAGGGAATTTCTAACAAAACACTAGTTTAATATTAAATTTCAATAAACGGCTTTTATCCTTTGGAATGGCAATAAACGTATTGAAAATTGGCAATTCAAATACTGTGTTTGCGATTTCACAATAGGCACGTATTGCAGAAGTGTTGCAAATTCCTAAACATATTTAAGGGCATGTGATACTTAGAAAACTACACAGGACCATTAAACTTTTTTAGTTTACTGGGACCTGAATCGGTGCACTATATTTTTTGGGTCGCTGAACTTAAATCCCGTCGCAAAATTGTGCTAGCACGTCAGGATTTAGAGTAAATAAAAAAAACAGGCTAAAAACCTTCAGATTTACAATAGTCAGATTAATCTATTATTTAGTCTTCGTTTCTTTATTTTTTTATCCGTCCTTCCTTCATTCTACCACTCAGAAAACTCGAGGCCACCAATCACAGACGTATAAACCACATGCTCACATACCTTTAGCTCACCAATTATAAGTATACCAACCGCACGCCTAAAAACACTAAGCTCAGAAATCAAAACTAAAACTGACCCACTCCAAACCCACACACCTTAAATCCAGAAACGCCAAACCAATTCACTTTAAATGCATAAACCCCAAACCCACCCGTTTCGAATTCACACACCCAACACCCAAAAACGCCAATCCCGCATACCCCAAATCTACAAATCCCGAACCCTTACACCTCAAGCTCACCAACCCCAAGACCTGCAATAAACCTAAATATACATACCCCGAACCTTCATACCCCAAACCCACCAACCTCAATCTCCACACAAACCCAAACCCACATACCTCAAACTCTTACATTCCAAATCCACCAACATCAAGCTCTCCACAAACCCCAAACCTGCACAGCCTAAATCCACTCTCCTCAAATCCACACACACGAAACCCACACAGTCAAAATCTACACAACTCAAATTCACCAACGTCAAGCCCATGAAACCAAAACCTACACATTCCAACCCGGGACAACCCATACCCACCAAACACAAACCCTCGAACCGCAAATTCATTAAGCCTAAACCCACAAATCCGAAGACCACAAACCCCGACCAACACACCCCCAACTGATACAGACTTTATCAACACAACCTGAATCCTTACACCCTAAACCTTTAAATTTCAAGCTCACAAACCTTAAACCTACATACTATATTTTGTATATTTAATATTGAATTGTGGAAACGGAACTCCGGGTGGCAAAAATAACAAAGTTGCTACTTTTCTTCATCAGCAAAAACTTAATGATCTTGTGAGAGATTTAGGTCTGTTAAAAGAAAACGCTGAACTTGTCGCATCTAGGATCCACAAGAAAATCTTGGCGACTGTTCCTTGACTCCTCAACAAAAATCTTCAAAGCAGTTCTATTGCATAACTGTAACAAATACGAAAGGTCAGTTACACTCTTAGTTTTCGGGTCTTCTACAGCCCACTGAATTGCACCCCAAGTGCGCTACCGATAAAAATATTTGCGCCACAAAACTGTATTTGAAGAATCAACATTGAAATCACATGATCTTGAAGATCTTCAAATACGCTTATATGCGTCATTCGGAGAAAACTTTGCGCCACATTGATAACCGAGTTTTCAGCGATCAAAATGGAGGGGGGGGGGGGCTGGCGTCATTTTTCTAAACTAATAACATTTTTTAAATTCATCCTACATATCTTTCATAACTGCAAGTGCGTTCAAATGCGCAACTACTAAAAATTTTTACGCTAGCTATTTAAAAAAAGATATCATAGTTTGGAGGGCGGGCCAGTATAAAGTAGGTGTTTAATCGTAAACAGTGATGTGCAATATAAAGTTGGGGACATGAATTCATTCTTCTTCAACGGCGCTCTTATGCAATATAAATTTTTTTTGGAAAATGTTGAAAATTGCGCAAGATATGGAGGTAACAAAATTTTACGGAGAAATGACTAACAAAATAAAAAATTTTCAACCCGCACTGATGAAGTGACTTTCCTATGGGGTTTCGAATACGCTCATATGCGTCACTTTCAAAATGAACAAAAAACAATAATCATTCCCCTCACTGCCAATTGTTACCAATAACCTAAATTGCAATATAAACAGTTTTAATGGTCTCTTCGGATAGGATTCAAAATGCGCTCATATGCACCACTTTCAAAATTAACAAAAACTATAATCAACCCCCTCCATACCAATTGTTACCGAACCATCGCCCGTAGATATCTCCATATAACCTAAATTGCACTATAAAATTTTAGGAGGAGATTTTCGGATAGGATTTCAAATATTTTTATTATTTTTGTGGATATATCATTACACAGCGGATCGTAACAAGTGGTAATAAGGGAGTTGATTATGGCTTTTTGTTATTTTTAAAGTGCAGCATATGAGCGCATTTCAAACCCTATCCGAAGAGACCTTTATAAATTTTTATTTTGGAATCTTAGTTATTTAGAGGTATCATCGGATAGTGGACCGTAACAAGTGGTAGTGAGGGGGTAGATTATGGTTTTTCATTAATTTGGAAAGTAGCGCATATGAGCGCGTCCGAAATCCCATAGGAAAATCACTTTATCAATGCGGATTGCAAACTTTTTATTTTGTTCGTCATCACTTCGTAAAATTTTGTTACTTCTATATCATGGGAAATTTTCAAAGATTAAAGAAATAATTTATGGCGCATATGTGCGCATTTGAAGACGAATGAATCCATGTTTGACACTTTATATTGCACATCACTGTTAAGGATTTAACACCTGCGTTACACTGCCCCGCCTCCAAAATATGATATATCTTTGTTAATTAGCTAGCTCAACATTTTTTAGTGGTGGCGCAATTTGAGCGCGTTTGAAGTTATGGAAGATAGGTATGATGAATTTGAATCCCCATAGCAAATTCCTTTTATCAATGAGGGTTGCAAACTTTTTATTCGGTTGGTCATCACTTCGTAAAATGTTGTTATCTCTATATCATGGGCAATTTTCAAGATTTTCAAACAAATTTAATGGCGCATATCAGCGTATTTGAAACCCCATGAGAAACTCCCTTTATCAATGCGGGTTGCAAACTTTTTATTTTGTTGGTCTCCACTTGGTAAAACTTGGTTACCTGCATATCTTGGGCAATTCTCAAGATTTTAAACAAATGTAATGGCGCATATGAGCGCATTTGAAGATCTTCAAGATCATGTGATTTCAATTTTGATTTTTCAAATAGTGGGGGGGATAGCGTGGCGCTAGCCCCCCCCCCCTTAACACTAAATATAACTCCTACAGTTTTTTGGCACAAACATTTGTATTGGTGGCGCATTTGGGCACATTTGGGCCAACAGAATAGGATTGTTAAATTTCCTTGATTCTTATGTGAATGGGATAGTCGTGATCGTCAAAATCATCGTGTAACAAAAGATTTGGTGATTCGGAAAAGCTTGATACCCGGTTCAAAAAATGTTTTAAATGATACTTTAGTAAATAGTTCAAGAATTCTTCTACCACCATTATTCATGGAACTAGGTATAAACAAACAATCTATTGAAGCTATGAAAGGAAATCGCAGTGATGCTTCTAACTATCTTTTCTTCAGGTTCCCAAATTTATCTGAAGGAAAAATTGACGAGGGAGTTTTAGATAAGCCATAGGTAAGAACTCTTCTAAAAGACAAAGAGTTTCAAAACAAAATGAAAACTCTTCAACTTGCTGCTTGGATAGGTTTCGAAAATGTTCTTCCATTACCTTCATTCTCATCTTGATTTTTTATTTGGAAAATTATGGGAACTATTGTGAGAAACAAATTGAAAGATTTCATTAAGATCTCAAGGTTATGGAACAAAGATATCAAGGTGTTTGGAATAAGCACCTGATGATAGATTACTGCTGGAGCCTCAAAAGTGAAACTAAAATAAAACATAAACGATATCGATTCTAAGACCTTTTGTAGATAAAAAACGCTTTATTATGGAAAAAAGGATTAACATTTGAGAACAATTATCGTAAGAGGCAAGGGGATTTACGTTAAACAAGCACCCCAGTCGCGAGCGGCAAGGGGACTCATGTTAAAAAAGGACTCTAGCCTTGACAGAGAAGGGGACTCCCGTAACCATGCACCATAAAGGAAACAAAACTTACAACGTCCACGCTATTGTTTCTGGATAACGCTAAAAGTAAGATTCAAATATTGTACCATGTAGATTGCGTTCGTAAGATTAAAAAATAAAGTTGTAAATACACAGCGACTAATCCTACATATCACTATTAATTCCGCTGAGTACACTGAGTGCATAGACTGGGGGTTTTGATCTTAGGATTTTTGGGCAACCTCTACCGACTATCGTGTGCTCACCATGCAGGATACTTCCTGCACTGAGGTTGAGCAATACTGGCAGCATGGCTATTTCTACTTGCCCATTTAGTGCAGGCACAATGCAAACTCTACATAACCTGACAGCAAATGTGTAATGTAAAATGTCAGTTGGCCGTCGATCCGCTTCAAGCATGAGCGGATTTAAAGAATAAGCCGGTGTGTCCAACGACTCTTCTCTCCCTGATCCCACTGCAACTACTATTCGTTCACAGTCGCTGCCTGTTTGTCCTCATTATCCCCTCGAACACCCTTTCGCTATTTCTGACGCTTTTCTCTGACGAGCATATCTATGGGTATGACTCCGGCATTGAAAGTCCAGGGCGTCCGCTCAGATCTCGGCTCCGTAAAGCATTATCGGTTCGGTTAACCCGATGAGCAAGTTCCCTGTCTCAGAGATAATCCTCCCGGACATTGTACAGATACTCCGGCACGTAGCCGAGTTAAGCGCATTTTTTACGTCCAGCAAGACAATCGCGCATTTGTCCCACCTCTCGTGCGACGCATTCCAGGTCTCATGAACTTATTATGTAACCTCTTTCACCTTTATAAATGCGGACTTGCCCTCGCGAAAGCCGTACTGATCATCTATCAACCCCATTTCGAACTTCACGCCTGTTGTTAATCTCTTTCGAAGGAGCCATTCAATAAGCTTGCCCATTGTATAAAGTATGCACAGCGGCCTGAAAGGGTCCATTGGTTTAGGATTCATAAGCATAAGGTTGGTCGGTTTCGGGGTGTGTAGATTTGGCGTATGTGAGTTTGGATTGTATGGGTTTGGGGTTTGTGCAGAGGTTGAGATTCGTGTATTTGGGTTGTAAGGGTTTGAAGTGTATGGGTTTGGTGTTGGTGAATTTGGGATATAAGTTTTCTGGGTGTATAGATTTAGGGTTTTTGCAGGGCTTCAGTTTACTGGGCTTAGAGTGTAAGGGATTGGGGTGTGTAGATGTTTAGTATGTGAATTTGGGTTTTGTTAATGATAATAAAAATTTTGTTTTAAAAATTTTGGACATGATAGCGAAAATGCTAATGCGCGTCCCTGGACTTTTTTTGGGGGGTTACTCAAAACAAACTTATTTGTCTGAATTTGATGTGTGTGTATTTGAAGGTCATTTGTGGTACTAGTATTTTATGGCATCTCCGAATTCAGTTTTTTTAAATTTTCATTTTTGTAGAAAAAAGTTAAGGAAACTGAATCCGATTTACGACACGATAAAGTATTACACGCCCTTAAAAGTGTATAATTCAATCGTAAATTAGATTACGAAAAATATTATTGTAGTTTGAACTTTTTAAATTGAATGATTGATAGACAAACTTTAGAGAATCGTGATTTAAAGTGCCTTCAATTAAATTATGTGGGACATTTGATCGAATTACGCCTGCTGGACATTCAGGAATGTCTAAGGAATCAGGATCTCAGGAAAAATGTATCTTCAAAATTTGAATTTCTGGTTCGGATTTAGACGGGGAACAGGCCGCACATATCCAACTTGTTTTAGTGGATATCCCGCTAATCTATCAGAAGAAGGGCTGCCAAGAGGAGATCTGACAGGAGGTGATCGGTCAGGAGAAGACCTGACACGAGAAGAACAGTCAGGTGGAGACCTGGACCTTGCGTGAAGAGGAGACTCCTCAAGAGAAGAATGCTTGCCAGGAGAATTTCGTTTGCTAAGAGAATGTTGCCTACCAGGAGACTGAGAACAAGAATTACGTTCGCCATAAGGGTTGGAGCCGGCTATGAACTTAATTTTTCAAGAAGAAATAGAATGTTAATTTTCTTTCTTAGATCTGGTGCAGCGGGTTCAATGCTTTTTTTTATTGAACACGAAAAAAATTATGCAAATGTCCCTTTGGCACATAAACTCGTAATATAGGTAAAAATATTCGGAAGTAGTTTTAGCCTCCGACGATGAAACTTGTCGCCGTTACAGCTTAGCAACTATTAATTTTTCCATCTGCCAAGAGTTTTTTTCCTACTCGCGGAAAGTTCAGTACCGACTTTCTCCATAATGCCCCGCGAAGGTTAGATGTCATCTATAAACTGCGCCAACAATTAAAATAAAAAAGTAATTTTCCGAGGGTAAATTGAAATTTCCCTAATAGAATTTTATACGACAGGTAATCCGGGTATTATTCAAATTTTAAACTACGAAAGGTAAAGGTTTGACCAAAAATGGAATAGTTAAATTTTTATTTAAAGGTAAATAATTTTCAATTAAAAAAGAAACGATTTTTCTACCAAACAGTAGATTTTTTTTACTGAATTATTTAACTTTCAAGAGATAATTACGGACAATAAAATTCAAAAATTCTTAAACCGAAAGTTGAATTTTCAAGGGAAATTGAAAAAAAAATTTTTTTATTTTATCTTATTTCTAAATTAATTTTTATTTTTATTTATAAATTTTTTTTACTTTTTAAAAAAGTAATTGAAGTTTAAATACTTATTAAATTTTAATAAAATAGATGAACATTTAAACAAAAAAAATTAATTGTGTACCAAAAAAAATTTAACAAAAAGCAAGAACTCTTAACCAGAAAGTTGACTTTCTAACTAAAAAGGATAATTTTTTAAACAAAAGGTGTAAGTTCCAACTCAGAAGGATGAATTAAAAGAAAAGATTACTTTACTACAAAAAGGCGAGATTTCAATACAATTGAAGAATTCTCAACCAAACAGTTGAATTTTTAACTAAAAAAATGCATTTTTTGACATTATTCAAGAACTCTGAACCAAAAAGTTAAATTTGTAAACCAAAAGATTAATTAGCTATGAAAAAATAAGAGTTTTGATAACATTCCAGAATTCTCAACCAAAAAGTTTAATTTTCAGCTGAAAACATAAATTTGTAGACAAAAAGATGATTTTTATAACAGAAAAACTATTGCTTATGTGTTAAAGTACGTTTTGCAAAAAATCCCTTCCCCCCTGAAGTGGTAACGTAGTTTATGGACGATTCCTTATAGAAATTTTCACTTTTACTCCTAAACGAGGTATTAATGCCAGCGCGGCACTATTGAGAAAGAATAGCGGGACTATTGAGAAGGTGGACTGCACTTCCAAATATTTAAAGGCATTTTCGGGAGATTTAGAATTTTTTTAGAAGTTTAGAAGTATTTATTTATTTTAACATTTAAAATAAAGTTTCACAGGGTTTTACGGAATTTACTACAATTTTCTAAGATAAGCAAAGTTTTTTCTCTTTCCGGGATTCCAGGAAATATCGTCAGATTTAATGTAATTAGACGGGATATTATAACATTTTAATTT
>NC_046665.1:112670865-112673995 GCF_010883055.1 Belonocnema kinseyi | reverse complement strand
AAATAAAAAGTATAATAGCTTAATTTCTAACCAAACTGTTGCATTTTTATCAAAAAACGATGTAATTTCTGCGCAGGCAGATAAACTTTAAAATAAAAAACAGAAACTTTTAAAAAAAGAGTTGAATTTTCAACCGAAAAGTTGAGGAAATTCAATTTTCTAATAATTAAAGTAAATTCTGAGTTTCTCATAAATTCTTAGAGATTTTGTCATGATTCATTACGTCAGGGGGCGTTTTATTCTTGACAATAATTTTTCGAAACTTCACACGCTGAAAAAACCTGGTGAGTAAAAACGACCCTGGCTAAAGTTTTGCGATAACCCTATTTGTATAATAGTCTTGTTAGTGATTTTTTTTGCTTTGTATTTACATTTTTTAGTGCCTTTCTCCACAAATTTACTTTTTTAGTCATACATTTTATTTTTTGAAAATTAATCACATTTGTTGAAATGACATACTTTCTGTTTGAAAATTTAATTTTTGTGTTTGAAATTCAACTAGTTTCATATAAAATGTACTTATTTTTTAAATTTAATATTACAATGCTAAAAACACAAACAAAAATCTTTTTCTTTTTTTCAAATTCAATTTTATTTCGAAAATTTGTCTTTCTATTTAAAAAATTTTTCTATTTCACTAGAAATTGCATCTTTTTACGATGAAAATGCATTGGTTTGGTTTAAAATTCAAAAATTTTGTATTAAAGTATTTTTTTTTCTTTGTTGAAAATTCAAATGTTTTGTTAAAAATTCATATTTTTGAGTAGAAAATGCAACTATTCTCAGCGACCATTTTTTTGTTAAATTTAAAACTCATATTTTCATGCCGAAAAGTGAAACTGGAATCTTTTTTGGATAAATATTCAACTATTTTTTTTATTATTTGTCTTAAATTTAAGAATTCATTTATTTCAATAGACATAACACCTTTCTTAGATAAAAATGCAAATTCAAGTATAATTTTTGTGGAAGATTTACTTCTTGATGAAAACTTATATTTTGGTGTAAAAAATGTCAAAATAAGTCTTTTCGGAGACTCCTCAAGAGAAGAATGCTTGCCAGGAGAATTTCGTCTGCTAAGAGAATGTTGCCTGCCAGGAGAATGAGAACAAGAATTACGTTCGCCATAAGGGTTGGAGCCGGCTATGAACTTAATTTTGCAAGAAGAAATAGAAGGTTAATTTTCTTTCTTAAATCTGGTGCAGCGAGTTCAATGCTTTTGTTTTTATTGAACACGAAAAAAATTATGCAAAAGGCCCTTTGGCACATAAACTCGCAATATAGGTAAAAATATTCGGAAGTAGTTTTAGCCTCCGACGATGAAACTTGTCGCCGTTACAGCTTAGCAACTATTAATTTTTCCATCTGCCAAGAGTTTTTTTCCTACTCGCGGAAAGTTCAGTACCGACTTTCTCCATAATGCCCCGCGAAGGTTAGATGTCATCTATAAACTGCGGCAACAATTAAAATAAAAAAGTAATTTTCCGAGGGTAAATTGAAATTTCCCTAATAGAATCTTATACGACAGGTAATCCGGGTATTATTCAAATTTTAAACTACGAAAGGTAAAGATTTGACCAAAAATGGAATAGTTAAATTTTTATTTAATGGTAAATAATTTTCAATTAGAAAAGAAACGATTTTTCTACCAAACAGTAGATTTTTTTTACTGACTTATTTAAGTTTCAAGAGAAAATTACGGACAATAAAATTCAAAAATTCTTAAACCGAAAGTTGAATTTTCAAGGGAAATTGAAAAAAAAAAATTTATTTTATCTTATTTCTAAATTTTTTTTTATTTGTATTTATAAATTTTTTTTACTTTTTAAAAAAGTAATTGAAGTTTAAATACTTGTTAAATTTTAATAAAATAGATGAGCATTTAAACAAAAAAATTAATTTTGTACCAAAAAAAACAAACAAATTTTCAACAAAATACAAGAACTCTTAACCAGAAAGTTGACTTTCTAACTAAAAAGAATAATTTTTTAAACAAAAGGTGTCAGTTCCAACTAAGAAGGATGAATTAAAAGAAAAGATTACTTTACTACAAAAAAGCGAGATTTCAATACAATTGAAGAATTCTCAACCAAACAGTTGAGTTTTTAACTAAAAGAAAATGCATTTTTTGACATTATTCAAGAACTCTGAACAAAAAAGTTACATTTTTAAACCAAAAGATTAATTAGCTATGAAAAAATAAGAATTTTGATAACATTCCAGAATTCTCAACCAAAAAGTTTAATTTTCAGCTGAAAACATAAATTTGTAGACAAAAAGATGATTTTTATAACAGAAAAATTATTGCTTATGTGTTAAAGTACGTTTTGCAAAAAATCCCTTCCCCCCTGAAGTGGTAACGTACTTTATGGACGATCCCTTATAGAAATTTTCACTTTTACTCCTAAACGAGGTATTAATGCCAACGCGCCACTATTGAGAAAGAACTTTCGATATTCGCACGCGCTCGAGAGCGTAGCAATAGTGGGGGGCCCCATTACGAAAAAAATTGATTCCTTTACGAGCCCGATCGCGGGACTATTGAGAAGGTGGACTGTGGTGGCAGCTTCTAATGTGTCCCCTAAGGGTTTACAGCATTTTTCTTACACCTTCTCTATTCCTTTACACACCCTCCACACACTTACTTGGTGGTGGAAGGGGGACCTACAGTTTAAGGTGGGTTCCGAACCACCAAGAGGTGTTAGCCTTAAGTACTTAGAGAAAACCTTTTTCTCTAGAGGTACTGGTCCCACGACTCTCCGGAGATGAACAACTCCCTTGCTAGGCTAGTGTTCACCGCATGGGCCACCGAGACTCTTCCAGAGTGCGAGGCGGGAATCGAACCCGCAACCCGAAGGAGTGGGTCCAAAGCATATGCTTTAGCCCCCACGACCATCGTCTCACTAGAAGATGGATTGCACTTCCAAATATTTAAAGGCATTTTCGGGAGATTTAGAAATTTTTCAGAAATTTAGAAGTATTTATTTTAACATTTAAAATAAAGTTTCACAGGGTTTTACGGAATTTCCTACAATTTTCTAAGATAAGCAAAGTTTTTTCTCTTTCCGGGATTCCAGGAAATATCGTCAGATTTAATGTAATTAGACGGGATATTATAACATTTTAATTT
>NC_046665.1:112664155-112670765 GCF_010883055.1 Belonocnema kinseyi | reverse complement strand
ATACACGCGTTAAATCGAACAACAATAAGATTTTTGTATTTGAACACAAACAACAGTGCCTGTGCGTGGACATCGATCTGCAAAAAAGCATTTATGTTAAGAGATCCGAATTTGTTCCTGTACTGTCCCTTTTATATTTCCAACAAAAGATGGATCCATTTCTATGTCGTCGATTAATGATTCATTTTCAAAGGAACTCGAAGATGCCTTCTCTTTAATAGTGTCCTATTGATACACGCTAGAAACTCCTTTTTTGAATTGGGATTTGAAACTTATTTTCTGATTTTTGCCTTATTGAAACTCGAATAGACTTCCTACATTTGATACACAATTTGTCGCCAATTGACACTGTTTTATTCAAAAATTTTGTTAATACTGTGGCTTTGACATCACTTATAATCCCCATTATAGTTCCAACATATTTTCGAAGAAAACGGTCGCAAACTACGCGCGCAGCTCGCAATTTTGAGCGCGCCTAAAGCGCGCAACTGTAGTTTCTCGCGCTTCGCGTTCTATTGTGTATTCACCTCGCGCTACGCTCTCGGTCTTTATATTTTCGCACATTCTTGCGCAAGTCTTTTAAAATTAAGACTCAAAACACCCACCAGTGTAATTTTGTGACTGTGAATTCTCTTTTGTTAAAAAAGCATAGCTCGAGAGTTTGAGCGCACCTACGGCACGCGACTGATGACTATCGAACTCCGCTCTCGGTCTTTGCATTTGTCTCGCATTCGTGCACATACCTTTTATAATAAAAGGTCAACGGACCGACAACTGTAAATTTTTTATTGTGAACTTTTATTTGTTAAAGCTCTTTCGGCTTTAACGAACACATTCTCACCACGTATCTCGTGCTTCGCACTCGATTTTGTCCAAAATGTTTACTTCTCTACATTAAGCACAAGAATCTGTCTAGGATTGCTTATTCAAATATTGCAAAATGAAGCACAAATTTTATTTATTATGATTATTTTAATATTTGTTTCGTATTTTGATGTAAGATTTTAATAAATTTATTTCATTACAATTCATAATATGCATAGAAATTGAATCACACTAATTTTTATTTCCTTGTTTTTATATAGATATATTTTTTAATCTTGTCTTTTACGAATAAAGAAAAAATACAGCGCATCCGTATTATTGTTTCATTTTTAATCTTATTTTTTACGATTGAAGGAAAATCTACTCGTCCTATCTAAAAATGATTAATAATAAATTTATAGATCTTTTCAGGCGAACACCTTTTGTCTGTTAATCTTAGTTCGTAATTATGTTGTTTTTTCCAAAAAATGTAATATTTTTATTTTAAATCTTATTTTTTACGACTAAAGCAAAAACTACGTGTCCTATCAAAAATTATAATTCTTTTTTTCATTAATAAGTTTTGTCTCTTTTTTTTCGTAGCTTGTGTCTTGGTGAAAAAATTTTTATTTTTAATGTTGTTTTTTACGACGTAAAAGAAAAACTACGCTTCCTACTGAAAAGTCAATCATTACAAATTAGCAGGTCTTTCCAGGGCACGCAATTTTAACTTTTTCATTTTTTTTGCATCTTGCATAGTTGGATCTGTTAAAACTAAACATAGCTAAACGTTACAAAACTATTACAAAAACAAGAAATACAAATGAACAAATTATTCATTTAATGAAAATGACGACAATTTAAAAACTTTTAAACTCTTTTACAGGTTTTATAGTCACTCATTTTTCTATATAAAAAAATCTTTTCAAAACTATGTATTATTTTCATATGAATATAAACCAATTTTTTGACATGATAATCAACACTGTTAATTATCAAATACTTTCTAGGGCAGTTGTTTTTTTAATAGCGAAGATTGAATTGTCTAAAAACAATTCGGTTACTTTTTAAAAATATTGAAAAGTAGTTTCTATGCTTAACAACGGAATAAACGAATAAACTTTTAACCAAAAGGATAAATTTCTAACCCAAAAGATAATTTTTCAAGAAACAAGTATGACTTTCTGCCAAATACATCGAATTTTCTAAACAATACATACAATTTCTAATAAATAGTTGAATTTTTCACCAAAAACATAAGCTTGCAGGTGAAAAATTAATTCTTAACATAAAAAAATGTTTAAACAAATATTTGAAGTCTAAACCATAAAAGTGAATGTTCAACTGGAAAGCGGAATTTTCTACTAAAAACGATGAATTTTCAATAAAAAAAGGTAATTTTTAAACTGAAGATGGAACAGTTATATTTTCAGTTTTACAATTAGTTTTTCAACGAGAAACTAATTTTTATGACTTTCTGCCAAATCAGTCGAATTCTCAACACAATACATGAAATTTTAAGCAATTAGTTTAATTTTTGACAAAAAAACGAAAGTTTGTAGGTGAAAAAATTATTTTAAATATAAAGAAATGTTTGAACAAATATTTGAAGTTTAAACTAAAGAAGTGCATTTTCTACTGAGAAGATCAATTTTCAACTAGAAAATATCATTTTTAAACCGATAACGGAATATTTATATTTTCAGTTTGAAAATTAGTTTTTCCCAAAAAGCGAAATGAAAAAAAATTGTTGAATTTATAGCCAAGAAAAAACTGATAAATTTTGAAGAAAGAATATATTTTTCAATGAAGAAGGATGAATGTTTATAAAATATATCACGTTGTTCAAGAATGAGATTTAAATCAAATTTTCGGCTACTGTAAATTTTATTGTTTCTATCGTTTTTTATACATATTTCAACAAGATTTATATCAAATTTAAAATAATCGGTAGCGCACTAAATAAAAAATGTGGCCACTTTTTGAAGATGTACAAGAAACGATAGTAATAATAAAATTTAGAGTAGCCGAAAATTTGATTTAAATCTCATTCAAACACTGTGATGTAGTTAAATTATCACATCAAAAGGACGAATTAATTGAATTTTTAAGAAAATCTAGAAAGGCAATAATCAGTCAATCAAAAAATGAATCAATAATCTGCTAGACGAGCAAAAGTAAGTGTATTGTAGAAGTACTGTAGAATTCTAAAAATGTGTAACAGTTTTTATTTTAGTCCGACTTTGGATTGAAAAAAATATTATATTGTAGTTTAAATTTTTTAAATTAAATTATTGGTAAAGAAGCCGTAGAGAATCATGATTTGAAATGCCTTCAATAAAATGATGAGGAAAGATTGGGTTAGGAGTGCCAACTGGACATTGTCTGATTTCATCTGCGGTCAGATTGTAAACTATGTGGCTTGCCATGTTTACTTTTACTCTCGGACGAGATCTATGTGTTCCATATAATCCACGCAGAATCCCACTATACTCCAGTATAGCGAAAACATCACCGTCCGATGTTGATAATACGATATGTTCTCGGGTTGGCACGGTCACAAAATTATTCTTTCTTGCAAGCAATCGAATGGGTCTACCAGCAGGAAAAAGGTATCTTCGAAATTCGAATCTCTGGTTTTGATTTGTGCGAGGAATTAGCCGAACATATCCAAGTTGTTCTAGTGGATATCCAAGTACTTCATCAGAAGGAGGCCTGCCAGGTGGAGACCTGGCAGGAGAAGATCTGCCAGGAGGGGACCTGGCAGGAGAAGATCTGCCAGGAGGGGACCTTACAGAAGAAAACCTGTTAGGCGGAGACCTGGACCTGGTACGAAGAGGTGGCTCCTCAGGAGAAGAATGTCTGCCAGGTGAATGCTGTCCAGCAGAAGAATGAGAACCATGAGAACGTTCGCCATGAGGATTCGTGCCGGACTGTGTACTTAATTCTGCAAGAAGAAATAGAAAATTAATTTTGATTCTTATCACATTCCAGAAAACCGATGGGTTTTGGACATATGCAGTTGGTTAAACGCTTCTTTTTATTAAACAGGAAAAATCGGCAAAAAGCTCGTGACAAGCACATAAAGTCCTAAAATATGGAAAAATATTCAGAAGAATTTTTAGCCTCCAATGGTGAAACTTGTGCTTGTCAGAGTATAGCTCCTGCTAATTTCTTCTTATCTGTCAAGAGTTTTCAGGAGTTATTTGCTCCAGTCAAAAAGCAGTTTAAAATATATAAAAAATTATAGGTATATTATAGTATTATATTCACCCATAGAATTGAGGATGGCCATCAAAGTTAATACGGAAGAACAAAGCATCTTCATTGTTTGACAGTAGAGAAAAAAGTGATAAAAAATTCAATGAATAAGTACATTAACAGTGCAATTAATAATGATACCAGTGCTTAATTAAAGTTCAAACATATAAGATAGTTATTTCCTAACAAAAAATACGCTTCAAAATTATCATTCGGTATTTAAATTTATTGCTATAAATGATTTTAATCATTATTATCAATGTTTGTATATGATTTTTAACTCTTGAAGTGGTTTAATCAATTTTTGTGGCTACGCAATAAAAGTGTACTGACGATAAATATAAAATTAGGATCTGCTTATAATTCAGAAATAAAATTATACGAATTTCTCAAGATAAAGCAGGACTAAAATAAAAGATATCATTGTTAATAACAATGTTCTTCTAATAAAATATAAGAAGCTAACTATTGTTGACTAGAATTTAATCTCCCTCCTACAGACGACGTTTCTTTGTTTACAATGTTTTTTTTATTCACAATTCACCTTACAATTTTCTTAAATATTTTACCCTAGAGTAAAAAATATAACCTCCAAGATCTACATTATTTCTATGGTCAGTCACAGGGATGCTTTCAGGCCCTTCATCAGAAGTTGTGAAGGGGATGGCATCTGCCTAACGTTATTTCTGTGACTAGTCACGGGAGTGTCTACGCGACCCAAAATACTAAAATGCCAAAGGGTCAAACTGCCCCATGAGATAAAGATAAACAGTAAGGCTAAACTGCTATAAAAACCCTAACGATTTAAGATGCCAGATTTTATTGACACAAAAACTAAGGGGATTAGAAAGAACAGAAAAGCTATACAGCTCTAAGAAATGAAAGGCACACACTGCCCGATTCTAGACAAAAAGGTACCAAACTGTCTGATCAAATTGAAAAAAGAGACATAACTCCCGCAAAGAAGGAAAAATAAAAACACTTCAAACTGCGCAACAAAATTATGAAAAAAGAAAAACAAATGGGCCAAACTGCCCCTGAAAAGAAAAAACCGTCAACTTGTCCCTTAGAAACTGAAAAACGGGGGAATGAAAGCATTGTAAGACCTAATCCCATTTACCAGAATAAGAAACTTTTATATCAGCTAGGAACAGGCTGAAGGGATCTGTACTCATTCATTAATAACCGTGGTATTAAAGTTTTATAGATTCTTTCTAAAAGCCGGTATGTATCTTTATTTCTTCTGTAACGTGCTTTTTAGTAAATGCAATCAACACGGCTTGGTCTCTTTTATTATTGGTGCCGATCTCGAAATGATATTCGTTTGCATGACCGCTTTAAAACATTCAAAGTATCCAAGAATCTTCTGACAAACGCCCCTTCTCATTCCTCTGGCACCCGATTTCACCCTCGTCGATTTCGACGACTTTCGTCATGGTATTCGGATACAGAGAAAATTACATTCGCACATACATTCATATCCAATGGGTAGTCATTGCTGCAATTCTGGTCCGATTTTACTGCAACCTCGCTTGCAGTAAGTTATAACCCTGACAACTCGGTATTTTCGCACTTTTAACCACACCTCTAACTAACTTTGACAGCTCTCATAATTCGACACGACCACTTTTATAAAGTCGAAGTTATCCGATTCGTCTGTTTCATTACCCATCAGTTAACTTAACGGCAGGAATGATAGCTTGTGGGTTTTAATATTCAAAATGGTAATATTTTTGTGTACCTATATGAATGGATAAAAATACAAAGTTATCTGCAACAAGATTTACCTTCGGTTTTTTTCTGCGAAGTCCTTTGTTGAAGCCGTTAAGTCGTCATGACCTGAACAAGAAAAAGTAGCTTCAAAAAGCAGGAATTTGGAACCCCAGTATCGGTGATTGTATTGGTGATCGGTGATTGTGAATAGAAATGACACCGTGCAATACGCCTTTTTTTACAACTTTTTGAAGCTAAGATTAATAAAGCAGTCTTCGATGACCCACATATAAAGGAACTGTTGCAGGATGAATAATTTTAAACGAAGAATATTATTATACGAATCTGCCAAGAGAGATACTCCTACTCCAGATAAAAGAAAATCGCTTCACAGATCTTTCGCTCGTAAACGAATACGTCATTCGTGGATTTACTTGATAAATAACAGTCTACATATGACCTTTATATGATCACTAGAGATGTCTGGGACGTTTGTGTAAAAATACATGCAAAAGTAAAATTTCCACATATTGTATCAGCATCATTACGTCGATATTAGAAAATCCTAACAATCTACTAGGTTTAAAAGTTCTAAAGAAAATTTTTGACCTGTGTGTGACCTCGAGAGAGCACCGGGACACGTGGGTAAAAATAGATACGAAAGTAAAATTCTCCACTCTTTCAGAATCTGAGGTGACATCAATGATTTCTCTCGATCACTCCTTTACCAGGTGAAACTAGTCTAAAAAACTTGCTATAAAATAAGTTTTCGTTAATTAAGAGCTTAAAATCTCCGCTAATGAATTCATTTAAAACAACTACTATTCATAAG
>NC_046665.1:112663015-112664055 GCF_010883055.1 Belonocnema kinseyi | reverse complement strand
GTGAAACTAGTCTAAAAAACTTGCTATAAAATAAGTTTTCGTTAATTAAGAGCTTAAAATCTCCGCTAATGAATTCATTTAAAACAACTACTATTCATAAGTGTTGCCAACATATGGAAAAAATTATTTTGAAAGTGAATTTAATTTGGATTCTGCAATAATTAAAATCTTTAGGCAGGTATTCATGGAAACGTGGAACCTGGGGGGGGGGGGCAGGGACATCGGTATCTTCTTCCCTCTGAGGTCCCTATTTTTGTCAAATGGATACTATTTCTAACACTTTTTCTAAGATGCCTGAATTAATTTAATCATGAAACATTCGTAAAGGACTATTTCGTGAAATATTGACCTAATTTCATTTTTTATTTGTACTAAAATTGCGTTAAAAAATTGCACATTTCAAACCATAATACAACTCCCTATCATTATTTCTTTCCAAGATGATATTAATTAAATTTCTCCGGCTGTGACAGAATTCTTCTACGTCAATAGATTTTACAGTTCCTTCCCAAAATTTTGGTGAAAAAAGTTTGTATTTTGTAAATGTTTAATAGTTATTAATTTTCTTGTGACCGCACTCCAACCTTTAGCGCTGGTCGAGCACGTTCGGAAGCGTGCGGGCATCATAGTTGAAAATATTAATTTAAGCATCCCAATGGGCACAAAATTTGGCGACGTCTTTACGACATCTTTACGACATCTTTACGACAACGTTACGACATCCTATGTGCATGTCGTTAAGGTGTCTTTACGATATCATAAATAAGTCGTATGATCTGACGATGTCTTTACGATATCGCAAAGACACCGAAACGACATAGACATAGGATGTCGTAAAGATGTCGTGAAGATGTCGTAACGATGTCGTAAAGACTTTCCCGAATTTTGTGCCCACTGGGATGGAACGCGGAACGTCAACACGAAAACACGCATATGCAACTCAAATAAAGCATTGAAATCGATGGAGAAGTTAGAACGAATTCTATTCTTATATAAAAATTGTTTCTAATTTTACAAATATTTATGCAACAATGGTAAAA
>NC_046665.1:112661426-112662915 GCF_010883055.1 Belonocnema kinseyi | reverse complement strand
GAGAATATAACAGAATTTATGAGAATTTAAAAGAATTAAAGAGAATTTAAGAATTTATGATTTTTAATAATATCTTTATTGTTTCGGATGTATCAGCGGTTGAATATAAATTATTTTCTAGCTCAGACATATTCAGGAATTACAGTGTTTCATATACAAATTTAAAATTTTAAAATATATTAATTTATTTCAAACAAAAAAAAAAAGAAGTTTTTTTTAATTTGAAAGATAACTCTGTAACAAAATACTGGGATTTTCAACAAAATAATTGAATTTTTATCATAATAGTTGAATATTCAACCTACAAAGACAAATTGCCAAAGAAAAAGTGTCACAGTTTATATTTTAATCAGAAAAGCATGAAATTTATACAATAAACGGAAAGATTGTTAAAACCAAAAGGACGAATGTCCAACAAATAAATATTTTTCATTAAAAAAATACATAAAAGTTTATCTACATTATCGAACCTTGAAACCAGAAGACAAATTTTCTTTACAAAAATTCAATTTTCAAACAAAAAATATGATTGTTCAACAATAATTAATTTTCCACGAAACTGATGCATTTTTTCGCCAAAATGGAAATTTCAAACTAAAAAATTGCTTTTTATAAACCAAAAAGCGCAAATTTCCAACAAAGAAATATTAATCTTAAAAAGTTGAAAAGTTCCATTTTCTGTTAAAAAATGAATTCTAAAAAAAAAGGTATTTTCCACTAAACAGTTAAATTTTCAACCAGACTTCAATAAAAAAAATTCAGAATGTAGTTTAACTTTGACTCAAGTAGTTGAGTTTTCAACTAAAAAAGATTAATTTATAAAAAAATAATTAAACTTTTAATCAACGAGATAACTTTTCAACTTAAAATATAAATCTTTAAAAAAAAAATTATTTTTTAGAAAATCGATTCAACCAAATGTTTTAAACCAATCGATTGAATTATCAAGCACAGAAGAACGATTTTTAACCAAAAAGTTGCATTTTCATACAAATAATGAAATTTCTTCACGATAAAAATATGAATTTTTTAACAGGAAATAATTTTCTACCAAAAAAATTGAATTTTCAATCCAAAAAGACGAATTTTTAATAAAAACGGATGACTTTCTTAAAAAATTGTTGAATTATTACACAAAAAGTTGAAATTTGATCCAAAAAAAGAATCCAGTTAACTCAGTAACATAAAAAATTGAATGTTTGTAACAAAAAAATAACTTTCTACGAAAACAAATGAATTTTCAATCGAAAAAGACGAATTTTTTTAACCAGAAAGGATGATTTTTTAACGAAATAGTTAAATTCTCTACCAAATAGTTGCATTTTTATCCAAAAGAGATCAATTTTGTACTAAAACAGATTAATTTGTAATAAAAACAAAGTATAATAAAATAAAAAGTATAATAGCTTAATTTCTAACCAAACTGTTGCATTTTTATCAAAAAACGATGTAATTTCTGCGCAGGCAGATAAACTTTAAAATAAAAAAC
>NC_046665.1:112642229-112661326 GCF_010883055.1 Belonocnema kinseyi | reverse complement strand
AAATAAAAAGTATAATAGCTTAATTTCTAACCAAACTGTTGCATTTTTATCAAAAAACGATGTAATTTCTGCGCAGGCAGATAAACTTTAAAATAAAAAACATAAACTTTTTGAAAAAGAGTTGAATTTTCAACCGAAAAGTTGAGGAAATTCAATTTTCTAATAATTAAAGTAAATTCTGAGATTCTCATAAATTCTTAGAGATTTTATCATGATTCATTACGTCAGGGGGCGTTTTATTCTTGAAAATAATTTTTCGAAACTTCACGCGCTGAAAAAACCTGGTCAGTAAAAACGACTCTGGCTAAATTTTTGTGATAACCCTATTAGTATAATAGTCTTGTTAGTGATTTTTTTTGCCTTGTATTTACATTTTTTAGTGCCTTTCTCCAAAAACTTACTTTTTTAGTCATACATTTTATTTTTTGAAAATTAATCACATTTGTTGAAAAGACATACTTTCTGTTTGAAAATTTAATTTTTGTGTTTAAAATTCAACTAGTTTCATATAAAATTGACTTATTTTTTAAATTTAATATTACAATGCTAAAAAGACAAACAAAAATCTTTTTCTTTTTTTCAAATTCAATTTTATTTCGAAAATTTGTCTTTCTATTTAGAAAATTTTTCTATTTCACTAGAAATTGCATCTTTTTGCGATGAAAATGCATTGGTTTGGTTTAAAATTCAAGAATTTTGTATTAAAGTATTTTTTCTTCTTTGTTGAAAATTCAAATGTTTTGTTAAAAATTCATATTTTTTAGTAGAAAATGCAACTAGTCTCATAGACCATTTTTTTGTTAAATTTAAAACTCATATTTTCATGCCGAAAAGTGAAACTGGAATCTTTTTATGGATAAATATTCAACTATTTTTTTATTATTTGTCTTAAATTTAAGAATTCATTTATTTCAATAGACATAACACCTTTCTTGGATAAAAATGCAAATTCAAGTATAATTTTTGTGGAAGATTTACTTCTGGATGAAAACTTATATTTTGCTGTAAAAATGTCAAAATAATTCTTTTCGGATGAAAATTCAATTTTTTTGTTCAATTTGTATTTTTGGATCTAAAAATTCATCCGTTTTAGTCGAAATTTTATGTTACATTATTAAAATGTAACTAAACAACTAAAAATAACCCAGGATTTACTCCTGAGATTATACGAAAAAATTCATTTTTCAATGGCATACAATTATTTCAAAAAAAAAATACAAATTTAGTCTACAAAAATTTTCGTCAATTTAAAAACTTTCTAAATCTTTCAGAGGTATAGTAAACATTTTTAAATAGAGATTAAAATAAAACTATAAATTAATGACAGAAAAGAACATTATAAAGATACTAAATCTATCATTTTTTTAATTTTTGTAAACGAATAATAATATTTGTTAAATAATATAATACCTAATAAACAATATAAAAAGCAAGTGACAAAAGCCTCGAAACAACCATTTTCTTTTTCATTTATATTCATTTTAGTACCATTGATTAAGTATGTATTTCGTTATTAAATATTTAATGTCTTTATCTTGAAAATAACTACAAATTAATAAACCCGTGTGGAAAAAGCCCCGCCGAGCCCTCTCAGGATGATGGCCCCTGGGAAAAAACGAAATATCACGCGAAGAAAAATTATGATCGATTAAAATTTTTTTATTTAAAAAGTATTTTATTGATGGTCCTGTTAAAAGTTCGTGTATTTTACATATACATAACGTCGTATAATAATAAATAATTAGGAAAAGAGAGTTTAAAATTTTGTAGCTAAGCTTTTCTGAATTGTACCTCATGAGGATGACTTTTTCACCGAGCTTCAACTTCCAATTCTGTCCAATTCTGCAATTCTGAAATTCTGCAATAAAAACGAATTAAATTGATCCCCTAATTCAGTGACAGATCCTCTTCATACAATTGAAACCCGAATTATTTAAATCTAGTAAAGCACCCATTGATCCCGTCCGGGCCACGATGAGGCTCCCCGACCAGCTCCCGGCCATGCATCATGGCCGAACGCTGGCCAGAGCAGCATGACGATGCTGGCCAGATTCCGACCAGAAACCTTGGCCACAGCCCGACTTTAAGTATAATCAAGACTGTTATTTATAAAAGTAAATATATTGTTTTTTGAGAGTTAGATTTCTTTACTACGTCATGGTTATGGCATTCATAACACTACAATGTACAATGCTATTTAAAAAATATCGTGTTTTCCAGCTCTGACAAACTTTTTTAGAAAGAAACTATGATTTGATAAAGGTACAGATTTATAACGAGTTTCATTCATTTAATCAGTCTAAATTAAAATAATTTTCTTTCAATTTATTTTATAAAACAAATCGTTTTTAATTTTTTTCACCCTGTATTTCGTATTAAAAATACTATTTGAAATATTTTCGAATAAAAAAAACTGTAATTTCCCGCCAAAACAACGGAAACATTTTTCGATATATAGTTTCCAACGTACCTTTTAATCTCAATTTTTGTAATTTCAAAATAAAAAATATTTTTAGAGAAAAAAAAATATTTGAAAAATTACATCATTAGGGGTAGTAGGGTCAATATACAAACGAAGGGGCTGAAACTCAATAAAATGATTTCCACCTGCCCAGGCTGACTACAAATCGTATTAAGACCCAAAAAGCCTCGGGGGCGTTTTTATCACACTTCCCCACTGGACCATTTCTAATTGAAAGTTCATCTTTCTTAATTAAAAATTCAACTACCTGATTAAAACTTGAACTACTCAGCTCATTCATTTTACTGATTAAAGATTCAACTATTTTGTTGAAAATTCGTTAATATAAATGAATTATTTTAAAAACATTTATTTATATCAGTTTACCATCCAGCGATTACGAAAATGATAGTGCAAATTAGCGAAAGTTTGATTTCAATGGAAACCCCCGTAAAAAATACAAAATCATGGGTTTCCCATTTATTTTAATTTATTAATTTATCTTATATCCATTCTTAACTTTTTAGTCAGAGTTTTTGCGATATCCTATTTCTGTTGGAAAAATCATTAAGAACGAAAGAAATCATCGTATTTCGAATTTTTAACTAAAACATATCATTTTCAAACAAAGAATGGAGTAGTTACATTTTCAGTTTAAAAAATCAGTTTTTAACATCGGAACAGTGATTTTATAGAACGAATTTTCAACAAAATAGTTTTATTTTTCAACTAAAAATAGAATTTTTATCCAAGAAGACAAATTTCTCACCAAAAGGATGAGTTTTTAACAAAGAAGTTTAACTTTCTGCCAAAACAGTCGAATTTTTTAAAACAATACAGAAATTTTTCACTAAACACTTCAATTTTTCACAACAAAAATCAGTTCTGCTGGCAAAAGCTTAATCATTAACCTCAAGAGGGAGTTTAAAAAAATATTTAAAGTTTGGACTGAAAAATTTAACTTTTCAACTGAAACAATCAATTTTCGACAAAAAAAATCTTTAACCGAAAAAGATTGTTTTCAACCGAAAATAAAATAGTTTTATTTTCCATTTAGGAAACAATTTTTTTATCAAGAACAACAATATTTTTTAACAGAATAGTCAAATTTTCAAGAAAGGAAATGAATTTCTTAGCAAAAAGAATAATTTTCAACTAAAAAAATGTATTTTCTACCACAAAAGTCCTATTTTTAGCGAAGATCATTTTTTCATCAAAAATGTAATTGCTAAGTTTCAGCTTGAAAAATTATTTTTAACAGAAAAGTCGAATCTTCAACCAAATAAATGAATTTTTAACCAAAAATAATATATTTCAACAAAAAATATTCATTATATATCAAAAAAATTCATATTTTTAACAGAGAAAACCGTTTTTTATACTAAAAGGAATCGTCAAGTTGTCAGATTAAAAAAGAAATGTTCAATTCATTAAAACGATCGTTGAAATAATAGTTTTATTTTTGACCAAACAAATAAACTTCTAACCTTGCTGACCAATTTCTGACCAAAAATATAAGTTTCTAACAAAGAAGTATGAATTTTCGCTTGTATCTAACTTCTAGATAATCAATCTAGACAATAGTCCAGTCATCTGGTCGGAAAAATGGTGCAAATCCAGTCATGTCTGCGGCGGTCATTTTTGTTCTCTGCTCAACCTTTAATGAACTTAATGGAACGGATTAAGCCTAAATAATTTTAAATAGGTTGTGATTACTAAAACTTGTCTGAAAAGGGGTGGTCTAAAGTGCATTTGAACTTTGACTCATTTGACCAAATCTAACTCTACGATTATAAGCTTGTCTCAAACTTCTGAAGAATTATTAGCAAAATGTCCGAAATGTCTGAAAACAATTCGGATACTTTTTAAAAACATTAAAAATTTAATTTTTAATAAAAATGATTTATTTTCCACCAAAAATATTTGAAGTCTAAACCAGAGAAGTGAATTTTTAACTGAAAAGCTCAATTTTCTACCAAAAAAGATGAATTTTTAATAAAAACAGATAATTTTTGAACTGAAAATGGAATAGTTCTTAAAAAATCAGTTAAATTTATAGCCAAGGAGAAACTGATCAATTTTGGACAAAGGCGTTAATTTTCAATGAAGAGGGATGAACTTTTAACAAAAAATATTTAAATTTAAATTAAACAGTTGCACTTACAACCAAATAATTTAGCTTTAAAGAAAAACATTTTTTCATCAAAATAGTTCAATTTTAAACCGAGCAGTTAAATGTTCAACCACCGAAGATAAATTTAACACCAGAAGAAATGGAGAATTACTAATCCGCTAAACAAACTAAAGGAAGTATATTGTAGAAGTATTGTAGAATCCCAAACATTTTTAACAGTGTTTATTTTAGTTCGACTTTGGATTACAAATTTAGTTTAGTTTAGTAGTTTAAATTTTTTAAATTAAATTATTGGTACAGAAACCGTAGAGAATCATGATTTGAAATGCCTTCAATAAAATTATGTGGAAAGATCGGGTTAGAAATGCCAACTGGACATTGTCTGATTTCTTCTGGGGTCAGATTATAAACTATGTCGCTTGCCATGTTTATTTTTGCTCTGGGATGAGATCTATGTGTTCCATATAATCCACGCAGAATCCCACTATATTCCAATACAGCGAAAACGTCACCATTGGCGGTTGATAATACGATATGTACTCGGTTTGGCACGGTCACAAAATTTTTCTTTCTTACAAGCAATCGAAGGGGTCTACGAGCAGGAAAAATGTATCTTCGAAATTCGAATCTCTGGTTTTGATTTTTACGAGGAATCAGCCGAACATATCCAAGTTGTTCTAGTGGATATCCAAGTACTTGATCAGAAGGAGGCCTGCCAGGTGGAGACCTGGCAGGAGAAGATCTGCCAGGAGGGGACCTGGCAGAAGAAGATCTGCCAGGAGGGGACCTTACAGAAGAAAACCTATTAGGTGGAGACCTGGACCTAATACGAAGAGGAGGCTCCTCAGGAGAAGAATGTCTGCCAGGAGAATGTTGTCTAGCAGAAGCATGAGAACCAGGATTACGTTCTCCACGAGGAATCGTGCCGGACTGTGTACTTAAATCTGCAAGAAGAAATAGAATATTAATTTTTATTCTTATCACATTCGAGAAAACTGATGGCATATGCAGTTGGTTGGATGCTGCTTTTGATTGAATAGGAAAAATCGGCAAAAAACTCCTGACAGGCACATAAAGTCCTGAAATAGGGGACAATATTTAGAAGAAATTTTCGCCTCCGATGGTGAAACTTGTGGACGTAAAAGCGTATCAACTGCCTTATTGTTTCTTATCTGTCAAGAGTTCTCATGAGTTATTTGCTCCAGACAAGAAATAGTTTAAAATATATTAAAATTATAGATACATTATAGTATTATATTCACCCATAGAATTGAGGAGGACCATCAAAGTTAATACGAAAGCACAAAGCATCTTCATTGTTTGAAAGTAAAGGAAGAAGTGATAAAAAATTTAACCAATAAGTGGATAAAGAGTGCAAATAATAATTATATCAATTGTTAATTAAAGTAATAAAATGTAAATTAGTCGTTATGTCACACACTTTACACGCAAAATAATCTTTCCGAGTTTTTAAATTTCATTATTATAAATTATTTTAAACGTTATTATCAATATTGTCATCTAATTTCGAAACTCTCTAGGTGTACAGAACTTGCGTACCTATACAAGAAAACTGTGCGGACCACAAGTATAAAAATAGAATCTGTTTACTAATCGGTAATAAAATTATATGAGTTTCACAATATAAAGTAAGATTA
Organism: Belonocnema kinseyi; assembly: GCF_010883055.1. Taxonomy (NCBI): domain Eukaryota; kingdom Metazoa; phylum Arthropoda; class Insecta; order Hymenoptera; family Cynipidae; genus Belonocnema; species Belonocnema kinseyi. The sequence goes on along the minus strand of NC_046665.1, from coordinate 112,655,073 downwards.
AAATAAAAAATATAAATATGAACAAGAATTTGTTCGAATTCTTTGAAACATTATCATTTTTGTTTTATTTTACAAGTGAATCATCCAGATAAAGATTTCACAATCTTTTCTCTATTACCCTCTTGAACCCCTTTTCTAAACAATTCCTCACCCCCTTTTCATAAAACCTTTTCTTTCTCTTGTTTTCTGAGTTAAATTCGAACCAAATTGATAAGATCGATATGAAAATCCAAAAATTCTTGATTGAAAGTTCTTTTTATTTTTGTTAAAAAATCAAGTGTTATATTTTTGTTTCAAGATTCATCTCTTCTTCTTTAATATTTAACTATTTGGATAAAAGATTTTATTGTGGTACTAAAAATTGGTTTAACTGAATTAGTTTTGAAAATTTTTGGTGAAAATTAGTTTCTTTTTGTTGAAGACTAATGTTTTTCTACTCCCGATAATGTAATTTTCCAAAAAATTTTTTTTGTCTGTAAATATTGTTTATCTTTGAACGAAAAAAATTAAGGATGAAAGGTATGTTGGGAAGCACATATAGAAAAATGTTTCCGTTATTTAAACGGGAAATTCAAAATTTTTTAAATTCGAATATATTTCAAATCATTTTTTTAATACGAAATCGACTTTTCAGAAATATTAGAATTTTTCTGTAAGTTGGTGAAATATATGTAATAAAATAATTTGTAATGAAATAAAATATATTTCTTTCTCACAAAGGAAACTTTACATTTAATAGATGTAATTAATCATTATTTAATATGTATTTTTCAATCATTTCGAAATAAATAAAATTGAAATATTTATCAAATACCGAAATGCATTGTTTAAATAATCTTTCGTTTTAAAAAATTCGAAATGAATTACACTTCTCCGCCTGTGAAGAAATTTTTCCACGTTTTGTTATATTCTACAATCTCTTCCGAAAGTGGTTTAACTTTCTACAGGGTACAGTTAATTTTGTAATCAAAAAGATGAACTTTCAACTAACAAGATTAATTTTCTACCAAAAAGCTGAATTTTCAACAAAATAGATCCAGTATAAAAAAAATCGGTTTTCAAGTTGAATGGTTAAGTTTTCAGTTAAAAAGGTTAATTAAAAAAAATACTATTATCAAAATAGTTCACTTTTCCACCGAATAGATGAATTTTCAATTAAAAGAATGAAGCATCATTAAAAAAAATGAATTTTTTAATAACTTTTGACAACTTTAAGTCAAGAAATATGGGAAAAATTGGGTAACAAATGATTTTAAATGAAATTATTGTAGGTATCATATTAAGTACAATATGAAAAGAATTTTAAACTAAAATGATAATTGTTCGTAAAAAATGCATTTTTAATCAAGCGGTTCAACTTTCTACCAGGTATAGTTATTTTTAGATCAAAAAGGTGACTTTTCAACTAAGAAGATTAGTTTTTTACTAAAAAAGAAAAGGCGGTTTAGTTTTTAATTAAGCATCGATAAATTTTCAACCAAAGGAATAAATCTTTAACCAAAAATATTGTTTTTGAGAGTAGTTAAGACTTCAATCAAGTAGTTGAATTTTCAATCAAAACATGTGAATTTCAAAAAAAAGTCAAATTATCATTGAAAAGATGAGTTCTAAATTGAAAAAAATTTATAATTTTTGACCAGAAAATTTAATTTCCCAACCAAAAGATGAACTTTCAACAGAACTAATGAAGCTTTAACACAAAAACTGAATTTTTGGTCAAATAGTTTAATCTCTAACAAAGTATAGTATCGTAATATGCATAGAAATTGAATCATACTAATTTTTATTTCCTTTTTTTTACAATTTTTTTATTTTTAATCTTATTTTTTACGATTGAAAGAAAATTTCCTCGTCCTATCTAAAAATGATTAATAATAAATTTATAGATCTTTTTACCCGAAAAACTTTTGTCTGTTAATTTTAGTTGGTACTTATGTCGTTTTTCCAAAAAAAATTTCATATTTTTATTTTGAATGTTATTTTTCACGACTGAAGCAAAAAGTACGTGTCCTATAAAAAATTATAACTCTTTTTTGCATAAACAAGTATTTTCTTTTTTTTTCATAGCTTGTGTCGGTGTGCAAAATTTTTCTATTTTTTTATTTTCAAAGCTGTTTTTTACGACTAAAAACTAAAAATGCGCGTCCCGTCAAAAAGGGAATCATTACAAGTTTGTAGGTCTTTCTAGGGACGCAATTTTAACTAATTTTTTTTCGTATCTTGCATAGTTTGACCAAGAAATGGAATTTTTTGATTTTTTATTATTTTTGGTACAATCAAATTTGAAATTTTCAACTTTTCAACCAAATTAAAAAAGTTGTTATGATAATCTTGTAGGACTTTCAAAAATCATCCTTTTTCTTCTCTTCATTTTTTTTCTTATCATACTTTGTTTGGCTTAAAATATTCGTTTTTATTTGTTTTTTTGGATTTTGAAAATGCTCTAACCGTGATCATTTTCTTTTCATAGAAAAAAGTCATATGTATAAATTGTTTGAGTTTCCGACTATTACAGGTATGAAGAACCGTACATCGAATTTTGAAATCTTGAAAAAATGTGGTTTCAAAAATTTGTGGTACGAGTAAATTTGGAATTTTCAACTTCTCGACCAAATTAAAAAAGTTGTTATGATAATCTTATCGAGCTTTCAAAAATTAACGTTTTTCTTCTTCTTGCTTTTTTCACATCATGCGTTGTTTGGCTTAAAATGTTCATTTTGGTTTGTTTGTTTTGGATTTTGAAAATGCTCTAGCTCTGATTCTTTTGTTTTTATAGAAAAAAGTCATAGAGATAAATTGTTTGAGTGTCGGAGTACTATGAATAACCGGACATAGAATTTTGAAATCTTGAAAAATATAGTTTTAAAACTGTTGAAAATGCGCTCACTTTTTTAATTTTGATAAAAAATATCTGGTTCATGAGCTTGTTCTTTTTTGCTGGCCTTAAAAAAGTGTGCCAAAGCAGACTCCAATCTGATTAATTTTTCGAAAGTTATCGTGCCTACAGAATACAGACTACAGACTGATTTGAATTTTTGTTCGATTTAAGGGAGAGAAAGAGTGAGTGCGCACAGCGCCGCCTAACGTTCTTTTAATGTATCAACCAGTATGTCGAATATAATGTTACAAAGAACGCACGATTTTCTTTACTTCATCGACATAAAGTTAAATCTAGCATCAAATAATGAAACATGGAACATCAAGCCGGATTTTCGAACTAAGAAGCCAATTGGACTTCATTTGATGTTTTTTGGACAATAAAAGATCAAATGTGAATAATTATCGCATTCGTGTCACAAAGGGAATAACAAAAACGACGCGTCCATAGTTGTGCAAGTGCGTAATTTCGACTTAGCGAGTGATTGTTTTCAAGTGCCACTGCAAAAGGAAAATTCTGCAAGTCTTGTTCTGTGTACACACTGATTTACAAATTGATTGAACTCGTATATAGTGTGGATTAGAAAATCCTAGTGCACCAAAATCGTGGTGTAGCAAAGTTTTGTTTCGCTAAGCAGATCGCAATATTTAATCGATACGAGACTATAGATTGCTGGAAGTCTCGCTTTAATTTAGACGATGGATCAAACTCGATGCAGAGGATGACTACCAAGACTACAAATAGTACCTGACAAACTAAAACTAAGTTGTTCACTTTCGTAAAATATGTCGATAAAATTGCAGCTACCTATAGCAACGAGCAAATCGCTTTACCTAATATAACTAAAATAGAGCTAAATTGTCGATTAAAACATTTGAAGGCAGATTTCGAAGATTTTGAAGAATACCAAGCTGACATAGATGAACTAACCGACGATGAAACAAATACTGCAAACTATCGCGAAAAATTTGAAACAGATTATTTCAGTAATAGAGCTCGAGACGAAACGTTATTAGCGCGGGGGGTCCCAGTTGCTCAAATTCAACTCCCTCTTATTGAAAATGCTCAAGCGCGAAATGTAGCGAATGCTAACGTCAATCCACTTCGAGCACAAGATTTACGGTTGCCTACAATTGAGTTGCCATAGAACCTATGCAAAAAGAAAGCTCCACTCAGATTCGTAAAGTCTTAGACACCTTAAATAAACATTCAAGGGCTTTTAACGCGTTTGGATGAATCAACGGATCATTGGGGTGCTCTGTTGATATATATAGTATCAACTGAACTTGATAAAATAACAGCCCGTGCGTGAGAAAACAGAAAATGAGTTCCGTACTTTAGAAGATTTGAAAAGAATTTTAAAGGCTAGGTCATATATTTTAGAGACTTTAAGAATAAATAATTTATAAATAGAACAAAATGCTCAACCAAAGTCTAAAAACAAAAAAAAATCATAATCAATCCAAATTGAAATCGCTTTTCCCTAAGAAGGTGAATTGTTTGTTTTGTGATAGGGAACATCATCTTAAAGATTGTTCCAAATTTCTCGAGCTCTCGCTGCGAAAAGCTGCAAAAAGGGTTAAGGGTTTTAAAGTCTGTTTAAATTTTCTCAGATCTGGACACTTTATAAAAGATTATAAAGGTACTTACTGTAAGAAATTCCAGGGCAAACACAATACCTTATTTCATTTTGAAAAAGAAGAATCAAGCAACGCATCAAGCGCGCAGACACCGCAAGAATAAAAAACTTTAACTTCTTGTTGTATTAAAGTTAAAAATAACGGTGTTTTATCCACAGAATTAGTATTGGCGGCGAACTCAAATAAACAATTAAAACCGACTCGTGTTATTTTTAAGAACGGTTCTCAAGCAGATCTAATTACCAAAAAGTTTTGTGACTCGCTTGGTCTTCAGAAAATACCAATAAATGTGACATTAAGTGTAGTAAACAATCTTGCTTCGAGCTTCAAATTTAGTTGCAATATTCAAATCGTTTCCAAACAATGTAATTGAAAATTTAAGGTTTCTTGCCTTGTGGCTCCAGAAATTACGACTCATTCACGAAATTCAACAATTAGCGAGCTAGTTTCGAAAATTCCATTTCAGCTTAACTTAGCAGATCCTGAATTCGACAAAGAAGGGAAGATAGATATTTTAATCGACAACAATGTGTTTTGGAGTTTAGTTTGTATAGGGCATGTTAAATTAAATGACGCAGGTTTCTTCTTACAAAAAACCAGGTTAGGTTCTGAACACTCAATTTAACGAAGTTCGTTGCAACCTAACTCAGATTATAAATGTAGAAAAACAGCTGTTTTAATTTGTTAACTTGAGGAGCTAATTTAGAAATTTAGAAAAAAAGTTAGAAAGAAAACCAGAATTTAAGATAGATTATTCTGCTTTTATGACCGAACACGAAAAACTAGAGCACATGTCAAGGGAGTGAGAGAAATCGAATTCCATTGTATCGTATAATATGTCTCACCCCTGTGTTGTTAGGAATGATAGTCTTTCAACAAGAGTTCGAGTAGTGTTTGACACTTCAGCACCAATCAAAAGTGGAGTGTCCTTCAATGACCTTCAAATAATCGGACCTTTGCTACAAGATGATGTATTCTCGATTTTGGTTCGCATTAGAAAACACGCTTATGTTATAAGCGCAGACATTAAAGAGATGTACCGCCAGGTACTTATAACACCTGAGCAACGTCCTCTTCAAAGAATAACATGGTGTACTGATCCAAATCAGCCAATATCGATCTTTAACTTGAACACTGTAATGATGACTTGGTTTCAGGTGCGGATTCAATTGAAGAAGCCAAACTCTTTTTCAAACAAATACATCAAGCTTTAATCAAGGGGTGCTACGTTCTTAGAAAATGAATTTCAAATGATCTTCGTGTAATTAAAGATATGATAGATTCTACGAATCCTTCTAGTTTAATTAACTTCCCGAATGATGGTCAAATTAAGACACTTGATTTAAAATGGCAAGCTACAAGCGACGTCTTAAAAATTCTTCTTCAAAAACTTTGACTTGAAAAAATCTCGTGGGATGAAAATCTTCCGGCAATCATTCATTCGCAATGAAAAGAATATAGGAATCAATTTCCGATTCTAAATTCTATCAAAGTTCCGAGACACGTAATTTAAGCGTGTATCTACCTTAGATCAGAGGACGTAGAAAGAAGCGTTTCCGTTCAGTTAATTTGTTCTAAATCTAGGGTTGCACCCTTGAAGACTCAGAACATACAACAACTGGAACTATGTGGGGCTCTCAAATTGGCAAAATTAAGCTCCAAAGTTGAAATTGCTCTTGATTTATCAATCAACAATATTTATTATTAGTGTGATTCTACAATTCTTTAGTGCTGGCTCAGAACTCAAACAAACACTCTTGAAACTTTTTTGGCAAATAGGATCAGTCAAATTCAACAATTGTCTGACGTTAACTGCTGGAAACACCCAGCAGATTATATATCTCGCGGTGTTGCTCCGGCTCTTCTCAAAGGTTTAGGATTGTGGTGGGAACGTCCAAATTTCTTTCCATGGAAAAATCAAATTGGCCTTCAATGCAATCTAATATCTAAGGAAAACATAATAGATGTTTCGATTTTTAAACGTTACCAAAGCTTGCCTCGACTAATTAGAGTAATAGCAACTCGTTAAAGATTTGTGCACAACTGTAAAACAAAGACTGACAAATTGAATGGACCTCTACGCTCGCATGAACTTGTTGAATCTGAAGTTGGTCTTGCTAGTTTGTCACAAAGAAATTCATTTTTCAAGGAAATAGAAATGCTATCTCAAAATATCCTAATAAATAAGGGCAAATTATCATCTCTGAATTCTTTCATGGACCATAACGGAGTTTTAAGATTCAGGGGCAGACTAGAAAATTCAAATTTTTGCGAGGATAAAAAAAATCCTATATTTTCATCTGCGCTAAGACTAGTAAATGTTATGTTAGCGTGTTCGTATGCTTCGCCACGAAGTCTTTGCACTTCGAACTTGCATCTGATCTGACGACAGATGCTTTTATTGCAACTTTTAGACGTTTTATTTTCAGACGCGGGAAACCTTTAGACATGTATTCAGATAATGGCACCTGTTTCGTTGGAGCGAATAACGAGCTTCAGCAACTCGGAATGATTTTGATTAACGAGTCACAGAACCTGTCAGAAAAATTTCAAACATGAGCGTCTCGTGGTATTTCATTTCAGCTTATTCTCTTCATTTTTGTGGAATCCGGGAAGCTGGAGTGAGGTCTACGAAATGCCACCTGCAACATGTTTCAGGCAACAATGTTCTAACTTTTGAGGAATTTTATACACTGCTGGTTCAAATAGCGGATTTGCTAAATTCCCAAACCCTGACGCCCCTCTCTTCCGATCCTAATGATTTTTCTCCTCTGACTCCTTCTTATTTTCTGATCGGGCGGCCAATTAATTCTGTTGCTGATCTAGATTTATCTCATCTGTCAGTAAACAGATTCTCTAGATGGCAACTGGTTCAGTGCATCCAACAAAATTTTTTGACGCGATGGAGCAAGGAATATATATTTGAACTCCAGCAGAACATAAAATGGAGGAAAATGTATCCAGAAACTAAGGGAAACACCTTAGTTTTACTCAAGGACAAAGATCTTCCCCCGCTAAAATGGAAACTCGGTAGAATCGTTAAGCTGCACCCTGGCAAGAATGGTATCGCTCGTTCTGCTACTACTGAAACGGGCACGGACACTAACATGTCAACGGGCACTTGCTGCGATTTGTCCATGGCCAATTGAGTGAAATTATGCATCCGTTTCCAATTTTATTTTTTGACAGGAACTCTAAATTTAAGATTGTTTAAACTCGCTTAGGTATACTTAAAAGAATTAGATTTATTGAAAGTTAATCTTCAAGATACAGTTCACTCTTAATCTTCAATCTTAATGTTAAAAGTTGATCATTTTAGGTTCAATCATGTCACCGTTTATGTTTGAATATGTGTGCCTTTTGTTTGAAAGATAAATCTTTCAAAGTCGGGGGGTATGTTTAAATTTAAATTTTTTTATCTAAGAGAGAGAGAAAAAGAGCGCGCACAGCGCCACCTAACGTTCTTTTAATGTATCAACCAGTATGGCGAATATAGTCTTACAAAGAACGCACGATTTTCTTTACTTCATCAACCTAAAGTGAAATAAATAATGAAACACATATAGACAGACAAACACCTTCGTAAAAATCGTTTTTTCTGACTCAGTAGGTCTCAAAACGTAGAGATTTAATGAAAACCGACAAAATGAAATTTACATAAAACCAATACCTTCTCATTACGATGAGAATGTAAAACACGAAAGACTATTAGAAACGCGGCTTCAAACAAAACTAATGCGACCTCTACGCGACCTTCAAACAAAAGACGCAAAAGATAAACGGCATAGGGCTTGATTTTTCGTACGACTTCAGGGAAACAACCCGCATGGGAACGCCTCCATACATGTAATAGATGTGCACTATATATTTGACTCACAAGAGAATTAAGAATTTTAGTTATTCTTTTCCATTACGAAGAAGTAGCACCTGCCAGTACTCCATTATGTACACATAGGTTACAAAAAAGGCACAAAAATATAACTCACTAAATCTAAAACTGAATCAAAAATCAAAACTTTGAAAAAAAAAAACTTTTTATTAAAATTTTAAAATTGATTTTAAATTTAATTTAAACTTTTAATCAAAACCAAATTAATTCAGTATTGAATGAACTAAAGAAAATAAAATTTATTTTTTAGATTTAACAATGAATATAGTAAGCAATAGAATTATATCTAACTGGTATAGAAAACCTGCATGGTCAGGACGTTACCCTAACTTTGCCTCGCGTCATCCAATTTGTGATAAAATTGACGTCATTTTTGTTTGGTCGACAGAACGATAAAATTGTCAGATAGTAGATTTCACAATGAAAATTCAGACACTGTTAAAAATACCTTATGAGAAAATGGATGCATCATAGATCTGTTAAAACTAAAAATAGCTGAACATTACAAAATTATTACAAAAACAAAAAATACATATGAACAAATTACTGATTAAAAGAAAATTATAGTTATGCCATTTATTAATGGTTTTGATGAGGTTTTTTTCAGAATTTTCAAAAAAAAGTAATATTCGAATTTCTTTTTCTGTTGAAAATACTTTTGATAAAATTCTTCCGCCTAACATTAAAGTTCTAACAGATGAACTGAATAAAGTAAACACTACCTATAGAATGAGTCCAGTAAAATTATCTCGAAAACAGATCATTTTCAGCAAAAATTTATAGTGCTTTGATATCGTACGCTGAATAAGAAGTATTGTATGCATCTTGGTCGTGCGGGTCACAGTTCCCGAGTAATTTACCCTTTGCTTAGAGGGTGAGTTTCAGCTCCAAGTCTGCACGCTCTTTCTTTTACACGTATCTCGAAAGGGGGTAGTATTTACTCATAATGTATGAGGTTAAAATTGTAGGACAAACAATTCTTTATAAAAAATGCTAATTAAATATTTTTTATTTGAACAATTAAACATTATATCAACATTATTCCGAAAATATATCAGTTAGGTAATTTTTATAATTTTATCATAAATTTCCAAAAAATAAAATAATTTTTCAAAAAATTGGTTTTTATTGTTTCTCAAATCGAAAATTTCCCGCATTCATTAGAAAAAATATCGTGTGATACAGGAGATAAAAGTAGGCAGTTGAAACTCTTGTGAAGTTTACAGTACTTGCCATAGGATCATCTTCCGGTCATGTATGGCTCGTACAGCTATCGTCATACTCGTGTGGAACTGTCTACTTTCCTCTTCTCCAACCCCACAGTTCTGGTTCTAAATATTTTCCTCGCCATTTTTAAATCTGATGATAGACTCGATAAGAATGTTGGCGAGCTGCTTCGGAAGTTATAGGAAGCCCAGATAGAGATACAGCTTGAATGGAAGAAGTCACAGAGTTTTTGAAGAATACGTATCTGTACTTGTTTAAGCTTGTTTCAGAAGGTTTAGCCTTATATAATGCAAGAATGAATTTATCCCCAGCAGCTCCTACTTGACAGTGAATAGAATCGGGGTTGTTGAAAGTTTTTACAATATCCTGTAAGGATTCATTTTTATTTAGCAAAGTAATTGTTTTAATTTTTCCCTGCCCAAAAAAGCCAGAGGTTATATCGCATACACTTAATGCGTGAGCAACAAAAAATTGATTCCTTACTGTTTTTTAAAGACTCAAACTCCTGAAAAAGTTTCGAAATATGAATGCGGGATTTTAAATTTCCAGAAATTTACAATGCATATGTACTATTTATTCTAGTCTTTAGAAAACATTAAGGAATCCATTTTTTGTTGCTCACGCATTTAGTGGGTGCGATACAACCTCTGGCTTCTTCGAGCAGGGAAAAACTAAAACAATTACTTTGCTAAATAAAAATGAACCGTTGCAGGATATTGTAAAAACTTTCAACAACCCCGATTCTACTCACTGCTAAGTAGGAGCTGCTGGGGATAAATTCATTCTTGCATTATATAAGGCTAAACCTTCTGAAACAAGCTTAAACAAGTACAGATACGTATTCTTCAAAAACTCTGTGACTTCTTCCATTCAAGCTGTATCTCTATCTGGGCTTCCTATAACTTCCGAAGCGGTTTGACAACACTATTATCGAGTATATCATCAGACTCAAAAATAACGAGGAAAATTTTTAGAACCAGAATTCTGGGGTTGAAAAAGCAAAAAAATATTTTATTTCCATGTTCATGTAAAATGGGATGCGGTAAACGTTGTGGATGCGTAAAAGCTAGAATAAAATTTTCCGTAATGTGTCTAAATTGTCAAGGTACAGGTTGTCTTAATGAAGAAACCGTACATAGACTCCTAGACACAGTTGATGCTTATGACGAGTAATAGTTTCTAACTACATTTAAACAAATATTTGAAATTGTGCAGTGGATTAGGCCTCCTGGGAAAATCACGTGTAAAAAAACGCACCACAAACTCTACCTTATAGTTGGTGTGGAAATGAGTCATTGATCCATTTTCAGACAAATAATGATATAATCATTAATTGTTTGAATAAAAATAAATTAATTAGAAATATTTATAGATAATTGTCTGCTCTGCAGTTTGAGTCATGTATACTTTCACCGAAAAACCACCACATTTTGAGGTATTTGCAACATAATACTACTACTAATACTATTACGACTACTATTACCATACAGTATCGGACGCTTTACTACCAAAAGAGCAAGAGAAGCTACCCGTAAGGCAATGGAGTGGTCGAGGGCAAACACAAGCCAAAGTGAGACCCAGACTGAAGAAACTGAGGAAACTCCAACTCCCAGCGTAGGACGCGAGAGAGGGAGCCCTCTCTGAGCCCCCTTGAGGCAAGTTGCGCGAAACCTCATTAGACGGTCCTCATTAGGCTGTTTGAATGTATGAGCGACGATGAGGTCCTGAAGGACCTCAAAAAGAAGGTCAACCCTGACAACCTTGATGTGAAAATCAGGGGAGTCAGGGAAACGAGAAAGGGAAAAATCCTTATAGAGGTGGGGCCTGCAGCAGACGGCAGGATGAAACTGTCTCCTACTACCAAGGAGGCAGTGAGGACAGGATCCTGGATCTCGACACAACGTGTGATGTGGACGAGGTGACGGAAACTATCCGAAATCACTTCGGTGATTCGACCCCGAACTATCTAAAGGTGAATTAAAAAAAGAGATCCTTTAGGGGAAACCTGAAGGCATATGTCGAATTGAATTAGGAGTGAGCTGCGAGGCTTATCCGTTAAGGACATCTGAAGGTATGGTCCTGTAGGGTAAGGAAGGAGGTAAGGCAGGAGATGTGGTACAGAGGGCCATAAGTCTGCGGAGCGCCTTGGTACTTTTCAGTGTTTACTCTGTGCCGCACGAATGGAGAAGAATCAGACAGACCATATTCTGGGTACTAAACGATATCTTTCCTTCAAAGAGGCCACCCTTCCAAGTGAGCCTCCACAAGAAAGGAAGAGAGAAGTCCAGGTTGGCAAATCATCAGGACGCCGAAGCTTGGAGTAGTAGCCTCACCCCCATGTTCCTGAAATAATGCGGAAGCGGATTCCGGGAACATAGGTTGGCAGGAAAGGAGTTAGGCTTTAGTGGGCAGGAGCCACTTTCGGTAAGTCCCACTCTCACCTTCGTTCCTTGTGGACTATGTGCCCATGAGTGCATCTCACGCGTTTATATATTTTTTTATATGCTCGTGATATGTGTATATTGGGTTCGTGGCCCCCAAGGTTAATGTTTCATCAAATACTCGGGAACTGTGACCAGTGCGACAAAAAAGCATGAAACACTTCTCATTTAGAATGTTATCTACTATTGTTTTGTACTGGACTATTTTTGTCGTTAGATGTACGCTTTTCGAAATAATTGCCAAATACCAATTTTCGGGGGTGGTTTGCTCGATTTAAGGGTGTTTCTTTCCACCGGCCAGAGGGGAACTCTTTTTATATTTGATTTTGATGCCATATGGAACCCAGTACTATAGACGTCAGAACTTTATAAATTTGTTCTGGAAAAAACTCTAATTTTACTGGATTAAATACCATATTTGAATTGTAAAGCTATATACATTGGACGATCTTTAAGACACTTAGGGATTAGAATTTAAGAACATGAATGATCCATCGTAAAAAATAAAGATAACACCGCTTTAGTCAAACATGCTACTTTATACTCTCACAACTTTAATTTATCACAATCTTATTTCTCAAATTAAAATTTTAAGTTTGTCCATTTTCCCGGACAAACACTATCACATAAATTATTTAATAACCTCAAAATACTGTTATATAATTTTAACCCATAAGTGTCACTTGTCTGTCTCTAATTACCTTCTTAAAATATAACTGAGCGACAATTTAAAAACTTTTAAAATCTTTTAGAGATTATAGAGTGACTC
>NC_046665.1:112640991-112642129 GCF_010883055.1 Belonocnema kinseyi | reverse complement strand
GTTTATCTGAAAGACTCAGAGCATCACTTAGAAAATATAAAATTTCTGCTTATTTTCAAAATAATCATAAATTAGGAAACACTTTTCAGAACATTAAAGACTTTGATTTAAAAGAGAATTTATCAAATGTGGTATAATTAATTAAATGCAAACAATGTAATAAAGTTTACATAGGTGAAACTGGCAGGAGACTAAAAAATAGAATTACAGAGCACAAAAGAGATTGTCGAATACGAAACCAAAACACAGGACTATCGAAACATGCATGGACACATGATCATTATTTTCATTTTACTTTTAACAATATAAAAATATTAGGAAAAGAAAAAAACACATATAAAAGGAGAATCTTAGAATCAATTTTCATTAAAAAATACAAAAGGAACTCCATAAATTTACAAACTGAAATAAAAATTTTTGATAATACGTATCTAAGTATTTTAAATATTAATTAAAAATTTTATTCCGTTCTGAATTCAAAAATATTATTGTCAGTTTATTCGACGTTATAAGTTAAACTAAATGTAAACACTTTCCAATCGTTTAATTCACATAATTTCAGTATCATGCTCAGTTTCTAGCTCGGTAGACCTTGGTTTATCCAAAGTACGTGTTCAAAATGAATTTTAAAATTAAAAATTTTCACACAAAAGTTTTAATAATCTACATATTATTTAAGTATGACTACAGAAATTAAAAATAATTTTTTTAAAACAAATAGTGATTATGAAATGATATTTTTCGATTGAAAAATGGAAAAACACTGACTCAAATATGGATTTAATATTTATCAACAAAAAAAAAATTTTATTATGACCCAAATTGTAAGTACATTGTTAAAACAAATTTTCGATTACTTTTTAAAAAAAAAATTGACTTTTAAATATTTATTTATTAATTACCATTATATTATTAATTTTAGAATACACAAAATGTTTTAAACCTGAAGAAGGCACAAAAATGTGGCCGCAACGTTGTTATAAACTAATTTTATTAATAAATGATCGTATGACCGAAGATTTAAAATTGAAATTTTAATTTCAATGTTTATTACTCTATTTCATGAATAACAGTGTTGATTATAATGTCAAAAGAATCTTGTTTATATTCATATGAAAATAATACATGATTTTCAAAA
>NC_046665.1:112621926-112640891 GCF_010883055.1 Belonocnema kinseyi | reverse complement strand
TTTAAAATTGAAATTTTAATTTCAATGTTTATTACTCTATTTGATGGACGATCGATGAAAATTCCTCGTTGTTGGTTACACCTTCAACTATACTTTTGAATTCATGAAATACTTTCAACTATGTTTACTTTCCAAAACGAGGTAAATATATTGTTTTTTTAGTTATATTTTCCGCTACGTCCTAGTTATGGCCACAAATGGAATAGCATTAAAAATATTATTTGAAATATTTTCAAATTTTTACAATTTTCAATTTCGCGCCAAACCAACACCAACATTGTTCTTTTTACACTTTCCAACGTACCTTTCACTCTCCATTTTCCATCTAAAAATAAACAATATGTGCAAAGAAAAAAAAATATTTGAAAATTTACATTATTATAAAATAAATTCAACTCTGACAAACTTCTTTTAGAAAAAAACTACGGTTTGATAAGGGTACAGATCTGTACCGAAACGCATCATCTTAATAACACCATAAAATAAACACGCTACCACTGGTATTAGCTACCAATGGAATAGTTCGTTCATAGTATCACTCTAAATTAAAATAATTTTAATGTTTTTTTTTTGCTTTCACGATGATTCATTTTGATAAAAAGAGATATTTCGGGTTTCACTGGTGTAAAAAATACGAATTGTTTGCCGACGTTTCGCGAACATTGCAGGTCACATCTTCAGGGCTGACCTGAAACTGAGGTCTCAGGTCAAGTTGTTCTTAGGTGTACTCTCTACGATGCCTATGATTGGCAAGAGCGCTCCACCGTGGGGACTGGTCGAACTTGATTGGCCAATAAAGTCTTTATTTAAAAATCCGGGAGAACGGAAAGCCGAATCGGATTAGTATTATATCCATTGTCCCTATTGATGTTATTAGGGAGTTTTAGGATTTAGATTGCTTCTCTATGTTTTCTTGGAAATTTGTTGTGTGTTTTTGCAATGACTGTTGTTTCATAAAATAAAATGTTATGTCGTGTTTCGATATGATGTTCAGCTAGTGCTGATTGCGTGAAATGTTTAGCCCGACTTTACTCTTATGTTCCTTAATATGGTGGCTCACTGCTTTCCCGGTTTCTCCAATAGAGACTTTGCCACAAGAACACGGGATTTTATATACTCGTGGATCACTAAGGGGTGCCTTTTTATCTTTAGGGTTATTTAGTAGTTGTGCTATTTTCGCAAGTGGTTTAAATATGGTTTGGATGTTGTGTTTGTTGAGAATTCTTCCTATTTGTTCTATGACACCTTGCATGTAGGGTAGGTTGGTGGTCGTTTTTCTCTCCCTTTCTTTCGTAGGTAGCGTTGACTTGCTTTTTGAGTGTGTTTTCTTATTGCTTTATCAATTTGTTTGTTTGTGTAATCGTTCTGTATTAGGATTTGTTTAACGTTTTGTAATTCCTTTTGTAAGTTATCTTTGTCTGTTATGGAGACAGCTCTGTATACAAGGGAGTTGATGACCGATTGTTTTTGAGATGGGTGATGATGGGAGGAAGCATGTAGGTATCTGTTTGTATACGTGGGTTTTCTATAAACTTTATGTCCTAATGTGTTATTAGATTTATTGTAAACTAAAACGTCCAAGAAAGGCAATTTTCCGTTTTGCTCTATGTCCATGGTGAACTGGATATTAGGATGTAATTGATTGATAAAATCTAAAAACTTATTTAGTTCATCTCGTCCATGTCACCAAATGACAAATGTGTAATCAACGTAACGGAACCAGAATTCTGGTATAAGTTTGGCTTGGTTGAAGATTTTAGAATCTTGATGTTCCATAAAGATACTGACTATTACAGGTGAGGTCGGGATCCCATTGCTGCCCCTGAGGTTTGTTCGTAGAATTCGTTATTGAACGAGAAGTAAGTATTCTTGAGACAGTGTTCTATCAAAGGTACGAGCTCGGAAGGCAAGTTTGTGAAAGATTAAATAATATCAATTGTATCAGAAATTGGTACTTTCGTAAAAAGAGATACTATGTCGAAACTCATTATGATGTCTTGGAGTTGAATGTGAATCTGCTGTATCTTTTTAATAAAGTCAAATGAGTTTTGGACGTAGGTGATGGAATTTTCTGTGAAAAGATTTAGTTTTGCAGCGAGGAAGCGTGTTAGGTTGTAAGTTGGTGAGCTTATTGCGCTGACGATCATTCTGAGTGGAATGTTCTCTTTGTGGATTTTTGGGAGCTTGTAAAGTCTTGGAGAGATGGGATCAGCAGGTATTAAGTTAAATATTGTTTGGCTGTCAAGTTTAGAATCTTTGAGAAGAGTTTTTGTTTTACTGGCTATTGTTTTCGTGGGTTTAAAAAAAAAAATTTCTATGTATCGTCAGGTAGAAGATCCATGATTTTGTTGTTATAGTCTCCTTTATTCATTATTACTGTTGTGTTGTCTTTGTCTGCAGGTAATATTATAATATCTTTATTTTGATTGAGTTCTTTAATTGCGGTTTATTCCTGTTTTGTTAAGTTTGAGGAGGAAACTTCAACTTGGAGTAAGATGTTGGCCGTCCTACGTTGTATGTCATTCGCCTTTTCGGGGAGAAGGGTATATATTGTGGATTCTAAATTGCTGATTATTTCTTCTTTTGGGATATTCGATGGAGCTACAGCAAAATTATGTCCTTCAGATAAGGCTGAAATCATTTCATTGTTGAGAGGGTGTCAGAGATGTTTTTTACTGTATTTGTTAGTTGAGTTTACTTTACTGGAAGTAATTTGTCAAATTTTGTTTTTTGTTTTTGGGTGGAAAGCTCTTCGATCTGTTGGGATTGTTTAAACGATATGCAGTCCAATGTGGACCAAATGTGAAATCTGAGGGTATTTGACAGGAAAAGGTGAAGTTTTAATAGTGTGCAGAAGAAATTTGGTATGATGTATTCTTTCTTTCACGAGAAGCAAACTTGTATTATGCAGATTCGATTTAGATTTGGATGTTCCCGAATTATTTTTCAGTTGTAAGAATTTTGGGGCGATTTTGTTTGACGATGATGAATTTTGATAGAAAGTGATATTTCGGGTTTCACACATGTAAAAAATTACGAATTGTTTGCCGATGTTTCGTGAACATTGCAGTTCACATCTTCAGAGCTGACCCGAAACTGAGGTATCAGGTAATGTTGTTCTTAGGTATACTCTCGACGATGCCTAAGATTGGCCAGAGCGCCCCACCGTGGGGACTGATCGAACTTGATTGGCTAATCAAGTCTAAAATAATTTTCTTTTAAATTATTTTATTTATAAAAAATCGTTTTTAATTTTTTCACCCTGTATTTCGTATTTAAAATATTACTTGAAATGTTATGAAATTTAAAAAAATATTATTTCCCGCTAAGTTGATTCAATTCATCTTTTTTAATTAAAAATGCAAGTACTTGGTTAAAACTTGAACTACTTAGCTCATTTATTTTATTGATTGGAGATTCAACTATTTTGTTGATCGTTGATATAAATAAATTATTTAAAAAATATTAATTTATATCAGTATATCATTTACTGATTACGAAAATGATAGTAAAAATTAAAGAAAGTTTTATTTCAATGGAAAAACCCGGCAAGAATACAAAATCATGGTTTTCCCACTTATTTTCATTTATTATTTTATCTTATATTAATTCTTAAATTTTAGTAAGAGTTTTTGCGATATCCTGTTATTTTCTATTGAAATATTACTTGTACATTATTTTATTTTTGTTATTTTATTTATCGTGATGTTTGTATTGTGATGTTTATATTTATAGTTATGTTTATTTTTTTCTGATATTTCTGTCGAAAAATCCATTAAGAACGAATGTTGTCAGATTAAAATATAAATTTTTAATTTATTAAAACGATTTTTGCCAAAATATTTCTATTTTTAACAAAGAAGTTCAACTTTCTGCCAAAAAAGTCGAATTTTGAACAAAATACATGATTTTTTTTAATAAATAGTTGAAAAGATCATTTCCAGAACGAAAATAAAGTAATTTCATTTTCCGTTTGAGAAGCTTTTAAGAATAGTCAAATTTTTAACACAGAAAATAAATTTTCGCCAAAAAGAATCATTTTTAACCAAAAAGATGTACTTTCTACCACAAAAGTCCTATTTTTAACGAAGAAGATGGGTTTTTAATAAAAAATGTAATTGTTAAGTTTTCGATTTAAAAATTATTTTTTAACAGGATAACAAATTATTTTTAACAGAAAAGTCAAACTTTTAACAAAATAAATGAACTTTTAACGAAAAATAATATGTTTTAACAGCAAACATTAATTTTATATCATACTCTCTAAATCTGAATCAGTTAAAAATAACTGATTGTCAGTCAAATCTGACTGATTGAAAAAGCAAGAAGTCAGTCACTGATAATCAGTTAAAAACTACTGATTCAATTGATTAACTGAAAATAACTGGTTCAATCAGTTAAAAACTACTGATTCAATCTATCCACTGCGAGTAACTGATTCAATCAATAGCCCGAAAGTTGGCGCTCGGTGGCAAAACAACTGATTTTTCAGTGAAACATGATTGATATTTCATTTGAAAATGACCGATCTATCAGTCGTTTTCGAACAGACGCGCATGTTCGCAACACAGAATCTGATTGGTTCATATTTTCCCGCCGGATTTCAAATACTTAATTTTAAAATGAAAACATTTTAATTTTATGAATAGTTCAATTTACATAGTGATAAATACATGTGGACATACAGAATTATAGGGGACCACATTGCGTAAATTAGTCGCATTCCATACTATCAACGGCAGAAAAGTTAAAACTATTTAAAGCGACTTCCAAGGATCTGATTGAATTTTTAGCCTCTTTTGAGGTTTTATAAACGAAACATTCCAGAAAATTATAAAAAAATATCAAGGAAGGCGCGAAGCTTACGTTAAGCACATAGTGGAGTTTATATAAAAGATCAAAAGCTGAAATTGGACCAGCACGATCATCCAGTTGAATGTAATGTCCGTCAGCTTGAATGAAATACCTCAATTTCCCACTCCCGCAATCAATGCTTATAATTTACGGCTGTACGTTTGCTTTTTGCTGATTCCGGAAAGCATTCATATGGTCGTCAATGTTTTTTCCCAACTGAAATGTTAATATTAAATTTAGAAATTATTATACAGTACAAAAAGTTGTGAAAGAGCATATCAATAATATTGAAAAATATTCTGACCAGTAAAATTTGGAGAAATTTGGAACACCTTGAATTTCTCAGCAAGTGTAACTGCGCTAGTAACTTTTAATACTTCCTTACCACTATTTCCGTTTGCCTGAAAATAGTCATGTTGACTGGATTAATAAACAAATCTTACTGAATATAGATTTTGGAGTAATTAAAACTAATAAAAACCTTTTTTTCTTTTTCGGATTGATTGATAGCAGGTCTTTGCCTAGTCATGAAGTTAGTGTTTGGTAATAAAGCAGGCAGAATTACCGATGCACTCAAATGTTCTGCAATTTCAAGACGAGTCGATAAACAAGGAGAGAAAGATCAATGTTTAGTTGTTAAATAAAGAATATAGAAAACCACGGCTAGACCATCATTTTCGTTATAATAATTTCGAATCGAAAACGTTTTCGAAAGTGTTCAGGTTTGAAAAATTTTATTTTGAAGTCAAGAATCTCGAAATCGAATTATTTCAGATGAAAATTTCAAAAGGGGTCAATTTCAAAACTTTAGAAATGGAATATTAATTGATAATTAAAACTTTTCTATACTCGCACCCATACAAATGTCTATTAAATGAAGTAAATTCATTCTTTTAGAAATTAACCATTTTTAAATTTTCAATAATTATATTATCCAAAATTCAACAATTACAATTTAATCTATAAATCAAAACTACTTAAATAACTTTAAGTAAATTTGATTCGTTCGGAACTTAACAATTCTAAAATTTTCAATTGCACTTTTCAAAATTCAACTATGTCAATTTGAATCGCAAAATAGAAATTTAGAATAGGAAAAATGGTAAATGTAGTGTGTACAATGAAAATTCAGAATTATAACTTTAAAACTATTAAATATTAAGGAAATTATTCACTTGTTCAATAAAAAAATGGTTCTTTTTTTACACATTTTAAACATTTCTTGTCAGTTTCATACGCTTTTAGTTCGAAATTATCAACAGAAAATGATGGTCAAGCCGGGGTTCTCCACGTGTGAGAGCAGAGCGGCGCTTGATATCTTAAATCATATTAGCTTTAATCCACTTTCTAATCATAAATTAAAATAATAAGTAAAAAATTCTAAATTTAAATAATGAATACAATCTTACCATCCTCTATTGATTTCTGGGCTTATTCAAAATTGAAGCTCTTTTCCTTTTTGCAGTAAGCCAAAATTTTTGGAGCATAAACTGCGGGGAAATCTCCAACAAAAGTATCGTTAATGTCCTTTTCATTCATGATCATTTTGAATTCCTGCTTGATCTATTTTAAAATTTAAAAGATTACAAGTGAGTTTGAATACAAAATTGTTGAATGAAAAAACTTCTAAACTTCAATTTTCAAAGTTTCAAATTCAAGAGCTTTACTTTGAGTGCTTCATTTTGCAGTTAAGTATTTATTAGTTTGAATTTAATCATTTTTAGATTTAGTGTTCGATTTGTAAAGTATCATTGACTGTGACAAATTTTTCCGAACCGGGAAATGACCGGGAGTTTTTTTCTATAAATAAAACGGCCACCCTGTGTTCCTTAAAAAATTAGGTTCAATTCAAGAAGTCATTTTATTTGAATAATATTTAAAGAAAAATTCAGTGTCACCTAAAAATATTGGTTCATTTATTTCTAGACCACATTTTATCTTTAAAAACCTTATATTCGTTCACGAAACGTCTATTATGATTTTAAGCAAAATGCAAAATGTGTTACGCAATGGCGGGAGAGAAATTGGTGGTCCGAAGGAAATTTTACGGCCTTTTACATAGGGGGAGGGGTTAAAAGGTTAATAATAACAGTATGTAATATGTGAATGCGCACAAATAGTTGTTTGTAAAAATGTTAATGGAAATCGAAAATTGCTTTCTCCCTCTATTGCATGAAGATACAATGCTAGAGTGAGATAAACGTGTTGAGTCGGCCTGTGTAAGAGTGAGATATTTTCCACTACGAAGCTTCCTCCACGACAAGACAATAGATAAAAACAGTGAAAAGTCCATAAAATAAAGAAATATAATCAATAAAATATGAACTGAAATCTCGTAATGAAGTCAAGATAATTATTTCATAGTTTTATTCATTTTGGTTGCTTTTGCTTACAGCTTTCTTATACTATAAAGCAGTGTTGCCAGATGAATTTACGCTAGCGTCGCGCCGCCTAAGAGACCTAAACTTTTCATTATATGTACACAACCATTTTAAATTTACTACTAAATTCATTAAACTGAACAAAATTCTTAACATAAGCAAAATATTATTGTTAATTTACTAAATGAACCAAAAGAAACCTATACATCTTGCAGGAAAGATGCCCTTATCTGGCAACACTGCTGAGAAGCAAACAGGCAACAAGCGGCGTTTCTGCAACGTAAAGAGGTTACATTTTTGTAACTATTGTGCTTATTTCTACATCCACCTTTTATTAATTTTTATTTCATTGATTAGCATTGCATTGATTATATTTATTTTATTTTACGGATTTTCACTGTTTCGATGTACACCATGGTTACGTAAATATAACATTTACATTGCAGAAAGGCATCACAAGTATATGTTAAATTAACTTACCTCGAAAATAATTCTTCCCAGAAGTTTGTCCTTTTTTGTAAAATCGCCACAAATCCTAATCACTTGCACTGCAATTGTTTTTCATTCAAAACTTTATAATAAAAACTTCGTTTCTTCAATTGTCGCACTTCAAACACACACAAAAACGTACTTAGCACTGTGATAATTGCGAACTAAACGCTTATCGCACTCCGTCTCCTTACAACACTGGATTTCGCGCAAGCGCCGTTCTTCCGGATGCGCACATTTCCCACGCGCACAGAGTATGTTTGGGAAGTGACTGAACGAACTGAACAATCAATTAGCCAGAAATAATAACTAACAAGAATTAGTTACTTGGAATGACAAATTCAATCGGTAATGTTCGGCTGGTAGCCATTTAACTATTTTATCAGTAAGACTCCGAAATATGACTGATACTTCAGTTGAACATTGTTGCACTGATTGAATCAGTTAGATTTTAACTGATTCAAATTTAGAGAGTAGAAATTCATATTTTTAACAAAGAAGACCGTTTTATTATAAGAAGTGGAATCGTTAATTTGCCAGATTAAAATAGAATTTTTTAATTCCTTAAAACGATTTTTGCAAAAATAGTTCAATTTTTAACCAAGAAAATAAAATTTTATAATCATTAACAAATTTTTAACCAAAAATATGAGTTTTCAACTAAGAAGTTTGACTTTCTGCTTGTATCAAAGTTCTACATAATTAATAAAGACAATAGTCCAGTCATTTGGTTGAAATTTTTAACACAATACATAAAATTTTAATAAATGGTTGAATTTCAGACCAAAAAAACATAAGCTTGCAAGTGAAAAATTAATTCTTAACACAAGCAAATGTTTAAGCAAAATATTTGAAATATAAACTATAGAAGTGAATTTTTAACTGCGGAGCTGAATTTTCTACTAAAAACGATGAATTTTCAATAAAAACAGATAATTTTTAAACTGCAAATGGTACAGTTATATTTTCAATTTAAAAATTACTTTTTCAATGAAAAACTAATTTTTATGACTTTCTGCCAAATAAGTCGAATATTCAACACCGTACATGAAATTCTAAGCAATTAGCTAAATTTTTGACACCAAAAAACACAAGTTTGCAGATGAAAAGTTGATTTTAAACATAAAAAAATGTTTAAACAAATATTTGAACTTTAAACTAAAGAAGTGAATTTTTAACTGAGACGATCAATTGTCAACTAGAAAACATTTTTCAACCGATAACGGAACAATTATATTCTCTGTTTAAAAATTAGTTTTTCATCGAAAAAACGAAAGAAAAAAACTGTTGAATTTATCTCCAAGGAAAAACTGATAAATTTTGAACAAAAAATTTAATTTTTAATTATTTTAATAATTGAACTTCAAAGAAAAAAATTTTGCACAAAATAGTTAGATTTTAAACCAAATAGTTAAATTTTCAACCTACAGAGATGAATTTTTCACCATAAGCTGACATTTTATGCAAAGAATATCAAAGTTCAACCAATCCTAGCTGCATTTTTAACCATATAGTTAAATTTTTAAACTGAGAAGACGAGTTAGTTGAATTTTGAACAAAAACTAGCAAGGCGCAGTTCTCTTGATGCTAAAATAGTGAATCGCTAATTCGATACACGAACTAAAGTCAGTGTATTGTAGAAGTATTGTAAAATTCCAAAAATTTGTAACAGTGTGTATTTTAGTCCGACTTTGGATTACAAAGAATATTATTTTGTAGTTTAAATTTTTTCAAATAAAATTATTGGTACAGAAACTGTAGAGAATCATGATTTGAAGTGCCTTCCATAAAATTATGTGGAAAGATTGGATTAGGAGTGCCAATTGGACATTGTCTGATTTCATCTGGGGTCAGATTGTAAATTATGTGGCTTGCCATGTTTATTTTTACTCTCGAACGAGATCTATGTGTTCCATATAATCCACGCAGAATCCCACTATACTCCAGTATAGCGAAAACGTCACCATTGGAGGTTGACAATACGATATGTACTCGGGTTGGCACGGTCACAAAATTTTTCGTTTTTATAAGCAATCGAATGGGTCTACCAGCAGGAAAAATGAATCTTCGAAATTCGAATCTCTGGTTTTGATTTGTGCGAGGAATCAGCCGAACATATCCAAGTTGTTCTAGTGGATATCCAAGTACTTGATCAGTTGGAGGCCTGCCAGGTGGAGACCTGGCAGAAGAAGATCTGCCAGGAGGGGACCTTACAGAAGAAGTCCTGTTAGGTGGAGACCTTGACCTGGTACGAAGAGGAGGCTCCTCAGAAAAATAATGTCTGCCAGGAGAATGTAGTCCAGCAGAAGAATGAGAACCAGGATTACGTTCGCCATGAGGATTTGTGCCGGACTGTGTACTTGATTCTGCACGAAGAAATAGAAGATTAATTATGATTCTTATCACATGCGAGAAAACCGATGGTTTTTGGGCATATGCAGTTGGTTGGATGCTGCTTTTTATTAAACGGGAAAAATCGGCAAAAATCTCGTAACAGGCTCATAAAGTCCTAAAGTATGGAAAAATATTTAGAAGAAATTTTAGCCTCCGCTGGTGAAAGATGTGCTCGTTAAAGCGTAGCACCTGCTAGTTGCTTCTTATCTGTCAAGAGTTTTCATGAGTTATTTGCTCCAGTCAAGAAACAGTTTAAAATATATTAAAATGTATAAATATATTCTAGTATTATATTCACCCATAGAATTGAGGATGACCATCAACGTTAATACGAAAGTACAAAGCAGCTTCATTGTTTGAAAGTGGCAAAAACAGTGATTAAAACTTAAGCGAATTAGTATTTGCAGACTTACGAAGCGGTATTTACATTTATTGTTATAAATCATTTTAATCATTATTATTAATATTTTTACGTGATTTTTCAACTGTTGTGGTGGTTTAACACATTTTCTTTCTTATCCAATAAAACTGTGCTGACGATAAATATAAAATTAGGATCTGTTTACAATTCAGAGATAAAATTATACGAGTTTCTCAAGATGTATAAGATTCGCTATCAGAATCTAACTGTTCTTGATTAAAAGTTTATCTTATTTAAATTAAAATGTCTAGTGTTATATATTTGTTTCAAAATTCATGTCCACTATGTTATACGTGGCTCACAAATAGCAAGACTCTTTACTAATAGATTAAAAACACTCCTACAGACGACATTTCTTCATTTTGTAGGCAAACACTTAAAACTTTTACTAACCAACTATTAGACCCTAGAGTAAGAGAGATAACCTACAAGATCTGCATTATTTCTGTGACTGGTGACAGGGGTGCCCTTATCAGATGAAAACTTGGCAAGGGAAATCTACGTAACCTACATTACCGTTAAGGCCACTCATAACGGAGCCTTACCTATCCCTGACAAAGCTGGAAAGGGGAATTTATGTGATCTAAATTATTTCTCTGACAATTCAAAGTGTTTTTGTTTCTATTGCCATGTGGCGGTGGAATGAGAATGATATATAGCGTACGTTATTTCTGTGACCAATCACAGAGATGCTCTCCCGCCCTTCATCAGAAGTTGTGAAGGAGGGGTTGGTATACGTTCAACGTTAATTCTATGACTAGTCACACGGGTTTCTGCGCGTTCTAAAATATTAAAATGCCAAAAGGGTCGAACTACCTTATGAAATCAGGAAAAAATAGCTAGGCTATACTGCTATAAAAACCCTAACGGTTAAACTACCAGATTTTACTGAGAAAAATAACTGAGGGGCCCTCAATACACCAATAAGGACCGCAGAGGGAAGAGGATACCGGCTCACCGGCAGGTCAATACCTGGAAGGGAAAAGCAGGAACATCGATGTCCCCTTTTCCCTGAGGTCCCTACTGTTGTGAAATGGTTACTTTTTTTCTAACCATTTTTCTAAGGTGCCTACATTCATTAAATCATCAAATATTCGTAAAGGATTATTTCGCGAAATATTGATCTTATTTCATTTTTTAAAGTGTACTGCAATTACGTTAAATAATTTCGGATTGTAAACCATAATATACATATAATACGTGTACCCGGTTAGAATTTTCTTCAGTTTTTTCTGAACGAGTGGCGAGCAATCAAAGTTAGGGTGACATACTTTTGATGCCGACTTTAGTATGCAATTTTCTAGTATATGCTGATAATGTCGCAAAACATTTTTTGTGGTTTGAAATATTGCTTTAAAAAAAAACATCCTATTCAGCCTACGAAGCGTTTCAAACATTAGTTACCGGAGTTTTGACATTTTCACGAAAAACCTGTAAAAATCAAGGCTTTTTGCGTTTATCTAAACCAATGCGGACAATATTACGAAATATTCTAAACAAAATGTGTAGATCTAGTCTAATTACACATATTTTGTTTTAAACCATTATCGGCATAGTAACGAGATTGTGTACCCTCCTTCAAGCTAAAAATGAGAAAATATATTGAATCACGCTTAGGATTCAGTTTAGTGATCCTATGTTTTAAACCCAATCTCTGATGAGATATTAGGATTCACAATTTTTCATCATCATGTCCGAGACGCAATGGGTGATTCTGCTCATCAGAATCACCTTTTCCTTACTTGAATCTACTTTCAATGAATGTAAACAAAATAGTCTAATGAGATGTGACAGCTTTCTGTATTTAATTTAAATTATTGAAAGGGTATCTGCCCTAGAAGAAACTTAAACGAACAATATAGTGGTTTTTATTCTTCGTTGGAACACGAGATTTGAATAATCTATACTAACAACTAAATTTACAGTGCTCGAGGATTAAATGAAGAAATTTTCATAACACATGTATCAAAAACGTGACTTTCGATGCCCCCGTAGCGAGTCTAACTCCAGTCTCCGCCTTCAATCGTGTACGATCGATGTTTTCAGCGATACCTGTAGCGTGCTCGACTCGCCACAATTTTCAAAATAATAAACTTAAACTTTTAACTTGTTCTGTAAATAACCTAGAAACTTTTAGTATTAATGTGTATTAGAAAGAGCAATTTTTCATTTATCCAATTCAAATTTTCGTGGAACCTTGACTAGAGCAGCTTGCAGCCTCCCCATTGCGCTTGCGTTAAAGCAGAGAGAACAGACATCGCAAGTCATCTCGAGGCATCTCAAGTCAAATTTTCGATATATTTTTTATGAAAAATTGTATGCGCAACTCGGGGCGAGGCAAAAATTTAACTCGTGTGATACCTACCCTCTAAAATTTTAGAAAATTCCTTCAAGCAATATGAAAATATTTGGAAATACCCTGAAATATGAGAAACCCTGTATACTATTCCTTAGCGGATTATGCAAAATTGCGGATTCGAGCCAAGTAAATTAAGCGGACCGGATATTGCTGTTCCTTGACTGGAGAAAATAAGTCATGAAAAAGGCATCAGAAGAAAAGCTCGTGATGAATGAAAAACATTAAAAGTTACTACTCTGTAACGATCACAAGTTTCACCGTCGGAAGCTAAAATTTTGTCTAAACTTTTTTCCTATTTTAAGGGTTTATGTGCGTGTCAGGAGTTTTTCCGCTTTATTTCCTGTTCAATAGCAGCATCCAACCTGCTGCACATGCCCAAAAATTTGCAGGTTTCGCGCATGTGACAAAAAAAAAATTAATGTTCTATTTATTCTTGCAGAATTAAGTTCCTTGTCTGGCTCGAATCCTCATGGCAAACGTAATCCTGGTCTCCTCCTGGCAGGTCTTCTCCTGTCAGGTATTCTCCTGGTAGGCTTTTTCTGGTGAAGTACTTGAATATCCTATAGAACAGCTTGGATGCGTCCGGCCTGTTACCCGCCAAAATCAGAACCAGAAATTCAAATTTAGAACATTCATTTTCCCTGTCAATAGACAACTTCGATCGCTTGTAAGCCAGAGTACGTATGTACTCATGCCAACCCATGAAGATATTGTATTATGAACATCCAATGGTGATGTGTTCGCTATATTGGAGTATACTGGGTTTCTTCGTAGATTATATGGACCACATGGATCTCGTCCGAGAGTAAAAATAAAAATTGGAAGCCACGCAATGTACAGATTGACCCGAGATGAAAAATAAAGTTTTCCACTGATTTTCTGGGTCTTACGATCAATTTTCGATACAAAGTAATAAAAGAGAAATCGAGTTCAAATTCCCTTTTTATTGACGTTTCGGCCTCATCTGTAGGCCCTCATCAGAAAGAAGATCTGTTATAAGAGTATAATTAATGATTAAACATAAAACCTAAATGAATTACAAACAAAAGAATAAAGGAGAAGTATAAACAAATTTTTACCTTGGAGGTAATTTTCGGAGTCAATCATATTATAGTTTAAAGAGAACGTCAACATTTAAAAATTCGTGGTACGTCGGTTCATTGTGTAATTAAAAGTATTGGCAAACTGTAGAAATCAAAACAAATTTCCAAAATTTCCAAAAGAGTTTACATTTTAGCAATTAAAAATGCTGTAAAACAGCTAAAATATTGGCGTGACATAGACAACAAGTGACTGAATATGGGAGCAAAGAAAGTTGTAGTTATAGATGGACAAAATGGAAAATATCAATTCCAAATGAAAAGCGCGCTAAATACATTGGCAATTCTTCAATCTCTTTTATATTCGGCTATTCTAGTTTTTAACCGACGCCCAGTTTCACCTATATAAACCTCATTGCATCCTTTACATTTTATTAAATAGACAACATTAGAGATATTATCAATTTTTTCAGAGTCTTTTATATTAGTGAAACATTTTTTTAAATTTTAATCATTTCTAACATATACATTAATAGCAAAGTTCTTTGTTAATTGATGTTTTTAGTTAGAAATTCATCTTCTCTATTAGAAGTTTATTTGCTTGGTTAAAAAGGGAACTATTTTGTTGAAAATTTGTTGCTTTTTTTAATGTAAAATTCCTCCCCTAGGGGCTGTAAGACCTTTTTGTTGGTGAGGAGGCTTAAGCGTGTGGGACATAGGGGTCAAACGAACCATGACCTGCATGAGTATGGATATGGATGAAAGGACCCCTATTAACGGGCTCTCTTGGTATGCATGATTGTAGTATGATAGAAGGATGAAAGAGCCTAGCTAACGCGGGCTTTCTGGATCTCTGAGTCGAGGTCTCTCCTGGTCCGATTTCCAATTTCTGGAGTCGGCACGGAAATGACCTGCGGCCTGCACAGAGACCAAGAAACAGCCCTCCGTTGGTATGGTGGCATGCGGAGATCTGCAGGGGCGGACCTGTTATTTCCCTAGCTACTCGTGAGAACCAAAATTGAACACGCAATAATTCAAAAAGAAGAAGTAGGAAGGGAGTTGGCGGAGGAGGGGGGAAGGAGCTGGGTCCTAACGAGTCTAGCATAACCCTTTCACCCCGACCTGTCTCTCCGACAAGCCTTACTCAGGCGGCTGTGCCCCCAGCTCTTTCGGGAGCTGAGGGTGTGATGGCCCCTCTGAGTAAGGCTATGGAAACAGGAGTGGCTAATCAGTCCCCTAATAAGAAGAAACGCATCAGCGGTTCCCTAAAAAGGAGACTGAGGAGGCAAGCGCAGCGGGATAGTAGAGCATTTGAGGAAGGGGCTCAGAGGGCACCCCGCCGGGGGGAGCAAGCCTTTGAAAAGGCACAAGGCGGTCTAAAAGCCGACAAACACGGAGTCGTTGGGGGTTGGACTGATGGTCACTTAGAGGACTGACCTTCTGACTGTGGTACAACAGTTAGAGCTTCTCAGGGAGGCTACATAGAGAAAGCTCGAGAGAGAGCGTCCCCAGACCAATAGCGCATCTCTCAAGGTGGGTGGGGTTGAGTTGCTCCAGAAGATGGTTAAGGCTACAGCGTGGTTCCTAGGTAATTTGACGGACTTGAAGGTGGTTCTCGGTTAGCTGAAGAAATTCAACCCGTCACTTGAGACAGCGTCCTGGCGGTGCGTCAGGCACAAGAGGCCTCAGGAAGAAGACGCAGCTGGAGAATTTAAACATCTCCTAGTTGCGCAAGTTCCTGAGTCACAGGCAAGGGCCCTTGCGGCCCTCAATAACTACCTTATCTACCTTATCTATCTACTCTATCTACCTTAAAGGGCAGGTCAACGTTAAAGTGGCCAGTCAGGGGTGGGAAAGGCCGATCGGTGAACAGGAAGATCGGCATCAGACCTAAATGACCGGTCTAACCATTATCCAGATTAACTTGCGTCATAGCAAAGGCGCCTGTAAAGTTTTGCAGAGGGGCATGGCTGTGAGGCACACAGATAACTCACTAATCCAGAAATCCTGGCTAGCTTGAGATACCATCAGGGGCTTACGGGGGGCTGGTTTTTGTTACAGGGACCCTAAGGCAGCCAATCCAAGGGCATGCATACTGGCAAAGGGAGTCAACGTTGTCCCGCTGCTTGAACTATGTTCCAGAGACCTGATGTTGATAGTCACGGATCTTAAAGGATTGTCATGGGATTGGCTTACTTTCCATATGATGCCAACTCCCATCATACCCTGTGGGGTAGCCCAAACATCAACTCAAGAGGTAAAGACCTATTAGAATACCTAATTACTACTGGTTTAGATATTCTTAATATGGGGAACACCCCGAAGTTTCCTAATTCCGTCAGGGAGGAAGTCATTGACATCACTCCCTTTACCGGTAATTTTACAGATAACATCAAGAAGTGGAGAGTCTCAGATGAACCCACTCTCTCAGATCACTCACTGATAAAGTTTGTGTTGGAAACCGCTGTAACCACCGGCCCTAAGTGGGTCAGAAATCCAAGAAGAACGCATTGGGGTCAGTTTTCCACAGAACTAAGAAATGCACTCTCAGGGATGCCCAGGTCAATCAGAGACGTGAACACCCTGGAGATGGCGGCCGAGTTTTTCACGGAAGCCATCAAATCCACTTACGAAAATAATTGTAGGTCTTCGAAAGTCCGAACGGCTGGACAGACATACTAACATTAAAAATAAAGGAATTAAATTTATGAATAAACGACGCAAGTTGCATAAAATGTTTATCATAGAATTTTCATTGTATCAGAAAGTTAAAATAAGTGCAGAAAAAGGAGCAAATATTAAATTAATCACGAATATAAAATTTGTACATTCTTTTGCAATATCTACATAAAGACCAAGTGACAGTTTTGATGTTTTTAACTATAATTTTAAAAGGCCTGCGCACAAATGTGGGGCGGGGATACAAAGATCGAGCGCGTAACGCTAGGTGAATACATTATCGAGCGCAAATCGCGAGAACAGTCGTGCACCCTAGGGGCGCTCAACGGACTGCATATGCCCAAAACTCATCGGTTTTCTCGCATGTAATAAGAAACAAAATTAATCTTCTATTTCTTCTTGCACAATTAAGTTCATAATCCGGGTCAAACCCTCATGACGAACGTAATACTTGTTTTCATTCTCTTGCTATGCAACATTCTCCTGACAGATATTCTTCTCTTAAGGAGCTCCATCTTTGTGCTAGTTCCAGGTCTCCTCCTGGCAGGTCTTCTCCTGTCAGGCCTTCTCCTGTTAGGTCTCCACCTAGCAAGCCTTCTTCTGATCAAATACTTGGATATCCACTAGAGGTGAGATTACGTAATGTCCAGTAAGCATGAATTGCCAAATTTTCCCACATAATTTTATTTAAGGCAATGCAAATCACGATCTTCTACAATTTGTTGGACGACTAATTTTCAAGTACAGTGAAACTCTTTTATAGTGCCGATGTTGGGGCTGCCGGTGGGCAATTATCTCGTTGACAATTAATATTTTTTGTCAAAGATATTGATTTTGTAGTTGAAAATTGATTTTTTTCGTTATAAATTTATCTATTTTGTTAAAAATGAGTTTTTAATGTTAAAAAATGAGTGTTTAAGACAGTGTTCAACAAGCTCTTGCCTGTACAAAGTAGCCTGCCCTGACTACCCTACAACCTACTTTCAGTGCAGTACCTGAGAACTTGTCCAGATCATTCCTTTTCTCAGGGGCCCTTTTTTAGAAAGTAGAAAAAATTGACAACATTTCTGAATGGTCAATTTTGCAGTTAGCGATTAGAAAATGATATTTTTCGAATTTTCGTATTTTTCCAAATTCCAACGATATCTTATTATGTATAATATGTACTACGTTATATTATATAGCAATAATAATGAACAACTAACAATGATAATTTGTCAATTAAAAATTAAGTCATTGACAAACTAAACCAAGGATTTGAACAAGCATTTTTCATAGTATCTAGCATCTAAATAATATAAAAGAAACTCACGGACGATATTTTGATAAATGATAAGCAATGGTATTTAAAGTAATTAATGTTGGACTAGACAAATTCATTTTTATCAAAGTTGTTTCAATTGCAATCAACTAGTTGAATTTTTAACAAGACAAAACATTAATTCTCAATGAAGAATGTAATAGGTGACATTTAGAAAAAAAACAAGTTTTCATTCGCATATACACAATTGTTAAAAGATTAATTTTAAACAAAGCAGTTGCATTTTTCCCCAAAAACGATGAAATTTCGAACGATCAGATTAATTTTATACTTAAAATCAATACTCAATAGTTAAATTTTCAACCCAAAAGATGTTAAATAACGAAAAAAGATGAATCTTCATTCGAAAAAACAATAACTTTTAACTAAATAGTTCTATTTTAAACCTAATATTTAAAGTTTTAAATAACAAAGATAAATTTTAAGTCAAAAATGGAAAATTTAAATTTCCAGTAGAAAAATCAACTTTCAACAAAACGAAATGACATTTACGCATAAAGTCTGAGAATTTAAGGTGTAATTAATATCGAAATGAAATAAATCTTGAAATGGATTTTAATAGAATTGTCATTTTGTAAAATTGTGAAGATATTCTGAAAACCTAAATCCTTATTTCTTCATCTTCTTGGTAGTCTTCATTATGTATTATGCTTTGGGAATATCTATTTGTAGAATCACGGTGCCATAAACAAAAGAAGTAGAAGGAGTCATAACTACTACTCTATTGGAAATGTGCATGCGAAATCTTCAATTACAAAGTCATTGAAAATTCAGAAATCGATTAGAAGACTTGGAAAATTAGTTTGTTGTTAAAAATTAAGAAATCCAGGACGCGTGACATTTAATAATTAGCAGCTTCACCATAATCAATAATCATACTTATTTAACTCACGCAATTCTTTCTCTAATTGTTAAGAAAATATAATTGGGCGAATTCATTTTTGATTAGACAAGATGATGGTAAAAATCGTTTCTGAATTCACGAAAAATTAATTTAGGACAACATTTTCAACGATTCAAATTTAGA
>NC_046665.1:112619075-112621826 GCF_010883055.1 Belonocnema kinseyi | reverse complement strand
CAACAAAAAATTCTGTGTAAATCTCTTTACAGTCTATCTGCACTTCCACGTTGATAAGAGATGAGAATTGCTGAGAGTGCAATACTTCCAGTAGGCTAATGCAGCTCTAGAAAATTTGTTAACAAAAATTGATAATGAAAAAAGTCTTTATTTATAATTTGTTTTTTTTTGTTTTGTTTTCTATGAATATTAAAATTAATTTGAGTCATAAAACATGCATTATATCAATTTTTAATATTCTTCCATGTAAATTTAGTTAATACTTTTATTAATATGGTTTTTCAAACTCTACATTAAACTTCTTCTAAATTTATAATTTTATGCCCCAAACAGATATCAATCAAATCAGAAAAATTCGTACATTCTAAATATATTATTTTTAAATCGCTAATTGTAAAATAAAACTTTTTTTAATTTTTATACTTAGGCCGGTTTAAGCCTGCTTTTACCTGAAAAGCCAACAAAAATCTGGCCGACCACTGGTTTAAACTAAAAAATAACTGTTTTATATTCGGTTTGAAAATGATCTTTTTTTGTTGAATTTTGTTTATTAAAAATGTATATTTTTTATCATAAACTTATGTTTTTTGTAAAATTTTATTCGTTCATTAAAAAATGAAATTATTTTGTTGAAAATTCGTTTTTTCAATTAAAAATTACTTTTTTAAACTTAAAACTTATCAATTCCATTTTTTGTTCAAAAACGATTCTCTACGTTAAACACATGGATTTGGCAGTATACAATTATAATTTTCCGTTAAAAATGATTCTTTTTGATTGAAAATTTATTCCTTTGGTTAAAAATTTAAACATTTTAGTAAAAGTTAGTTTTTCTCTTTAGAAAAAAAATTGGATTCTATTTGGCGGACGAGTATACTAAACAAATTCCCGAATTTGTAATTAACATTTTAAATGAAAACAGAATTTGAATTTAATATGGCGGTCGAGTATTCTATATGTGGTTTTTTCCATATTGGTATAAAGAGGTTCTCGAATATGATAAGATCAGTATTATGAAAATTTACGAAATTTAAATTAGACCAAAATCCAAATTAAAAATCCCATTTAACGTCCAATAATCAAATTGATGCAAAAAAAAATTTGATTCGATTCTCAGGTATCAAAAAGAGAGCACCTGTTCGTGGGTGCTGTCAATTTCTACCACTTAAAATTTTCTTGCCTTGATAAGGATACTGTACGGGTACCGAAACGTTGGTAATTCAAATTTATTTATTTACGTTTTTTATTTTTATTTTATTGTAATTTGATGGTCATAAAAATAAAAAAGACGAAAGAAAGAAAAAGAGAAGGAAGGGGATGTGGTTGGCTGCCTTCTCATTTTTCTTTCCTCTTTTTTATTTTTTTCGGAAAATTTTATTTTATTTTTTTTCAGATTACAATAGGCTTTTTTTGGTTTTTGTTTATTTGTTGTAGTCCAAATTTTTTCGTTGGATTCTTGTTTTGTTTAACAAGTATGATTAAGATAAGCTTGAAGTGAAACCTTAGCTGCTG
Source organism: Belonocnema kinseyi (assembly GCF_010883055.1). Classification (NCBI taxonomy): domain Eukaryota; kingdom Metazoa; phylum Arthropoda; class Insecta; order Hymenoptera; family Cynipidae; genus Belonocnema; species Belonocnema kinseyi. The sequence goes on along the minus strand of NC_046665.1, from coordinate 112,620,314 downwards.
TTTTTGTGACTACTATATTATCTTTTGGGGTTCAACATAAAGTTTTCGCATTTATAACGTGTGCATGAGTAGAAAAAATATCAGCTCCTCTTGAGTCAACATCAGCTTTCATATCTATGTAAATATATATTTACCCAGTTTCTGCTCTTATAGAAAAGCTAAACCTTCACCTGGAGTCATCTTCACAATCAAGAGCTTTTGTTGGTGCAAAATTCGTCTCACTTTTACCGATCCAGTTGGATCTTTTATCATTTCTTTCCATAATGCATTAAGAACTTTTTTCTCTGATGACTTAGCTGCATTATCACAAGTCATCAGCAACCTTTTATTGTTATTTTCTTTTTGAGTACTGTATGCAGTAACATCACTTCTTTCTGATCGCTCAGACTTTTAATCAAATGAAAGTGAAAGACGACCAAAACTTGATGTACTTCGCAAGTTCATTTTTTCGTTTATTATTTCCATATCTAAATCAGGATTTTTAAAGTTTAAATCTAAGCACCTGCCATGTTTTTTTTTAATATATTTTTTTCTGCCGACTGCATGACTTGAAATAGCCAGATTCAAGCAGACTAAATACTCATTAGGTAAATAAAATTTCTCCACATTTTATTTTCGCATGATGTATTCAATTTTTTCGCTTTGCTCGGAGAGATTAAGAATTTCTCTCTAAAAATTTCGTAATATTTTTACTCTAAGATCAAAAAATAATAATAGTAATGTTAATGATAGTAAACAAATAACAAAGAAGGAAAGAAAATCAGATGCGACATTGCAAACACATATATCACCAGAGCAGGAATACACCTTTGTGCAATACATTTTCGCAAGAAAATATAACATTTTTGACTTATTTTTAATACTTTTCCTTTTAAAATCCCTTGATAATAACAAAAAAAATTGCAGTTTCCATAGTACATTTAAATGTGCCTTGCCCTATAAGATATTTAAGAAGTTTAACGTCAAAAAAGAATACATGTACATTTTTAAATCAAATGTTTATTTTTCGGTCAATATTTCATATTCTGATATAAAACTATGTATATAATTGCTTTGATATGTCTAGTTTTAGAAGAAAATCTTGAATTGTTGATAATTAAAAATTGTCTTTCGGCCAACTTTTCAGGATTCCAACCCACTGTACGAGGGTGGATTGATAAGTTTCCGGCCTGACCAAGAAAAACAACGTTTTTAAGAATTTTTTTTTTATTTCTCAACATAATCTCCTCCAAGGCTGAT
>NC_046665.1:112607869-112618975 GCF_010883055.1 Belonocnema kinseyi | reverse complement strand
GCTATCTAAGGATGGTACTATAGAACGCCACCTCAAGGTAGGCCTAGTGGCGCCATCTCTTGGTCAGGCCGGAAACTTATCAATCCACCCTCGTACAATGCCAGGTAGGGAAAATTTTCTTCAATATTGGAGCACCACCACATCATCACTAATACCACCAATACCACCACATACAGCACAGGCTTCATCACCAACTTAACTACTATAGCCACCATCAACACTTCCTTCAAGTCAGTAGATGATATTGTAGCTTTTACTGACTTGAGTAGCATGAATTGCTTCCAAAGTACACACCTTACTATTTAAGACCGTTTTGAGGCTCTTAAACTAAGGATAACTGGTCACACTGTCCTTATTCAAGAAATGTATTAAACACATTTTGAATAAGTCATCTAGCTGACTGTCCTCAAATTTCTACAATTTACTACGCATACTCGAATCATTTTTGCTGCTGGTATAACTTTCCAATTGTTATCCCCTGTTCAAAATTAAATTTCTCACGTGTAAATTTAATTTACTTTCAATTTAACTGAAATGACCGTGGCGCCATCTGTCACCGGTAACCACTTATTGCCTTGTAATTTCTAAGCATGGATCTAAATTATTATCATCTGTCGATGAATAATCGATCACTGCTTGGCCTGCATTTAGCTTGAAACAGCAACGTGTTATAGAAGTCGTTGGAATAGTACGACTAACTAATATTGACTAACTTCACAGAAACGTGAATCGATCTTTCTGGAATTTATTTAATTCTACCGCTTCACGTAAAGAACTGGTATTACATCCACACAATGCTGCTCGCTGGAATAATTAGCTAGAATAAGGTTTGAAAAAGGAGAACATTTTAGAAATTACAGAAAAATACTTCTTGAAAGGATCTTGCGACCTGCAAGCACCGCTACTTAACCCAGAGGTTATCAACTGACCTGCATAAAAATGAATCAAAAGTTCGTAGGCCTTAATCAATCTAGTTATTACACCTAGTATTAAGAACTTTCGAGTAATAACAAAAGCAGGAAAATTATTATGCGGAGATAAATTAGGTGAAAAGTTGACGGAAGCTAAAGCTATTGAAAAAACGACTGAGGACATGAAGTTTCCACCAAAATCGCGCAAGTTAGCTCATAATGTCCTTAACCATATTAACCGGAAAAACACTACGGAACGACGGTCTGAAGCTCCGAGTATAAACAACTCTTACAGACGCCAGAAGAAGTCTCGGGAAAAAATGTTGTATGTCCATGGTCTCTAATCACTGAAGATAAATTTGTCCTGAATTGCATGAAGGGTTATAAAATTAAACTATTTCAACAAATCATTCAAATTAGAATATCACCGCCAGCTAGGTTTCCGCCCCATGAGACTGAGCGCCGCATTTTAAACTAAAAGACATCAGAGCGTCTAGTAAGCTGTTTGAACCCGGAATGCTTATGGCCAATTTAGATCCATAAGACGCGTACTTTCTAATTACAATTTACGGAGAAAGCAGAAAATATTTGACGATTTCTTATGTTTTGAAAGGGAAAATAACGAATGTCTAAAAAACGTGGAAGAATCATTTGAGTGTCAATGGAAATTGGGTTTTCCAGTCAACTACGGAAAAAGTAATCTCTATCCCAGTACGCCCTGTTCAATTTTGGGTTTAGTGCACTTTTAACGCTTTAAATTGTCAAAAATATAGCTCTTATTGTAAGTCATCATAATTACGATAAGCGAATGTATTTCTACGCTAGGTTAGCGGTAGAGTTTTATTGGTGGAAAAAACATTACCAACAGGGACTATAAAAATTAGAAACAACTTTTTCATCGCCGAAATTTTTTATATTATGTTATTATCAGGCTGGGGGGCTTATTTAAACTGTGCTATTGACACTTAAGTTTTTTGCTCTCACAAACTGTGATAATATAGCTCGAGAAGTTTGGGATTGGTGCACTAGCTGCAATATCTATATGCTTTATACATCGCTTTGCAAGACAACGCAGAAGAAAATAAGAAATCTAGGATTAAGAACCTAGGTACAGAATGGAAAATCTGTGAGGAAATTTTTGTTGTTGTTGCAATTATGAAGTATTTCGGACCTCAATTTGACTTGTTTGCAGCCGGAAACAATACGAAATGCAATCTTCATTATTCATGGCGTAGAGATCCCGGAATACAATGAATTAAAGCTTTTACACAAAGCTGGGCTCAATAGTATTTTCACGCGTTCCCACCCTTTGCATTAATAACAAGAGTTCTTAAGAAAATCATCGCAGATGAAGCGAAAGGAATTCTGATATTACCATGGTGGCCATTCCGACTATTGTACCCACTGTTCATCTCAATGTTCAGAGAAAAGCCCTGAATTTTATAACCGTCACCTAAACTATTTACTTCACCTTTCAGATATCTCCCGTTCTCGACAAATCTTTCAAAAGTAGTAGGAATTGTATCCCTTGTGCATTTCTCAGGAGAGGACTACCTACAGAGTCCAAAAACACGGTGATCACTTATGGATCATTAAACTCCATGAGGGCAGCAATCTCCTTAATGCATAGTAATATCATGTCCACACACGAACATATTAGGAAGTTCCTTAAAAGAGCTTTGAGAACAAAACCAACATATGAGGAAATTTGGAGCAAAAACATTGTCCTTTAGGAACTAGGAAAGCTCTTCCCTCCTGATAACATTTCCCAATAAGATATTACACAGAAAACTGTGATGCTATTAGCGTTAGCAACGTCTCAAAGAGCGTAAGATTTGTCATATATGAAACTAGAAAAGATATTTAAAACTAGCACTGGTTTCACGCTTTAAATAACAAGCTTAATTAAAACCTTTAAATAAGGTGAAGCACAAACTTTTCAGCTGATGCCATATTTTAAAGGCTTACCAGTATCGTGTGCAGCTCTCGCCTTGGAAAAATGCTTTAAAATCACCGAACCAACACGAGGAAATACTAATAATCTTTTTATTCCGATTAGCATGTGTTAACATATTCAGACAGTTTGTCTGCGAAATAAAAAAATTGGATATTTTGTATAGCAGGCCTAAAGTTACCCCAAAGGGTACCGTTGTGTCCAAAGCTTTAGGAAATAGAAAGACAGAACAATAAGAACGAGGCTAATATAATTATTTGATCAAGCCATCTATATCTATGTTCGAGAGGATAAGAGCCTTTCCCTTAGCTTTTTCGTGGAACCTTCATTTTAGTTATCATCTCGAACGAGGCCTTCGTATAATTACAATCGAACTTCACTTTGGTAAGTTATTTTGAATAATTAATTTTATATCATACATATAAAATATAAAAAAATAAAAGCTAAAAGAAAGAATAAGAACTCTTTTTTTTGGAAACGTTTATTGTTAATCTTTATTGTCAGAAATTCATATAATTTTATTACTGAAAGATAAACAGTTTCTCATTATATATTTGACATCAGCACAGTTTTATTGTATTGTTACGCAAATATTATAAGGCACCTTAAGAGGTTCTAACTCAGATAACAATAAATAGTGACTACTTTGTACATATGTACACTGATTAGACACTAAAATAATTATTATTCGCACTGATAATCTAATTATTCGTTCAAGTTTTATTCAGTTATTCCTCTACTTTAAGAAAATGAACATTGCTTATACTTTCGGATTGACTTTGATGGTCGTGCTTTCATCTATCGGTGAATATAATACTATAACATATCTATAATTTTAAATATATTTTAAGCTTACAGCAAATAAAAATACCCTGAAATATAAGAAACTCTATATACTAGTTTTCAACACATTGTAAAAAATTGCGAATTCAGGCCACGTCAATTAAGCGGACCAGATATTGATGTTTCTTGACTGGAGAAAATAACTCTGTAACGATTACAAGTTTTACTGTCAGAAGCTAAAATTTCGTTTGGATATTTTTCCCTATCTTACGAGTTTATGTGCCTTTCAAGAGTTTTTTTCAGAATTTTCCCCTATTAATATTTTTCTTTTATTTTTTCTTGTAGAATTAAGTTCACAGTCCGGCTCGAATCCTCATGGCGAACGTAATCCTGGTTCTCAAGCTTCTCCTACACAACATTCTTCTAGCAGACAAAATTCTCCTGGCAGATATTCTTCTCCTGAGGAACCTGCTCTGCGTGCTATGTCCAAGTCTCCTCCTGGCAGGCCTCCATCTGGTGAAGTGCTTGGATATCCGCTAAGACAACTTGGATATCTCCGGCTTATTTCCCGCCTAAATCACAACCAGAAATTTGAATTTCGAAGATTCATTTTTCCTATCAATATACCCCTCCGATTTCTTGTAAGACAGAGTAAATATGTGCTCGTGCCAGCCCAAGAACATATCGTATTATCAACATCCAATGGTGACGTTTTCGCTGCATTGGAGTATACTGGGTTTCTTCGTGGATTATATGAGACACATAGATCTCGTCAGAGAGTAAAAATAAACGTTAGAAGCCACGCAGTTTACACATTGACCCGAGATGAAATTAAGGAATGTCCAGTAGGCACAAATCGCCCAATTTTCCCATATAATTTTATAGAAGGAATTTCAAATGATGATTCTCTACGGTTTTTGTATCGATAATTTAATTTAAAAAAATTAAACTACAATATATCATTTTTTGTAATCCAAAGTCGAGTTAAAATAAACACTCTTAAAATAGTTCCAAAATGTTCCATTGGATTGAAGCCATTCACTGTAATTTTACTTTACACTCAGTTTTGCCCGTCTATCGGGTGAGTGATCCTCTATTTGAATAAGCAGAGAATTTTGCCTTCCTACCTTTTGTTAGAAATTCCTCTACTACACTTTTTGTAGAGATTTTTCGTTTAAAAATGATCTCTTTAGTAAAAGAAGCCATATTTTTGTGTAGAAAATTCATCGTTTCAGTTGAAAAATTATTTCATTGGCTGAAACTTTAAATATTTTTTATTATTTTTTCTTAGGTTGAAAATCAACTTTTTAACTGCCTTCCTATCTTTTTTGGTTAAAAGTTTAACTATTTAGTTGTAAATTCATATAATATGTGTTTAAAATCTACTAATTTGGCATTGAGTCAAAATTCTTTGTTGAAAATTTATCTTTTTAGTTAGAAATTTATCTCCTCTGTTAGAAGTTTATTTGATTGGTTAAGAACAAAAATATTCCGTTGAAAATTTGTTTTTTTTATGGAAAATTACTTTTTTAAACAGAAAATTGAACAACTCCATTTTCTGTTGAAGAAACTATAAAATCGCCTTCAATAGGTTTACTCGAAAAGAAGTTTCGATTGGAGAAGGCAAATGAGTCAAAACCTCATATTTATTCTTCAAAATTTATTTTGAAGAATAAATATGAGTTTTATACTCATTTGCCTTCTCTACTCGTAACTTTTCCAATTCCATTCTGTATTATAAAACGACTTTCCGTAGTAAAAAAAACACTACATTGGTTGAAAATTTAGTTAATTATAAACAATTTATTTATTTATAAACAATTAATCTTTCAGGTTAAATATTCTTCTTCATGGTAGAAATTTTATTTCCTTGGTTTAAAACTGCAACTGTTTTGTTCAAACTTATCTTTTTTTGTAAAATATAATTTTTTTAAACTGACAATATACCTACTCCATTTTTGTTTATTAATTATTTTTTTTAGTTTAAAATTCGTATTTTTTTATAGAAAATTAATTTTTTTGGTTGAAAATTGATGTTTATGGTCGGTCATTCAACTTCTCAATTTAATTTGTTGGTTGAAGAGTCTTCATTTTATTTGAATATTTATTTATTTGGTTAAAAATTTTAATATTTTTTTCTTTCTGTTTGAGTTGATAATTAAATTTTTAACTGCAAATCTATTTTCTGTTGTTTTTTTTAATTGAACTATTTATTTCAAAATTCCTATACTGTAATAAGAAATTGACTGATTTGGTAGAAAATACATTTTTTCGGTTAAAAATGTATCTTTTTTGTTATAAGTTAAATTTTTTTGTTCAAAAATCGTCTTTAAAAATTACAAATTAATTTTTGAAACTCAAGATTTAACTATTCTATTTTTTCTTCAAAATTGATCTATTTCATTTCAAAATCTTATTACATGGAGGATTATAATATATTTTTTTTATATTCAACTTTTTTTAATTCCATTTCATAGGGGTGAAAATGGAACTATTTTGGTAAAACTTTTAACCTTTTTTTGTTTAAAGATTTAACCACGTGGTCAAAACTTCACCTTTACAGGTTGAAAATTCAACAATTTGGTTGCAAATCGACTATCTTGTTCAAAATTTAGTTACTCAATGGAAAATTTAACTATGGTATAAAAAATTATATTTTTTGTCAAAAATCAAACGGATTTGTTGAAAATTCGTCCTTTTGTATTAAACATTTTGGTGGTAGAATGGTAATCTTTCGTGGTTGGAATAAATAAATAGTCCTGAATTTTTTAACTTTGAATCTCAAATTGTTTTATTTTTATGTTGATCATTGACTATTATTGATCTGAAGCAATTTTTATTTCAATTGCCAATCTTATTATTTGTTTAAAAATTTAAAAACTTTGTTAAAAAGTCATCCTTTTTATTGAAAATTTGACTGTTCTGTTGAAAAATTCGTCTTTCTCGATAGACAATTCAAATGTCTTGACAGAATATTAACTTTTTGATGAAAATTCAAATTTTGGTTTTTTATTACAACAGTTTCGGTATGCGAAAAGTGTGGACTTCCTTTCTTGTGCCGAAGGAAGGTGCACCTAAAATGTCAAGGCATCACAAGTGAAAGGATGACACGTGCCATTTTATGCTCATAATATTCACACACTACATTAATAATAATTGTTAGTAACATCTTAAAAGATAGGCATAAAATCTAGGCGTTGACAAGAATTCGACTTAATGTAAATTCTTCTGATACAACCAGTCTTTTATTATTTATTATTCCACAATAAATCACAGTTTTTCAAAGATATGAAAGTCATAAGTATGGAAATTAACTATTAGCAAAGAGGTATAACGTAACTGTTATTAGGTAGTGTGTATTTTTACAAATTCTACATTAAATTTTATAATTAGCTTGAGAAATCGCGCTTCAGCAAATTTGCATAGTACAGTCAAATTAATATTTTCTCAGGAATAAAATGTATCCGGAAAAAATAATTATTTTGATAAAAATGTAATTTTTGGATAAACAAATAATGTTTTGAAAGACAAATTTTTTTCGCTTGTCGATTACAATGGACTTGAATATTTTTTTCTGAAAACTTTTCGTTGGATTTACCTAGCTTCAAGTCCTGTTTCTATAAGATATTAAGCTTTCTAGAAACGACAGCAAATTTTTTTCAAAATTCTGTATTTCGTGGTAAGAGAGAAAATCCACTTTTCCAATATTCGTTTATAAATCAGTATGAATGCGACAATTAATTTTCTTAATGATTTTTTGGATTTATTCAGTTCAAGCTCCCGTTTTTCAAATTTATGGTCATTTTGAGGGTATTGATTTCCAGAAGATAATTAAAATAAACGTTCATTTATGGTAATCTGACAGGTAAATGTTGTAATTTACCATGATATACTCAAAATTCAATTTCAAACATTTTTATACATTTCCGGAAATTTATGTAATTTTTGGTAGTTTATGGTAATATTACAAGTAATTTTGTAGTAATATTACAGGTAATTTATGGAAACCTCTCATAAATTGCCCAAAACTCAATTCAAAAATGTTTATTAATTTGCGGAAATTTTCGGTCAATTATCGTAGTTTCATCAGTAAATATGATAAATTACCATAAATTACCCAAAATTCCATTTTAAATATTTTTATAAATTTCCTGAAAGAAATATTTTGATGGAAATATAATGTTTTTGAGAAAAATATCATGTTTTTGATGCACAGTTTATATTTTAGATGAAAACATTATGTTGTATATAAAATAATGTTTGTTATGAAACATTGTAGCTTGATAAACATATTGTGGCTTGAATTAAAAATAATTTTTTAGTTCTCAATCAAAAAAAAATTTAATAAAAAAATTAGTTTTTGAATGGAAACATAATGTTTTTGATGCAAATTTGATGTTCTTTATGAAAATATAATGTTTTGGATAGAACCATAGTGTTTTTTATGGAGGTATAATGCTTTTGATGAAAAAATAATATTTTGAACGAAAATGTAATTGTTTAGTTGCAAAAATAATTTTTTAATGAAAACATGTTTTTAATAAAAAAAAACATGTTTTAGATAGAAAAAATGCTTTGAATGTAACAATAAGGTTTTCGATTTGAATTCAATTTTTTGGCTGTAAACATGAGGATTTGGATAGAAAATATATTTGGGATGTAAACATTGTGTTTTAGATGAAGGAATAATATTTGTTGCTGGAACATTATGATATGCTTAAGAAATAGTTTTTTTTAGTTATAAACACAATGTTTCACCTAAAAACCTCTGGTTTTGGATAAGAAAATATTTTGGATAAATACATATTTTGTATAAAAACATAATATTTATAATGCAAACATAATATATTACATTGAAACTAAATGCTTTTAATAAAAACATAACGTTTTGGAGGAGAAAAATAATGTTTTGAGTGCAGGCATACATTTTTTAAAGCAAATATAATGTTTTGGATGAAAGTATAGTGTTTTTCGTTAATATATAATTTTTTTGTGCAAATATAATATTTTGAAACAAAAAATAATTTTTTGCATCCAAAAAATAATGTTCTTAATTCGAACATAATTTTTTGAATAAAAACGTAATGTTTTTGACGCAAACATAGTTTTGTATAATAACATAATATTTCGGCTCGGAACACAGTTTTTTCGATGAAAATAAAATGCATTAGACGCAAATATAATTATTTTGATTTAACTATAATGCTTTTGAATAAAAACATAAGAATTAAATAAAAAAATATTTTGACTGAAAACATTCTGATTTGGATGAATAAATAATCTACTTTGCGAAGGCATAATTTTTTTATGGAAAAATTATGTTTTGATATAAACATAATCTTTTAGATGCAAACACAATCTTTATGATAAAAGCATAATGTTTTTGATGCAAACACAGTGCGTTTGATGAAAACATAATGCTTTTGATTGAAATATAATATTTTTCATAAAAATATAATGGTTTTGATGAAAACATAAGGTTTCAGATGATAATATAATGTTTTAAGTGAACAAACAATAGTTTTAATAAGAACATAATGTTTTTGATTCAAACATAATATTTTAGACAAAAAGCATATTTTGGACGAAAACATTATGATTTGGATGCAAAACAATGTTCCTTATGATAAAATAATTTTTAATGCAAAAATTATTGTTTTATAAAAAAATAGTGTCTAATTTGAGTATAATTTTTTGGATAATAACATAAGGTTTTAGATAAATGAAATGAATTTTAGATTATGAAAACATAATATTTTGGGTGAAAACGATATTTTTAATAAAGACATCATGTTTTGGGTTAATAAATGGTCGTTTTGATGCAAAATGTTTTTGATTTAAATATAATGTTTTGGTAGAAAACATATGGTTTTGGATAAAAAAAAATATTTTTGATGAAAACATTATGATTTAGATGAAAAATAATTTTCATTGTGAAAACATAATTTTTATGGGAAAATTTTTTTAATGAAAACATAATGTTTCTAGTGAAAGTTTAATGGTTTAGATCAAGTTATGGTTTCAACAAAAAATTGTATTTAAATAAAATGTTTTAGACGAAAAAATGTTGTTTTTGATGAAAACATAATTCTTATAATTCAGAAATAATAGTTTTTAAGAAATATAGTATTTGGGAGGGAAAAAAATGTTTCGAATGAAAACCTAATGTTTAAATGCAAATATAATGTTTCGTATGAAATCAAAATGTTTTAAATAGATTTATAATTATGTGAACACATTATGGTTTGCTGAAAATATTATGGATTGATTGAAACATAATTTATTATTTATAATCATAAGGTGTTTAGATAAAACATAAGGTTTGGAATAACACTATTTTTTTGTTGAAAAGATCAGATTTTTGATGAAAACATAGTACTTTTGATATAACTATAAAATTTGAAAACAGAAGGTTCTGGATTAAATAATATTTTTGATGAAACCATTGATTTTTGAATAAAAAAAATGATTTGCTTCATGAAAACATTATGCTTGGATGAATAAATAATTTTCGGAAGGCAAATATAATGTTTCAGATTAAAAAAATATATTTTGATGAAAATATAGTGCTTTAGAGGAAAAAATGTTTGATACATAAACATAATGTTTTTGTTTCTTATGCATTTATAATGTTTTCGATAAAATAATAATATATTGAACGAAGAATTAATTTTTAGGGTGCGAACGTAATTTTTTGATAAAAACTTAATTATCTAATGAAAATATGCCTTAGATGGAAAAATAAAGTCTTTGATGGAAAATTGACGGTTTGAATGAAATCATAATGTTTTTTGTCAAAACACAACTTCTTAAAACGAAAACATAAGGTTTTAAATAGAAAAAATAGTTTAGATGGAAACATTGGGATTTAAATTATTGTTTGATTAAAACATACTTTTTTATTTATACTCATGAGTTTTGAGAGCAAAGAAAATAAGGCTGAGATAACCAAATATTTTGGTTGAAAATATATTTTGTATGAAAAAATACGACTGTGAATGAAAATATAGTGTTTTTGATGCAAAAAAGATTTTGAAAGAAAAAATAATGTCTTGGACGCAAAACATAATATTTTAAATAAAAAAATGTTTTGGATGCAAACTCAATGTTTTAAATGTTAATATAATGGTTTGGATAAAAGCATACTGTCTTTGATGAATTTATAATATTTTAAATAAAAAAAGAACATTTTTATAAAGAATTAATATTTAGAATACTAACACTATTTTTTGGTTGCAAACATAGTCTTTTTGGTAAAAACGTAATTTTCTTAATATAAATACAATGTTTTTAATGAAAAAAATCACTTTTTTGAACGGTTTGGACGCAAACGTAATGTTTATGAATAAAACATAACTTCATTAAATCAAAACATACAAAATAATTTCACGATAAAAAAAAGGAAATAAAGGAAATTTAAACCTACAAACTAAAAATAACGCCGAAATTTTGAACCGG
>NC_046665.1:112606572-112607769 GCF_010883055.1 Belonocnema kinseyi | reverse complement strand
TTCTTCTCAAGTGATAGTCTATCTATATTGTTGAAAATACAACTGTTTTATCGAAAATACCTGTTTTTTGCTGTGATTCGGATATGAATATTTCTTGAAAATAAGTCTTTTTGGTCTTTTTTATTCCTTTTTCTGGATCTACATTTTATATTTTCGCTAATTCTGCACATTTTGAATTGAAATTTTCTTCGCATTCAATATACATGTGTGTGTATTTATGGGTTTTCTAAGAATTTTAACCAGGACGATTTTTAACGACTCTAGGATACGACGCAGTCGCAAACTGACCCCCAAATTATCTTGTCTTTTACTTACCAGTTCCATAATAAATTTAAAAGAGAGTGGTCTTTCATATACTCGGTTGGAAAAAAAGCAAAATAGAAAATTTTCAATTTGGTATAAATACACTTTCTTAAAATTGTGCTTCGATATGCAGTTACTGAGAAATTCGGAAACGTACTTAAAGATAAGTAATTCATCGCAATTCATTATAATTTCACGATAAAAGAAAGGAAACAAAGGAAATTTAAGCCTACCAACTAAAAATAACGCCGAAATTTTGAACCGGGCCGGGGGGAGGGGTCGCTTTTTATTGTAAATTCAATGATACAGGCCTGCTGAAGGCTGGTGACCTTCTCAGCATGAAAACAAAAACACAAACCCAAGACGACTCTCTCGGTTCCAGTTCTACTTCCCCCCTCTCCCAACCCTCCCTTATTAACTGAAGTTTTTGGTGGAACTGACGTTAGAACTACAATCTCCACCATATGACGATTCGATGCTTAACTTTGACATGATTTCGACTCAGAAAATAAACTTATTGCATAAAGGTGTTATTTGGGCGTATAATCTAAAGAATGAATAATACAAACTATAAAATAGCCTCGGAAAGGACTGGAACTTTTAATGACAAAAGGCATGCACCCGGAAAATCTAAAGTTCATGTTTCAGGCGACGAATGGACACTGGGTGTTTGGAATGCTAGGGGAGTAAATGATCTCAAGGTAAAAGAATTGCGTGAAACTATGGACGTGAAGAAACTAGATATTTTATGCGGCGTGCTGAAAGGCGGATTCGAAATATGGTCAGGAGTAAACTGTGAATCACATGGTAAACAAGGAGTAGGTCTCATTTTGAACGAAAGAGCAAAGCAGCATCTCGGAGACCATTGCTTCGTGTCTCCCAGACTGCTGTGGG
>NC_046665.1:112594040-112606472 GCF_010883055.1 Belonocnema kinseyi | reverse complement strand
CTCTATCCCATCCACACACTACTCCTTTCCCCTGCCGAGTGAGTCACGCCTACCCCGAAAGGGAAATGGCTTAATGGTGTAATAATAATAATAATAACATATAATGTTTTTGATGAAAAAATAATTTTTTTGCCGAGAATACAATGTTTTTGGTTTAAATATAAAGTTTTAGATGAAAACATAAAGTTTTGGATAAATAATATTTTCGATGCAAATATAATGTTTTTTAATGATTATACATAAAGTTTTTCTGGCAAGCGTAATGTTTTTAATGAAAACATAATATTTTAGATTCTAACATAACGTTTTTAATGGAAACCTAATGTTTGTGGTGAGTATATAATTTTGTAGATGCAAACATAATGTTTTTGATTTAAATATAATTTTTTATAGAAATATAATATTTTTTGATTGAAATACAATGTTTTTGATATAAACTTAGGGCTTTAATTTAAATAAAATTTTGGATAAAAGCATTACGTTTTGAACAAAAACATAATGTTCTTTATGAAAACATTATGATTGGATCAAAACATACTTTTTTAACGGAAGCATTCTGTTTTGGATGAAAATATATATTATATTATATATTATTATTATATTATTATATTACGTTATATGCAATGTCTTGGGATCAAAATTATATATTTTTGAAAAATTTGAATTTCAATTAAGTGGAAAGATGAATTTCATCGAGACATATCTGTAAATAGATAGAACTTTTTTCTTATCCTTTTTTTATTCTTTGAAGGATTTCTTTAATTTCCTCTAAATATAAATTTTTGACCAAAAAAAAAACCAGTGTATTTTTTTTATTTTAACACATTTATAGGGAGTATGGACATAAAAATCTCCACCCTCCCCAAAAAATTGATCCAAACTGCTGTGCAATTTTACAAGTTTCACATAAAAATGAGAACAAGCTACAGGATTTTTATTTCAGCATGTTTGTATCCAATTAAAAATAATGATCTCGAATTTCTGCAAAGTTCTCTCTTAATTAAGAAACATGAATAATTTTTTAATTTCGCTGACCGACCCTGATCTAGAAGTTTCAGTGTGGCCACATGAAGATGACACATACGCGTAAGTACATTCTATGCCATATAAGTGTGGAAGCTTGAAAATACTTTGTCAGGAACGAGCGTCTTAGTTGACAATTGGACGACTTGACAAATAGGTGAGTGTCGCGGTGGTCAGCATCTCGGTACCATTTTCTGAAGTTAATTGTTGTTGACAATTAAGGCGCTTGTTTTTATTGAACTTAGTGCCGCTCGAGATTCTAAAAGTTCATGGGAAAGGGTATTCACACTTCTCCCGAGCCGAGTAACCAAAAAATTGCGTACCTACACTCTGGGATGTAAATCACACTTTTAATTAAGGAAATCACGCCCATGTCGCACGCACAATTTACACTCATAAGCGGACTGGAATTCTCGAGGGGGAAAAAAGTGCTAAAAATAATGGCCCAGTTGAGTTGGATTACTTTGGATTATATAGAATTACCTTTAATCACCTCTATATAGAAAACTACTCTTGATTTTCTAGACTGTTAAAAAAATCTTATGGCAATTTAATATACATGCGAGTAAAGTCATTTGCATATACTGCACATTAATTTTAATATACATTCATGTTGTAAAATTAATATAAATGTGTATTAAAGTCGGTAAAACAGAGTGCGTGAAAACACCAAGTGGTTTAGGGCCCTCAAATTTTGTCAAAAATTAAAAAATAAAGTAAGAACCTTAAATTCGTTGACTAAATAAATATACGTAATCAAAGTGCAACAAACGAATGGATTTTTTCTAAAATTCACTGTGCATTTAAGAACTTTAACGTTAGACAAGGTGATGGGGGGTTAGGTTTCAAAATCATTTTCTTATTTGAAGTTTTCCACTTTATAAGCTAGTGACATTTATGTTTCTTTAGGGAAAAAAGTTTATTTTTTAACTATTATAATTGAATGTAAACATAATATTTTTTATTCAAATTCAAATTTTTGGTTAAAAACATAAGGATTTGGAAAGAAAAATTATTTGGGATGGAAACATTGTGTTTTAGATAAATGAACAATATTTGTTGTTAAAACATTATGGTTTGCTTAAAAAATAGTTTTTTAGTTATAAACACAATGTTTTACTTAAAAACTTGAGGTTTTGGATGAGAAAATATTTTGAAAACATACATATTTTGTATAAAAAAATAATATTTATAATTCAAACATAATATATTGAATTAAAAATAAATATTTTTAATGAAAATATAACGTTCTCGACTGGAAACATAATGTTTTGGGTGTAGGCATAATTTTTTTAACGCAAATATACTGTTTTGGATGAAAGCATAGTATTTTTGATGAAACTATAATTTTTAAGGCACAAATATAATATTTTAAAAGAAGAAATAATTTTTTACATCCAAAACATAATGTTCTTGATTCAATCATAATATTTTGAATAAAAACGTAATATTTTTGACGCAAACATAATTTTGTATGGAAACATAATATTTATGCTCAGAATACAGTTTTTTGGATGAAAATAGAATAAATCATATACAAAAATAATGTTTTAGATTTAACTATAATGCTTTTGGATTAAAACATAAGAATTATATAAAAAATATTTTAGACGAAAAAATAATCTTCTTTGCGAGAGCATATTTTTTCAATGGAAAAATTATGTTTTGATATAAATATAATCTTTTAGATGCAAATACAATCTTTTTGATAAAAGTATTGTGTTTTTGAAAAAACATCATGTTTTTAAAGAAAACATAATGTTTTTGATAAAAATATATCGGTTTTGATGAAAACATAAGGTTTTAGGTGAGGATATAATGTTTTTATAAACAAATAATGGTTTTAATATAAACATAATGTTTTTGATTTAAACATAATATTTTAGAAAAAAAAACATATTTTGGATGAAAGAATTATGATTTGCAAGCAAAATAATGTTCTTTATGAAAACATAATTTCTTACTGGAAAATCATAGTTTTATAAAAAAAATAATGTGTCTAATTTAAGTCTAATTTTTTGGATAAAAACATAACGGTGTAGAAAAAAGAATATTGGAGATGAAAAAATGTTTTTTTTATACAAAAATAATATTATTGATCACAATATATTGCTATTGCTGAAAAAATAATGCTTCTGATGAATATATAATGTTTTGAATAAAAGATAACTGTTTCGAAGCCAACATAATGTCCTTCATTTAAATATAATGTTGTGGGTGCAAACATAAGGTTTTTGGATTAAATACTATTTTTAATTAAAACAGTATGGTTTAATAAAAACATTTTTTTAACGGAAACATAATTTTTTGGATACAAAAATAATTTTTTGATGAAGACATAGTGTTTTTGATGGATTTATAATGTTTTTGAACCAAAAATTAATATTTACGATGGAAACATAGTCTTTTTGGTAAAAACTTAATCTTTAATAAAAATATAATTTTTTATATAAAAAAAGAAAGTTTTTTGATACAACAAGAACGGTTTGGACGCAAACGTAATGTTTTTTATTCAAACGCAAGTTTTCTTTAAAGGAAAACATAGCATTTTGGGTAGGAACAATATTTTTGATAGAAACATGGTCACTTGGATGAAAAAATAATATTTATTATGAAACCATTATGGTTTGCGGGAAAAATTGTTTGTTTAAAACACAATTTTCCATTTATGGTCAAAAAGTGTTTAGATAAAAACATAAGGTTTAGAATAACAAAATATTTTGGTTGAAAACATATTTTATATAAAGTTATAAGATATTGAATGAAAACGTTACGTTTTTGCCGACAAAAAATATTTTAAAAGAAAAACTTACGGTTTAATGGAAACATAATATTTTGGATGAAGACAATATTTTAAATAAAAACATCATGTTTTGGGTGAAGAAAAAGTCGTTTTGATGTAAAAATGTTTTTGATTTAAATATAATGTTTTGGATGAAACCTTAAGCTTTTAGATGAAACAAATATTTCTGATTAAAACATTATGATTTGGATCAAAAATATTTATTTAATGTTTTTAATGAATTTCAAAGAATTTTTTTTTCATTTAAATAAAATGTTTTAGATGACAAAATGTTTTTTTTTTATGCAAACATAATATTATTAATAAAAATGTACTGTTTTTGTTAAAAACATCATTTTTATGGTGAAAAAATAATATTTTGGATAAAAAAATGGCTTCAGAGGAAAAAAATATTTATTTTAATACAATGTTTAGAATGAAAACATAAGTTTTGGGGTTAGATCATTTTTTTATCCAAGACCTTTGATGCCTTCAAACCTTGACGTATATGAAATTTAATATACATAGTCTCTTAATGGCGGCTTCGTATGCTCAGGTTTCAAATTTAATATAAAAATGTATATTAAATGTATATTAAAAATTTCAAACCTTTCTAACAGTGTAAAATGACGGTAGATTATATGGGATTACTCTGAATTACATGAAATTATGGAAAGTATTTTCAACCAAAAAGGATTACTTTTTAAATTGTTCATTTTACAACAAAATAAATAAACTTTCAAATAAAGAGTTAAATTTACAACAAGAAGGTGGAATTAGCAACAAAGAAGGTTAGTCTTGTGAAGAAAAAGACGAATTTAAAAAAAAAACTTCATAAATTTTCAACTAAAAAAATAACATATTTTCCATTAAAAAGTTGCATTTTTAATAAAACTGGATATTTGCATTTACAGCCTAAAAGTTAATTGTCGAACGAAATAAAATAAATTTTTAACAAAATGGTTTAGTTTTCGACCAAAGAGAAGAATTTTCAAATAAATTGACGAATCTTTAAGTGGGATACTTAGTTTTTTAGTTAAAATTAAATTTTCTACAAAAAAAACGATTTTTCGAAAAATATTTCAATTTTCAAGAAAGTATTTCTTTTAATTCTTTAATTTTTAACCAAATATATGAACCTTCAACCACAGAGTTAAATTTACAGCAACAAGTCGAAATTTGTAAACAAAGACGGTTAATTTTGTATCGAAAACGACGAATTTAAAAAAAATTGCATACATTTTCAACTAAAAAACAACAGATTTTCAATCGAATCGTTGCATTTTTAACAAAAAATGGATAGTTACATTTACAGTTAAAAATCAATTGTCAAATAAAGGACAAATTTTCAACAAAATAGATAAGTTTTCAACCAAAGAGAAGAATTTTGAACCAAGGTGACGAATCTTCAAGTGGAATACGTAACTTTTCAGTTCAAATTAAAATTTCTACCAAAAAACACCTCTTTTTGACAAAATAGATCAATTTTTGATGAAATCTGTATATTTGTTTTATTGTTGACTTATGTATGTAGAAATTGATTTTCAGCCAAAAATGAGAAATCTTCAACAAAATCGTTCAATTCTCAACTAGAATACGAATTTTTAAGTAGACTTTAAAAGTTTTCAATAAAAAGGGATACTTTTTAACAAAATTGCTTAATTTTCATCAAAGTAGAATCATTTCTAATCAAAAAGTTAAATTTCCAACCCAAAATATAAGTTGTTAACCAAAAAGATTAATTTGTTTTTTAAAATTTAAAGATTCTAAGATATTAAGTTTAAATTCAAAATACAAAAATTGTCTATAGATTTCTGTAAAAATTTAATCAGATTTTTTATTTTTTTAGAGGTTTTAAGAGAATGTTTAAAAATATTCCAATTTAAAATTAATAAATTGAAAAATGATATAGACTTTCATTTCATCAGTGTAAATTATTGAATTTTTAAATTAACAAATTTTTAAGTTTTAATTTTTAAAGTTTAAAATTCAAGGGTTCAACTTTAAAAGTTTTAATTTGAGTTTCAGTTTTGAAT
Organism: Belonocnema kinseyi; assembly: GCF_010883055.1. Classification (NCBI taxonomy): domain Eukaryota; kingdom Metazoa; phylum Arthropoda; class Insecta; order Hymenoptera; family Cynipidae; genus Belonocnema; species Belonocnema kinseyi. The sequence goes on along the minus strand of NC_046665.1, from coordinate 112,600,631 downwards.
GTCTGGATGTCAATGATTTTGAAAAACTGTTGTGAACAGTGAAATGGCCGGAAAATTTTTTCTCGATTGAAGCGGTCATTAACAGCAAACTTGTCATGACTAATATAATGTAAATTTTTTATATTTTCATAAGTTTTATTTTCTTATAATATAAAGATAAAGTTTGTTGGAACTGACTTTATAACTTATCTGCACCTTACGATAACTGACCAATTACACAGACCCACCAAAAAAAGTTGTCTCCACTATGTACAAGACTAGTATATACATATGTACTTTGAGCCACTAAAACCGAATCCAAGTCGGATTCGGATTCAGCGGCTCAAAATACATAAGGCTACACTAGTCTCATACATAGTTCAGACAACTTTCTTTTGTGGATCGAAACTTTGGTTGACGAAGGGCGTGCGTCCAGTAAAGCAGAGCCTAAAATATAAAAAATTCGGAACTGCACACTTTACCAGAACTCCCCCCCCCCATCTTTAAATAATAATAACTAAATAATTATTATAATTATTTCTAAATTATATAATTTAAACATATAATTTAAAATATAATTTTAAAAAACATCAGTTCAGCATACTTCGCATTAAATATGTTATACAAACATTAAAATTGTATTATTTCTCTCTTTTTGGTTTTTTCTTTGTCGTGTTCAACTTGATTGTCCTTTTCTTTCTCCTGTTATTTCTTTTATTTTTGAGATTCATATATGTATTATTTAGTTACCTTTTAAATTTCAATCACTAATTCATTTCAGTTAATAGATCATATTTAGCCTTTTTTCGCAGGATTTCGTATTTAAAAATTTGACATGTTAATGCCAAAAATATTATAAACATAAATATAGTACGCCCTCAATGCTGCCTCTGCTTCGAGAACTTACGTTAGTGCCCACGATATTCGAATTCAAATTAACCAAAGTGAAATTTTTTTTCATAAAAAAAGTGGAACAAAATGTGAAGCATGGACTGTAGCTTAATGAAAAGCTGAACTGCAAAGTCAAAAAGCATTATTAAAAAGGAAAGAGAAAGATTTGCTTGAGAGGTAAGCTTTGGACGACCGTGAAAAAATCCACCTTACCTACTGTTGATCTAAACTTATCTTCATACCAAATCTTTAATTTCCTCTTTAATAATTCTTTCCAACTTTGCAGTTTATTTTTTATTAAGTTACAGTCCAAGTTTCATATTTTGTTTGCCCCATTTTTAATAACTTTCTTTTAAAAACTTTACTTCGCTTATTTTGACTTTAAATTTCACGAGCACTTATGAAATTTTATGCAAAGTTCATACGAATAGTAGCACGGACTCGAACTATGGTCAGGAGTAGAAAGTGAATCACACGGTAGTTAAGGAGTCGGTCTGATTATGAATGAAAGAGAGAAGAAGAGCAGGGAGTCGGTTTGATTATGAATGAGAGAGCAAGGCAGCATCTCAAGGATTATGGATTTGTATCTCCCAGATTGTTGTGGTTTAGAATGAAAGTGGGAATCCAAAGATTATTTATCATACCGAGCTACGCCCCGGTTAGATTCTAACGTAAGGGAGAGGAAATGATGCTATGTTATTTTTGGGGTCTAAAAAGAAAGGAGAACGGAGACAAATTCGTTAGCTTTTTCTCAGAGTTTTTTTTTAATGGAAAAAAATACAAACACTTGGTATAGACTGAGAGAGCTAGTAAAGTATACCAGGATTATTAGTGGTTCTAATTGTAAAACAGATTGTTGCTTTCTAGTCTTAAAAATAATCTTAAGCCAAGGATGGAGAAGAAGTATAACCAAAACACCCTTTTTGTCAATAAAGAAATGGATCTCGCAACAATAAAGGTACGTGGGTTAGCATTTTCAGATTATTAGGTTATTATGGCAGAGTCAATCAACGGCCTACAGAAAATAATCAGCAGACTTAATACTAGCATGAAGTACATGGGTCTTAAAATTATTGTAAATAAAACAAAAATTATTATGTGGGAACGAAATGCCAATGAATAAAGTCAGTACTGAGAAGATTCTTAAACAATGTCGTGTAGATAAATCAATCTTTGACAAGAATAAAATTAATTTATTGAGATGGTTTTAAGAGATTTGCTTGAATTTCAACTTATTGTGAAGATTTTATAATTATTGCACTCCTTTCGCAACTCTCGACAATCATAAAATTGCTCTTAAACAGTTATCAAATGTTTAATTTAAAAGGTGATTTAACAACTTCAGGAAATAAAATTGAGTAATTGCCTTCAGAATAGTCATTTACTGTGTTTACAATTAATTTTGAGACATGTTACAAATCTTTTTTCGTTAGTTAAAATTTTTTTTTCAAAATAATAATAAGAGTAAAATGAAAGGAACTCACGGGTGTGAAGTACATAAATAATTGTAAATGATAGATGAGAATATTGAGGAAAAAACAGGTTAGCAATTATATCCGATTTTGTCGAGCGTCGACTATATCTACTAATACCCATATTTATAGTTAACGCACAAGGATTACTCATCATGATTACAGCGCAAATAAATAATACCAAAATGTTATTCAACGCGGTTTCAGATTTCCTCTCTAGCAATTTCACGTTTTTCTGATCTGTAGATCCAAGATGGCAAGATACTTGATTTATGGCTGCGATCATCATCAAAAGTAAATTGCATACAAGTCGCACAATTTGTTTAAAAGACTTTTCCATTAGATTTGAATCATTGGAAATGTAATATAATAAATTTATTTCAGTGCAATAACGGGACACTTATTCAATTGATTTTTCCTTAAAGCTAATGTAGAGCCATAACTTACTGAGAGAAAGATACTCGAATCAAAGAAATTTAGTACTGAAAACGTCTGATAAATTTTTTTTTTTTTTAATGAAAGGCATTTTTTTGTAACAAGAGTGGATTATTTCGGATTATCTCGCATTACCCTGAATTATCTTTCTATAAAGAATTACTCTGAATTTCCTAATTTGCCCTGAATTGCATAGGATGAATTTTTAATCAAATACCTGAATTTTCAACCAAATAGTTAAATTTTCAACTGAAGAAGGTTAATGTTCAACCAAGCATGGAATATTTTAATTTTAAGTTAAAAAAGTAATTTAAAAAATCTTATGAAAATGTATAAATTTTGTATCAAAAAGATTAATTTTCTAATAAAAATATTAATTTTTAAGAAAAGAAATGAATTTTTAAACAAGAAGTTAGATTTTTAACTAAAGAAGGTCAATGTTCTAATAAGCAGTATATAAATAAATTTTTAGTTAAAACTTAATTTTTATTTTTAAAAAACTAATTTTGAATAAAAATATTAACATTTTATCAAAAACGATGAATTTCTAATCAAATACATGCATTTTCAACTAAATAGTTAAATTTTCAATTGAAGAAGGTTAATGTTCGACCAAACATGGAATAGTTCAGTTTTAAGTTAAAAAAGTAATTTAAAAAAATCTTATCAAAATGTTTAAATTTTGTATCAAAAAGATTAATTTTCTAATAAAAATATTAATGTTTAAGAAAAGAACTGAATTTTTAAACAAGTAGTTAGATTTTTGACTAAAGAAGGTCAATGTTCTAATAAGCAATATATAAATAAATTTTTATTTTTAAAAAACTAATTTTGAATAAAAATATTAACATTTTATGAAAAAAGATTAATTTTTAATCAAATACATGCATTTTCAACTAAATAGTTAAATTTTCAACTGAAGAAGGTTAATGTTCAACCAAACATGGAATAGTTCAGTTTTAAGTTAAAAAAGTAATTTAAAAAAACAAACATGATATAGTTGAATTTGCATTTTAAAAATTCATTTTCAATAAGAAAATTTATTTCAAAACAAAAATATTAACTTCGTACCAAAAAAGAATGATTTTTAATCAAATACATGCATTTTCAGCCAAATAGTTAAATTTTTAACTGAAGAAGGTTAATGTTTAACGAAATATGGAATAGTTTAATTTTAAGTTAAAAAAGTAATTTGAAAAAAATGAACAAAATATTCAAATTTTGAACCAAAAACATTGATTTTCTAATAAAAAATATTAGTTTTTAAAATAATAAATAAATTTTTTAACAAATATTTGAATTTTTAACTAAAAAAAGGTTAATGTTTGAACAAACATGATATAGTTGAATTTTCATTTTAAAAATTAATTTTCAATAAGAAAATTTATTTCAAACCAAAAATATTAACTTCGTACCAAAAAAGAATGATTTTTAATCAAATACATGCATTTTCAGCCAAATAGTTAAATTTTTAACTGAAGAAGGTTAATGTTTAACGAAATATAGAATAGTTTAATTTTAAGTTAAAAAAGTAATTTGAAAAAAAAATTAACTAAATATTCAAATTTTGAACCAAAAACATTGATTTTCTAATAAAAAATATTAGTTTTTAAAAAAATAAATAAATTTTTTAACAAATATTTGAATTTTTAACTAAAAAAAGGTTAATGTTTGAACAAACATGATATAGTTGAATTTTCATTTTAAAAATTCATTTTCAATAAGAAAATTTATTTCAAACCAAAAATATTAACTTCGTACCAAAAAAGAATGATTTTTAATCAAATACATGCATTTTCAGCCAAATAGTTAAATTTTTAACTGAAGAAGGTTAATGTTTAACGAAATATAGAATAATTTAATTTTAAGTTAAAAAAGTAATTTGAAAAAAAAATTAACAAAATATTCAAATTTTGAACCAAAAACATTGATTTTCTAATAAAAAATATTAGTTTTTAAGCAAATAAATAAATTTTTTAACAAATATTTGTATTTTTAACTAAAAAAGGTTAATGTTTGAACAAACATGATATATTTGAATTTTCATTTTAAAAATTCATTTTCAATAAGAAAATTTATTTCAAACCAAAAATATTAACTTCGTACAAAAAAAAAAAGATTTTTAATCAAATACATGCATTTTCAGCCAAATAGTTAAATTTTTAACTGAAAAAGGTTAATGTTTAACGAAATATGAAATAGATTAATTTTAAGTTACAACAGTAATTTAAAAAAAAATAACAAAATACATAAATTTTTTTATCAAGAAGATTAATTTTCTAATAAAAATATTAATTTAAAAAAATAAGAAATGAATTTTTAAACAAGCAGTTGTTCGAACAAACAGGATATAAATAAATTTTCAGTTGAAAATTAATTTTCAATCAAAAAAAAACTTATTTCAAACCAAAAAGACTAATTTTTTACCATATAAGATTAATTTTTAATCAAATAAATGAATTTTCAACCAAATAGTTAAATTTTCAACTGAAGAGGATTAATGTTCCACCAAACATGAAATAGTTCAATTTCAAGTTTAAAAAATAATTGAAAAAAATGTTAACAAAATAGTTAAGTTTTGCACCAAAAAGATTAATTTCGAATCAAAAATATTAGTTTTCAAGAAAAGAAATGAATTTTCAAACAAATGGTTGGAGTTTCAAATAAAGAAGGTTAATGTTCGAACAAATACGATGTAGCCCAATTTTCAGTTAATTATCAACCCAAACAATTAATAAAAAAAAAAATAGTTCCACTAATTAAATTTTCTTCTTAAGAAAGGGTATTTAGTGTACAACAATGGGTTAATTATTTAATTGCTATTTCCTGAATACTAATTGGTCGGAGATTGGAACATTAAACAACTTTTTAATTTCTGTCAGTAAATATAAATCGTGCCATTTCCGGGCCATATAAATGAAATGAGATACATTTTCTTTTCTCCCCCCCCCCCCCCTCTCATCTTTGCAACAACATCCGACCCTAATTGCAATCGTGAAAATGCATAAAAGAATTTCAAGATAAAAATCAAAGATAAAGATAAATCCAAGTCATTCAGCACCGGAAATGAGGATTTGTCGAATTTTTCAGTATCGAGCGATACAGCGAATTAACGGGGCCTGACCTTAATTTTCGCACGCGACTATTTTAGAAATTTGCACATAAAGCTGTTTTTTTTAACGCCAGCTCTGTGTGCCCAGTAATGAACGCTAATCGTTTAACGATATCCTCATATAACGAGTTTTACGAGTATTCGGAGAGTGTCTGCGGGTTGTGCGGAAATGCAATAACGCCGCACAGTGGGATGAGATAAAAAAACGAGGTTCAAAATAACTTTTAGCTGGCAATTCTTAACCAAATTTGGATTTTTTGAAAAAAATTCAGCATTATATTTTGAAGAATTTATGTGGCCTGATTTTTGAATTTTTTTGTTCAAACTTTTTTATTAATGTAAAGAGTGAAGAAAAGTCGATTTTTTTTAATTTCATGAGAAATCTTTGTCTATTATATTTAATGATGTAAAATTATTATCCGCTATTTTTATTGATTTTATAAACAAATTCTATTAAGAAATATCCAGTGTGGACATTTATAGGCAGAAAGAAATCGCTTTTACTCCTAAATTTTCTTAAACTATGTCGCTAGTGATGTTTAATGATGGGAAATTATCATCTGATATTTTTCATAGATTTTACAAACAAATTATATAAACAAATATCTAGTGTGGACATTTAAAAACAGAAAGAAATCTCTTTACATTCTAAGTTTCCTTAAATTATGTCGCTCGTGATTTTTAATGATAAGAAATTATCAT